>NC_079196.1:135599465-135936465 GCF_029499605.1 Hyla sarda
TGTTATAGAGCACTCCTTGAGGTTGATTGTCTCATCAATCCACGTGCCTCACAACGTTTTTCTTCGGTAGCACCAGTTTTCTTTATATCAGGTCACTCCTGAAGGTATGTTACTGTCTTTCAGGAGATGTCTTACGTGGCAGAAAGTGTGGAAGGGGCCCCTGATCCTCCTTCCACCGCTCCCCCTTCACCAGCAAGTTCTTCGTCTGGCGGAAACGCGATGACGCTTAAGTCCTGGACCATCCCTAGAATTACGGCCGAACTTAGTCATCAGGGAATTCCTTTCCCCTGCCTTGGCAAGGAAAGCTGAATTATTTAGGATCTTGAATTCCCACGAAGCTCATATCTCTCACAGCCAAGAAGATCGTGATCCTGTATCTCTCGTACAGATCCATAAGCTCTTAAACTCGTTATCCACCTTGATGAACGAGATGCACGATAGGTTAACCACTCTGGAGTCCCGTCCTACTGCCACCACCTCGGCAGCACCCCCCGAGTCCACAGGTCCCTCACCAACAGCAGGAACCTCCGCGGCCGTGGGCTCAGCAGGTTCAGGCGTAGGCACGCCACCAGTGGCGGCTGCCACTCCAGTTATTCCATCAGGTCCTCCGGTTGCGTCCAGCTTGGGAGTGGTCGCACCTACTCCCGATCCCTCATCTGGGTTAAGTTCCGCAGGTACGTCCTCTGAATCAGTCAGCCTTATTCCGGCACATTTCATACCTGAAGCAATCAGGAAAGACATCCTTGAAGGGAAAGATGTTAACTTAGCATCTCTCCTGGTGGCTTCTCAGGACATCCTTGAATTCGCTGAGGTTTCGGTTGTTGTCAAGGATAGGGACCCCAGACTAAATAAGAAATTGAATATCACTGAGTTTGTCCTGGCTTTTGTTCTTCACAGAGATGTGGTGTGTGCTGCCAGTCCTTATAGGTGCATTGAACTAGACCAATACCTACACAAACTAGTGGATCTCGGGTACAAGTATGGAGGCAGAGGCGGCTCTCTAATTAAGTGATTTAAGCGGGATGGGAGGACGGGATAGGAGGACGGAATAGGAGGACGAGATATGAGGACGGGAAAGGAGGTTGAGATATGAGGACGGGAAAGGAGGACGAGATAGGAGGATGGGATAGGAGGACGGGAAAGGAGGTCGAGATAGGAGGACGGGAAAGGAGGAAGGGAAAGGAGGTCGAGATAGGAGGACGGGAAAGGAGGTCGAGATAGGAAGACGGGAAAGGAAGTTGAGATAGGAGGACGGGATAGGAGGACGGGAAAGGAGGTCGAGATAGGAGGACGGGATAGGCGGTCGGGATAGGAGGACGGGATAGGAGGACGGGATAGGAGGACGGGATAGGAGGACGGGATAGGAGGACGGGATAGGAGGTCGGGATAGGAGGACGGGATAGGAGGACGAGATAGGAGGACGGGAAAGGGGGACGGGAAAGGAGGTTGAGATAGGAGGACGGGACAGGAGGACGGGAAAGTAGGTCGAGATTGGAGGACGGGAAAGGAGGACGGGATAGAAGGACGGGATAGGAGGTCTGGATAGGAGGTCGGGATATGACGACGGGATAGGAGGTCGGGATATGACAACAATATATGAGGACGGGATATGAAGTCAAAAGCTTCCTCCTTTGCTTATTTTCCTCCCCAACAAGGATTAGGAAGGAAAAACCGGGCAACGCCGGGTACTCAGCTAGTATATATATATATATATATATATATATATATATATATATATATATAAAACTCAGCGTGTGTATGTATGTGTGTGTGTATGTTCCAGCATCATGTCCAAACGACTAAAGATATTAACATGAAACTTGGCACACATGTTACTTATATGTCAACAACAAACATAGGATATGTGATTTAACCCTTACTCACCCCCATTTGCCAGGGGCGGGGGTTTATGTTTAAAGTCCCATACAAGTCAATGGGAAATACATGTTACAGCATAACTTCCAAACGACTGGAGATATTTCGATAATACTTGGTCACATTTTACTTATATGTCCATTTAAAATATAGGATAGTTAATTTAACCCTTAACCACCCCCATTTGTGAGGGTCGGGGTTTTTGTCCCATGCAAATCAATGGGAAATGTATGTTCCCACATAACTTCCGTACGGCTGGAGATATTTCAATACCTGGTACACATATTACGGGACGGGATAGGAGGACGGGATAGGAGGTCAAGATAGGAGGTCGGTATAGATGGACGGGATAGGAGGTCGAGATAGGAGGACGAGATAGGAGGACGGAATAGGAGGTTGAGATGTGAGGACAGGATAGGAGGTCGGGATAGGAGGTCGGATAGGAGGTCGGGATATGAGGACAAGATGTGAGGATGGCATATGAGGTCGAGATATGATGACGGATTGGAGGTCGGGATATGGGGTTGGGATGTGACAACAATATATGAGGACGGTATGTGAATTCAAAAGCTTCCTCCTTTGCTTATTTTCCTCCCCAACAAGGATTAGGAAGGAAAAACCGGGCAACGCCGGGTACTCAGCTAGTGTCACATATAGTTCACCTGTCTTGTTATAGAGCACTCCTTGAGGTTGATTGTCTCATCAATCCACGTGCCTCACAACGTTTTTCTTCGGTAGCACCGGTTTTCTTTATATCAGGTCACTCCTGACGGTACGTTACTGTCTTTCAGGAGATGTCTTACGTGGCAGAAAGTGTGGAAGGGGCCGCTGATCCTCCTTCCACCGCTCCCCCTTCACCAACAAGTTCTTCGTCTGGCGGAAACGCGATGACGCTTAAGTCCTGGACCATCCCTAGAATTACGGCCGAACTTAGTCATCGGGGAATTCCTTTCCCCTGCCACGGCAAGGAAAGCTGAATTATTTAGGATCTTGAATTCCCACGAAGCTCATATCTCTCACAGCCAAGAAGATCGTGATCCTGTATCTCTCGTACAGATCCATAAGCTCTTAAACTCGTTATCCACCTTGATGAACGAGATGCACGATAGGTTAACCACTCTGGAGTCCCGTCCTACTGCCACCACCTCGGCAGCACCCCCGAGTCCACAGGTCCCTCACCAACAGCAGAAACCTCCGCGGCCGTGGGCTCAGCAGGTTCAGGCGTAGGCACGCCACCAGTGGCGGCTGCCACTCCAGTTATTCCATCAGGTCCTTCGGTTGCGTCCAGCTTGGGAGTGGTCGCACCTACTCCCGATCCCTCATCTAGGTTAAGTTCCGCAGGTACGTCCTCTGAATCAGTCAGCCTTATTCCGGCACATTTCATACCTGAAGCAATCAGGAAAGACATCCTTGAAGGGAAAGATGTTAACTTAGCATCTCTCCTGGTGGCTTCTCAGGACAGCCTTGAATTCACTGAGGTTTCGGTTGTTGTCAAGGATAGGGACCCCAGACTAAATAAGAAATTGAATATCCCTGAGTTTGTCCTGGCTTTTGTTCTTCACAGAGATGTGGTGTGTGCTGCCGTTCCTCATAAGTGCATTGAACTAGACCAATACCTACACAAACTAGTGGATCTCGGGTACAAGTACGGAGGCAGAGGCGGCTCTCTAATTAGGTGATTTAGGCGGCTGCCTAAGGCCTCGCGGCTGCCTAATTCGTGTAATTAGAGCAGTGCTTTTCTTCCCCGTCGCCGCAGGGGAACAGAAGTTTGTGTGCGCTGGCCTGAGGCTGTAACAGGACCTGCAATGATGTCACCGTCATATGATCAGTCACATGGAGAAGGAGGAGGAGTCACATGATCAGCACTGTACAGGCAGTGCACCCATTCAAGCTAAGGGACGGCTTTTTTTAAATTATTTTTTATCATCTGTTACTGGGGCGGCCCGACCCAGCCCTGCTCTTGCTGTGGCCCTGATTGGCCACAGGAGGCGGAGCTTACAGGGGGGAGCCGCATTTAAGCCAGTGTCCAGCACTGGCTGCTGGTATGAGATGTGCCTGCGCGCGGCACGACAGTACCAAGCAGCCATTAGGAGAAGACGCCGGCCAATGACGTCAGCCGACTATCTCTCCCTCACGCTGCCTGGCGCACCAATAGAGGAGCTGCTGTCGGCAACAGTAATTACACATGAGGTATTTACTTATGAGGGCTGTGTATATGAGGAACGGGGCTCTGTATATGGGGATGGGGCTGTGTGTGTATATGGAGGGCTGTGTATATGTGTGTATGAAGGAGGGCTGTCTGTGTATATGGAGGGCTGTGTGCGTATATGGAGTTCTGTGTGTGTGTATATGGAGGGCTGTGTGTGTATATGGAGGGCTGTGTGCGTATATGGGGGGCTGTGTGTGTGCGTATATGGGGGGCTGTGTGTGTGTATATGGAGGGCTGTGTGTGTGTGTATATGGAGGGCTGTTTGCGTATATGGAGGGCTGTGTGCGTATATGGGGGGCTGTGTGCGTATATGGGGGGCTGTGTGTGTGTATATGAGGGGCTCTGTGTGTATATGGGGGGCTGTGTGTGTGTATATGGAGGGCTGTGTGTATGTGTGTATATGGAGGGCTGTTTGTATATGGAGGGCTGCGTGTGTGTGTTTATGGGGGGGCTGTGTGTGTGTATATGAGGGGGCTGTGTGTGTGTATATGGAGGGATGTGTGTGTATATATGGAGGGCTGTGTGCATATTTGGGGGGCTATGTGTGTGTATATGGAGGGCTGTGTGCGTATATTGGGGGCTGTGTGCGTATATGGGGGGCTGTGTGTGTGTATATTGGGGGCTGTGTGTGTGTATATGGAGGGCTGTGTGTGTGTATATGGAGGGCTGTTTGCATATATATGGGGGGGCTGTGTGTGTATGTATATGGGGGGGCTGTGTGTGTGTATATGGAGGGCTGTGTGTGTGTATATGGAGGGATGTGTGTGTGTATATGGAGGGATGTGTGTGTGTGTATATGGAGGGATGTGTGCGTATATGGGGGGCTGTGTGTGTGCGTATATGGGGGGCTGTGTGCGTATATGGGGGGCTGTGTGTGTGTATATGGAGGGCTGTGTGTGTGTGTATAGAGGCATGTGTGTGTATATATGGGGGGCTGTGTGTGTGTATATGGAGGGCTGTGTGCGTGTGTATATGGAGGGCTGTGTGTGTATATTGAGGGCTGTGTGCATATATGGGGGGGCTGTGTGTGTATATGGGTGGGTTATGTGTGTGTATATGGAGGGCTGTGTGTGTGTATATGGAGGGTTGTGTGTGTATATGGAGGGCTGTGTGCGTATATGGGGGGCTGTGTGTGTGTATATGGAGGGCTGTGTGTGTATATATGAAGGCCTGGGCGTATATGGGGGCTGTGTGCGAATATGGGGGTCTGTGTGCGAATATGGGGGGGCTGTGTGTGTATATAGGGGGCTGTGTGCGTGTATGGAGGGCTGTGCGTATATGGAGGGCTGTGTGCGTATATGGGGGCTGCGTGTTTGTGTATGGAAGGCTGTGTGTATGGAGGGCTGTGTGTATGGAGGGCTGCGTGTGTGTGTATGGGGGCTGCATATGTTTGTGTATGGAGGGCTGTGTATATGAGGGCTGTGTATGTGTGGATATGGTGGATATGAGAGTAAAGTTTGCAGAGGGAGTCTGCAAAAATCTGTCACCTCTCACCCATGTCCACCCCCCCCTCTCACCCATGTCCATCCCCCTTCCCTCTCATCCATGTCCATCCCCCCCTCTCACCCATGTCCATCCCCCCCTCTCACCCATGTCCATCCCCCCTCTCACCCATGTCCATCCCCCCTCACCCATGTCCATCCCCCCCCCCTCACCCATGTCCATCCTCCCCCCCCTCTCACCCATGTCCATCCTCCCCCCCCCTCACCCATATTTATCCTCCTGTCATCCTTGTCCACCCCCCCCTGTCCATCTCTGTTACCCATGTTCACCCCCCCAGTCTACCCCCTGTCACCCATATCCACCCCCTATTCACCCCTCTTTTATCCCCCTTGTCATCCTTGTCCACCCTCCTGTCATCCTTGTTTACCCCCATATCTCCCGTGTCCACCCTCCTGTCATCCATGTCCACCTTGGCCATCCCTGTCTTCCCCTCTGACCACACTCCAGTCTACACCTGTCACCTATGTCCACCCCCTCCATTCACCCCTCTGTCACTCCAGTCCACCCCTCTTTTAACCGCTTGTCACCCCTGTCCACCCCTCTGTCATCCCTATCCATCCCCGTGTCATCCATGTTCACCCCCCATTGTCCACCCCTCTGACTACATCCTTGTCACCCATGTACACCCTCTGTCCCTTTGTCATCCTTGTTACCACCTTGTCACTCCTGTCCACCCCTGTCACCCCCGACGCCCCCGTCACCCATGTACACTCCTCTACACCCCTCTGTCACCCATCTACACTCTTCTACACCCCTCTGCCACCCATGTACACTCCTCTACACCCCTCTGTCACCCATGTACACTCCTCTACACCCCTCTGTCATCCATGTACACTCCTCTACACCCCTCTGCCACCCATGTACACTCCTCTACACCTCTCTGTCACCCATGTACACTCCTCAAAACCCCTCTGTCACCATCTACACTCTTCTACACCCCTCTGCCACCCATGTACACTCCTCTACACCCCTCTGTCACCCATGTACACCCCTCTGTCACCCATGAACACCCCTTTACACCCCTCTGCCACCCATGTACACCCCTTTACACCCCTCTGCCACCCATGTACACCTATTTACACCCCTCTGCCACCCATGTACACTCCTCTACACCCCTCTGCCACCCATGTACACTCAACTACACCCCTCTCTCACCCATGTACACTCCCTTACACCCCTCTCACCCATGTACACTCCTCCACACCCCTCTGCCACCCATGTACACTCCTCTACAACCCTCTGCCACCTGTATACATTCCTCTACACCCCTCTGCCACTGCTGTAAACCCCTCTATCACCCCCTACACCCCTCTGTCACCCATGTACAGCCCTCTGTCACCCCCATATACTCCTCTACACACCTGTCTCCCATGTACACCGTTCTGTTACCCCTTTACACCTATACGCCCCTGTATTCCTCTTCACTTGTAAAAGGGGAATCTGGAGGCTGATGCTGG
Organism: Hyla sarda; assembly: GCF_029499605.1. Lineage (NCBI taxonomy): Eukaryota > Metazoa > Chordata > Amphibia > Anura > Hylidae > Hyla > Hyla sarda. Next base: position 135,606,510 of record NC_079196.1, read on the forward strand.
TAAAGTGCGGAGCCTAATAGATTTGTTTTGCAGGTTTAACGGTGAATAATTGTGGCTGAAAGAAATGGCCAGGACGGTCCGGACCAGACGAGCGACGCTGATCAGAGAAGGCGTCACATGTGAGTTTCTGTATAAAGCAGCGTTTTAAACTACATACCCACTGATAAATAGATATTGGAATTTTTTTTTTTTTTTTTTTTTTTTTGCAATTTATACAGTTGATTTTAATATCGCCTGCTTACTTTTTTTCTTTTCTTCTTTTTATCGCGCTTGGGGGGCCTCAGATTTATTAAGACCTCAAAAATTCTAGAGCCGCCTCTGTATGGAGGGTCCGCATTTTACGACTATCATCGCTCCTTTTCTGCTAAAGCTGCTGCTACATTGACCCAATTCCAGAAAATTCTAAATTGGGCTGTTCTGGATACAGAACAATTTTGTAGGCATTTTGCTGGCCTTAGGGCACCGTTGTGCGCCATCTGTCAATCATCTACACATGGCACAAATTGGTGCTCTAGTCCAGCAGCCATTACCTTGGCAGCAGAAGGTGGAGCAACCTCCAAGTCACAGTCAGGTTCCTCGGTGGACAAGTTAGGCAGGCCAGTTCATTATTTAGGGAATGCACAGATATGCGACAATTTCAACTACTCATCGTGCAGATTTAGGCAGTGCCGATTGTTGCATGTCTGCAGCATCTGTCATCTAGCTCACCCTAAGAGCCAATGCCCCAAAAAGACAGGACATTAGGCATGATTAGGCGGGGTTTACACCCAAGTCCTTAGAGAGTACCTCTAGGGTCATCTGGCTCCTAATCTGGTGGAATTCCTGTGTAAAGGTTTTGAGTCAGGGTTTTACACAGGCCTGGTTAGTTTGCCCCAGGAAATGTTCGAATGCCGAAATTTACAATCAGCTTCTGCCAACCCTGGAGTTGTCATGGAGCTGTTAAGGAATGAGGTTATTAAAGGTTTTGTTATCGGTCCTTTTCACAGGGCTCCGTATAACCAGTGGAGGGTGAGTCCCATTGGAGTTGCATGCGGGAAATTCTCTAATAAATATCGTATGATTTATGATTTGTCCGCCCCCCATTCTTGCAATATTCCTAGCCTCAGCTCCTTAATATCATCAAAAGAATTCACCATGAAATACACTTCGGTAGATGCAGCCATTCAGCGTATTCTGGACCTTTGGCCTCGGCACCTTGTTATTCAAAGCTGATATAACCGTTGCTTTTAAACTACTGCCCATCCATCCAGATTCATGGCGGTGGCACGGCATCAAGTGCGAAGGGCAGTATTACTTAGCCACTTGCCTCACTTTCGGCTCTAAGAGCGGCCCTTGGCTCTTTGATGCCTTTGCCACAACCTTAGAATGGGTTTTGGTTAATCAGTGGTCCTGCGCCAATGTTCTTCACTACCTAGATTACTTTCTTTTACTAGAAAGTCCGAATGAGGTACCTAAAGACTTACAGACACTTTTGTCTGTGTTCAGCTGCTTGAATGTCCCATTGGCTGATAAGAAAGTGGAGGGTCCCTGTACTTCCATAACCTTTCTAGGGGTGGTGTTGGACACCGTAAAGATGGTAGCCAGATTACCACAAGAGAAATTAGAACGCATTCGCACAGTAATCCATGGCATGGCTCGCTCCCCGGTCACTAACAGACACCAGTTACTGAGCCTTTTAGGTATGCTCAACTTCACCATGAGGATCATTCCTCAAGGCCGGGCCTTTGTCTCCCGCCTACTGGCCCTGTTGTCGTCAGCTCCGGAAATGGAAATGGTGGTCCTCGGCCAAGCGGCTAAAGCTGATCTGGGAATGTGGGACCAGTATCTCACAGGTTGGAACGGGATATCCACTTTTATCCCTATAGCCAACGCAACGTCATCACCAGTAGTTATTACTGATGCGGCCGCTTCAGCTGGGTATGCCGCTATCTTCGATAATCACTGGTTTTCAGAACCCTGGGTACCGGAACTTCTGGCTCTACCAGAATTTTCTACTACTTCAACCCTGTTCAAGATAGTCCTGATAGTTGCAGCAGCTCAAACATGTGGGCATTTGTGGCAGAGACACACAGTAGTGTTTCATACTGACAACATGGCTACTCGAGACATTATCCAGAAAGGCAGGTCCAGATCATTGACTATCATGTCTTTCCTGCGTAGGTTGGTTCATACAGCCTTAATGGGGAAATTTTGCATAAAGTGTATGTACATCGAAGGTAATAGAAATACTGCTGCTGACACACTCTCACGCTTTAATTTGCAGGTTTTCCAACAGGTCATGCCACAGGCAGACAAGGTAGCTACACGTCGACCTTTTTAAAAAAGGTCTCGGTGCTGATATAGTTATTAATATCACATTTGTTTAATCAATAAATCTAAAAATTCTATTTTACTGTCGGATTGATGTAACTTAAAGGAAAAACCCCAGTTATTGGAATTAAGGTGAGATACAAAATGTTCGGCTAGAGTGGTGGATCCTGACCATATAAGGAACATATCATCAATAAAGCGTCTGTAAAAAATAATATAAGGAGAGAATTGCGGGTGCTGCTGAATGTACAGGGACTCGAATCGCCCCATAACCAAATTGGCATAACTTGGGGCGAAACGAGTCCCCATAGCGCAGCCCCACGTCTGCCTGTAAATGATATTATTAAACTGAAATGCGTTGTGCTCTAAAATAAATTGCATAGCCTCAATTAAAAAGGAAATTTGTATAGGATCTAAAGTGGGATCATGAGAAAGAGTGTCATGAATAGCTTTTAACTCAATGGATGTGGTAATGTTAGAATATAACGCACAAACATCAAGTGTAATAAATAAAAAATGGGGGGGGGGTAGAACTAAATCACGTAATTCCCTAATTAACTGGGTAGAATCCTTTAAATAAGATGGTAATTGTATAACAAATGGTTGCAAAAATAAATCTATAAAATGGGACAAATTACTAGTAAGTGACCATACACCTGAAATAATAGAACGACCAGGGGGGTGAGTAAGGGACTTGTGAATCTTGGGTAAATAATAAAAAAAATAGATAAAGAACAATGTTTCACCAACAAAAAATCCTTCTCTTTTTTTATTTAATAACAATGAATTAATGGCTTTATTAATAAGTGTATTGTACTGCATTTCATATTTAGGTAAGGGATCTTCCTTAAGAATTTCATAATAACTAATGTCAGATAATATGGACAAGGCTTCCTTGATATAATCCTCTCTATTAAGAATAGCTACCCCCCCCCCCCCCCCACTTGTCAGCCGGACGAATGACAATGGATAAATTATTTTGTAAAGACTTAATAGCTGTTCGCTCCTCTGTATTAAGATTGTCCTTATAACCCTGGAATTTGACAGTTTCATGTAAACTACATAACTCTTTAGAGACTATAGAATAAAAAGTCTCTACATGAGAGCCCCTATGCTGGAGAGGGTAAAAAGAAGAGACCGTATGGACATCAACATGTCTCACAGAGTGAATGGCAGAAATAGGATGATCTATATCTTCCATAGTGGAAGTAGAGGCCAAAGGCACATAAATATGGGTAAATGTATTATCAATCTGATTCCGTTTTTCCATTAATGAGAAATGATGTCCAAGGGTGAGTTTACGGATATATTTATGTAAATCAAGAAAAAGCTGAGAATTATTGGGGAGGGCAGTAGGACAAAACGAAAGACCTTTAACTAATAAATGTATCTCTTTGTTGTAAAATATATGAAGAAAGATTAAACAGTTTAATTTTACTGTCCTTCATACTACTAGATTGCGCTAGTGATGTATTATTTAAACAATTAGTTTGTTCTTTTTTATATTTTGATTTAGTTTTTCGCTTTGTTCCTCCCCGTGTGCTTCTGGGGCGTTTTTTCTTTTATGTGCTGTGCTTTGTAATAACGGGAAGTATTGTGTGATCCGTTTCTTTTGAGGACTGAGCAGAGGGGGAGATAGTGGAACAGTGTTCACAATGGCAGATTGGAAGTTTAAAAAACCCGTGGATTCATTAGACATAGAATTAGGTGTGGAATAATTACTGATACTATCATTAGAAACCTCATGTACTGTAATATCTAATGTTAGTGTATCGTCATCAGATGAATTTAGGGTGCAGGACGCACCATTAATATTCTCTGATGTGGATGGATCATTCATATTAATATTGTTAATACCAGAAGACAATGTAGTAGCAAGCCCCAAATAATTTTTTACCGTGGACACCCCTGCTGATATGCCGCCCCCGGGCACAACAAAATTGACCAAGGGACAAGCAGATCCGCACGGGTTCACATCGGCAACAGGACCCACATGAAAATTGTCAGTAGGTAGATAATAAGACTGTGCGATGGGACCACAGGAAGATAGGCTCCCATTCACACTGACCGGTAAGTCCACTAAAGTTACATCAGATGGAACACACATAGTATTATTATAACTATTTAACCCCTTAAGGACGCAGGACATAAATGTACGTCCTGGTGAGGTGGTACTTAACGCACCAGGACATACATTTACATCCTGTGCATAACCGCGGGCATCGGAGCGATGCCCGTGTCATGCGCGGCTGATCCCGGCTGCTGATCGCAGCCAGGGACCCGCCGGCAATGGCCGACGCCCGCGATCTCGCGGTCGTCCGCCATTAACCCCTCAGGTGCCGGGATCAATACAGATCCCGGCATCTGCGGCAGTGCGCGATTTGAATGAATGATCGGATCGCCCGCAGCGCTGCTGCGGGGATCCGATCATTCATAACGCCGCACGGAGGTCCCCTCTCCTTCCTCCGTCCAGCTCCCGGCGTCTCCTGCTCTGGTCTGTGATCGAGCAGACCAGAGCAGAAGATAGCCGATAACACTGATCTGTTCTATGTCCTATGGGGACTATTCAAGTGTAAAAAAAAATGTAAAAGTAAAAAAAATGTGAAAAATCCCCTCCCCCAATAAAAAAGTAAAACGTCCGTTTTTCCCCCAAAAAGCGTAAACATTTTTTTTATAGACATATTTGGTATCGCCGCGTGTGTAAATGTCCGAACTATTAAAATAAAATGTTAATGATCCCGTACGGTGAACGGCGTGAACGAAAAAAAAAAATCCAAAATTCTTACTTTTTTAATACATTTTATTAAAAAAAAATTATAAAAAATTAATTAAAAGTTTTTTATATGCAAATGTGGTATAAAAAAAAAGTACAGATCATGGCGCAAAAAATGAGTCCCCATACTGCCGCTTATACGGAAAAATAAAAAAGTTAGAGGTCATCAAAATAAAGGGATTATAAACGTACTAATTTGGTTAAAAAGTTAGTGATTTTTTTTAAGCGCAACAATAATATAAAAGTATGTAATATTGGGTATCATTTTAATCGTATTGACCCTCAGAATAAAGAACACACGTCATTTTTACCATAAATTGTACGGCGTGAAAACGAAACCTTCCAAAATTAGCAAAATTGCGTTTTTCGTTTTAATTTCCCCACAAAAATAGTGTTTTTTGGTTGCGCCATACATTTTATGATTTAATGAGTGATTACAAAGGACAACTGGTCGCGCAAAAAACAAGCCCTCATACTAGTCTGTGGATGAAAATATAAAGGAGTTATGATTTTTAGAAGGCGAGGAGGAAAAAATGAAAACGTAAAAATTTTATTGTCTGAGTCCTTAAGGCCAAAATGGACTGAGTCCTTAAGGGGTTAAAGTGATGGAATTGACACTAGATGCATTACCAACAGATTTCTTAGAATAGTGAGTATAATTTTTGTTGTTATTATTTTTATTGTTATGAAGATTTGAATTATATATCATGCGGCCACTGTGTGGGGAATGATGGACCTTTGGTCTAGTTCCTCCCACCGCAGTAGAATACAGAGGTTTAGTGTGCTTTTTAGTGGTTGAAGCCTAACTATCGGACGGTGTAATGCTGTTACTAGCAATAGTTAGAGTTCCCATGTTCAATGATCCTGTACTAGCAGTGGACAATATGGAGGGGCTGCTGCTGTTTCTAGGATGCATGGATGGATTAGTATGTAAAGGAACCAAAGGCAAGGCAATGTTATTATTACCGACATAAATTGTTAGTATCTTTTGTGATTTCACTAAAATTATTATATTTCGGCCACTTAAGTATCTTGCCGCAGAGATAATCATTCTTATCCCTATTATATTTGTGAACTTTTTTATTGATGGTGTCCATCTCAAGTTTTTTTTTTAGACGATTTAAAATAATACCATCTAATTTAATAAATTCATTGTACATGGAGTATTTCAAAAGTTTAGCTCTGATTTCTCCAGCTTTAATGGTTAGATCAGAGACTACAGATGTTCTTTTTGCATAAAGACGCTCCATCATACCCCTAGAACAGGTCTCTAAAAAAGATTCCGTCACAGGTGAATGCTGGATCATCAGGAAAAGACGATTCAATGGGAGGACGTAAACCCAGAGGGGTGATATGAGATTCAATATATCTCAGTAGAAACAAAATATCAGTGACATGTTGTATCTATGATTTGCAACAATTTTTATATTGTTTAAACAGTTCATTCATATAGTTACGATCAGTCTCAGATAGAGTGTCCATTGTAGCAGTCTCAGGGGATAATCGCTTCACAGGTGCAGTCCCAATCAGCTGGCTAATCAAATGGTCACGAGTGGAAGCATGCTTCTCAAGGAATTCCATAGTGTGAACAGCAACAAGTCCAGTAATGAGATAAATCCAGTAGCAGGTGAAACACAAATGGTGCAGCAATCCAGAAATATTCCTTAGGAATTCAAGCGGAGTGACTTGATAGAAAACTGAAATAAAAAAGAGAACAAGGATGCGCTCTGTTGTGTAACACCGAGGGATAAAATAGGTAACGCACTGTGTGAATTGCACTAACCAAAGGAGGTTGTACTGCGTCCAAGTACAACCATGGATAAAAGTGCAATACAGGTCTCTGCAGCTACTCCACGCCGATAAAATCCAAATAAAACCAATTTCTCCCAGCAACAGGGTGGGATGAACAGGAGCGCTGAGACCAGGTACTAAGGTAAAAAGATTTATTTCCTACAATGCAACGCAGCGTTTCGCGGTGACCCGCTTCCTCAGGCATATCAGAGGGTGTTTAACAAAGAGTATATATATAGGAAAAAGGACTTAGCCCCTTCATGGGAAAAAGTAAAAACTTAACCCTTTCAGGGGAGAAGCCCTTTTTACCTAGAACATCTAGATACGTGGAATGCATGCTATATAGACATACAAATAATATAATTCAAAAAGACATTAGATATAAAAAAAAATAAAATCATATATATATATATATATATATATATATATATATATATGAGAAACAATAAAAATCAAGTTTGCTGATGAGCTCAGCGAGCGTTTTAAAGTGTCTCATTGAGGCCATCAGGAAACAAAGTGACTAGTGAAAAAAATCCAAAAGGACTCCCTATTATTTAGTTTCTGTATACGGTTAGGAATATGAATTAAGATAGTTTCTAAAATAATAAGTTTTAAATGGCTGGTACATTTATCATGTTTTAAAAGTAAATGTCGAGGAACACTATGTAAAGAAAAACCTTTTTTGATGTTAGATCTATGTTTGTTCATACATGTCCGCACCGTCTGGACGGTGCGGCCAACGTATTGAAGTCCACATGAACAAGTTAAAACATATGGCAAATGAACTATCGCAAGAATATAGATTTTTTTATTTTGAAGGTCTTTTTGGATACTGAGGAACTAAAAGAAAAAGAGGGACTACCGATCATGCCACAACACATACACCTCGGTCGTCCACATGGATAAGTACCAGGGACCATCGGGGTCGAATGGTGATCTGTGGGAAAAATTCTGGTTTAAATTTGCTAGGAGCTACCATATTTCTAAGATTACAGAGCGACGAAAAGTGAGTGCTGGTTGTGAAGGTAAAATACTTTTTAAAATAGGGTCATCTAATAGGGCGTCCTTTTGGATTTTTTCACTAGTCACTTTGTTTCCTGATGGTCTCAATGAGACACTTGAAAACGCTCGCTGAGCTCATCAGCAAACTTGATTTTTATTGTTTTTCATATATTTATATATATTTTTATATACTCTTTTTATATATATGATTTTTTATTTATTTATTTTTTTATATATATATTTTTTTTAATGTAATATATTTTTTAATTATATTATTTGTATGTCTATATAGCATGTATTCCATGTATCTAGATGTTCTCGGTAAAAAGGGCTTCTCCCCAGAAAGGGTTAAGTTTTTACTTTTTCCCATGAAGGGGTTTCCTATATATACTCTTTGTTAAATACCCTCTGATAGGCCTGAGGAAGCGGGTCACCGCGAAACACTGCATTGCATTGTGGGAAATAAATCTTTTTACCTTAGTACCTGGTCTCAGCGCTCCTGTTCATCCCGCCCTGTTGCTTGGAGAAATTGGTTTTAGTTGGATTTTTTTCGGCGTGGAGTAGCTGCAGAGACCGCCCTGTATTGCACCTTTATCCATGGTTGTACTTGGACGCAGTACAACCTCCTTTGTTAAGCGCAATTCACACAGTGCGTTACCTATTTTATCCCTCGGTGTTACACTACGGAGCGCATCCTTGTTCTCTTTTTTATTTCACTGTACAAGTTATACATCTTTCACCTGACGGACCCGGTTTCAAATTATGTTTAGGTAGAACCAAAACACAGCAAACTAAGCAGGTTGAAATCAACATCTTTCCTTCTAATAATCCATGGTGTCCAGTAAAGGTCTTACAACAACTGTTGACGCTACTACACAACAAATCTCCTGACTCCCTATTACTGCCTTTTCCAGTGCTCCCCCTGTCTGCCAAAGATTTTGTTAGACATATACGCATTTTAGCACGTTCTGCTGGAATTGATCCTTCCACGGTTTCAGGCCATTCTTTCAGGATGGGGGCCGCATCCTCAGCCTCGAGACGTTCCATTCCTGCACACATCATCAAAAAGATGGAATTCTCCGTGTTTCACAGATACCCAATCCCCAGAAGGAGAGGGCTAAAGCATTTACCCAAATAGCGTTTATGTAACCTGTTATTATGGCTTCAATAAACAACTGTTATTTACCTATCAGTTGGTGTTTTGCCCTCTTCTTATAGGATACCTTAGTCGGCCATCCGGGCACACCTCTTGCTTTTCAAGTTAGTAATTACCATGTTTTCTTCATACTTTAGCGCAGGTTCATGCTTTAGGTTTGGTGAGTAGGTATTTTCATAGCCATGTTACATATGTTAACTCAACCACAAGTGAAGGTTAGCTGGAAGAGCTAACCTAATTTGTGGGAGGAGTCTGGGCATGATTTAAGCAGAGACCACGACTCTCTGGTCTCTGCTACAGCACCGTGTTGCTTCCCCCACCCTCCCTCCCCTAATTTTAGGTTCTTCCTTTTTATTTCATCCATTGGGGTAACCCTCTTCTTATAGGCTACCTTAGTCGGCCATCCGGGCACACCTCTGGCTTTTTAAGTTAGTAATTACCATGTTTTCTTCATACTTTAGCGCAGGTTCATGCTTTAGGTTTGGTGAGTAGGTATTTTCATAACCATGGTACATATGTTAACTCGACCACAAGTACATTTGTAGAGAAGAAACTTAGAATATTGGCCTATTTAGAATATACACAACATGGCGGACACATGCAAGGTGTCCGGCGTCATAGGCCCCTTTCACACTTCCGTTAGAAAAGCCTAAACTTCCGTTAGAAAAGCCTTAAAAACTAATGTTAAACGGCCGTTACAAAATCCCATTAAAGTTTATATATATTTTTTTGATTATCCGTTAAGACCCTTTATAGCCCGTCATGAATAATGGATGTTATTTGTGACGGAAGAAAAAACGGCACATGCACAAATTTTTCTTCTGTCAAAAATAACGTTGGAATAATGTCCGTTAAAATTTGAACATTAAAGTCTATGGCAAACGGATGAGCCTTTAAAGGGGTACTCCGGTGCTTAAACATCTTATCCCCTATCCAAAGGATAGGAGATAAGATGTCTGATCGCGGGAGTCCCGCAGCTGGGGACGCCCAGGATCATGCACGCGGCACCGCGTTTGTAATCAGTGCCCGCAGCGTGTTCGCTCCGGCACTGATTACCAGCGACCGCAGGGGCGGCGGCGTGTGACGCCACGCCTCCGCCCCCGTGTGACTCCTCGCCTCCGCCCCCGTGTGACGTCACGCTCCGCCCCTCAATGCAAGCCGACAGGGGAGGGGGCGTGATAGCTAGGCTTGCATTGAGGGGCGGAGTGTGACGTCACACGGGGGCGGAGGCGTGAAGTCACACGCCGCCCGACCTGCGGTCGACCATAATCAGACCCGGAGCAAACACGCTCCGGGTCTGATTACAAACGGGATGCCGCGTGCATGATCCCGGGGGTCCCCAGCGGCGGGACTCCCGCGTTCAGGCATCTTATCCCCTATCTTTTGGATAGGGGATAAGATGTTTAAGCACCGGAGTACCCCTTTAATGTCATCCTTTGCACCCGGTTTATAATATCTGTTTTTACTTCTGAGCATGCTCAGAAGAGGTAACATCAGCAGACTTCTGTAGTGCTGAGGGACTACTACTACTTCCATCATGGAACAGACTTGTAGAATGGCATGTCCCTGCTGTGCGCTGTGACAGCGCTAGAAGATGACCGGGCAGCAGGTAGGGCGGGGAATCATACATATACACATGGGGGAAATAAAATGAATAATATACTTAAGTCAGGGGGAATGTGATTATACAGTAATTAAGCACACTGTAAGTTTAAAAACCCTGCCATGAGCCCTGAATGGCCGGTAAGGAGGAGCCATTAAGGGCTCATGGCGGGGAATTTAAAAATGAAAGTAAAAATACATTGTACATCCCGCATGCCGCCCGCTCCCCTGTTTAATAACTTCTGATCGCATCGGGTGTCAGAAGTGAGACCTGGTGCGATCAATCCCTCAGCCCCTGTACTACAAACACCATCGTGGAACAGAGTCTGTTCCATGATGGGGGTAGTAGTACAAACACTAATGTAGCCTCCCCAGCCATTGGCAGACTCCCGCAGCCGGGGAACTACTGCTCCCATCATGGAAACAAGTCTGTTGTATGATGGGAGTAGTAGTAGTCCCGGCTGCGGGAGTCTGTAACCAGAGGTGTTAGAACTGCCATAAAATAATGGTACATGAAGGTTGTTATAACGGGTCTTAAGGGATGAATATTCCAGTTATTTTGACAGACGTTATTCAGCTGTTAGCACCAGTTATTTCATCTGTTATTATACATCCGTTTTTTAATTATACAATACAGAAAACAGATGTTTAATAACGGATGAATAATCTATAGTGGGAAAGAAGCCATAGCCTTAACAACATAGTGATTCATTCTTGGGACATACAATATGTACAACAAGGCTAATGTGGTCTGTGCGCAATTTTGTGCAACTTTTGAAAGTTGCACATGGTGTATAAAAACGTCCACTCTCCGCACACAACATGCCAACTAGGGCCAATAAAACAGTATAATACATGCAGCACATTCTGTGCACCTCAACAGCAGTCAAATGTATGCTAATTTGGCCATTGATACATTACGTTCATTGGCCCTAATTTACTATTGCAAACCCGACAAGTCTTGTCTGGTTGTGCGCCAGAAATTCTGTCTACACCAGTTTTTGCGCCAGAATTGAAAAAACCCCGACTAACTCTCCATTTTGCTAAGAAAACCCGGGAAAAGGGGCGTCACCATCGAGAAAAGGGGGCGTGGTCACCAAAAAGGGGCATGTTCCCGACATTTTCACAAAAACGTAACATATTTGCTAAGGTTTTCACAGAAAATGAGGAAAACCCTACAGATCAGAGCATGTGTATGTAGGGAAACTGGAAAATGTAGGGAAACCTTAGTAAATACTATATAAAATAAATTGTAGGGAATTAAAACCCACAAAGAAACCTACACTCCACTCTTACCGTGTTTCTCCGAAAATAAGACTGGGTCTTATATTAATTTTAGTCACAAAAAACACACTAGGGCTTATTTTCAGGGTAGGGCTTATTTATTTACGGTATGGGGGGCTGAGCAGTGTGGAGGATGGGAGGCTGCAGGAATGTGGAGGATGGGAGGCTGCAGGAGTGTGGAGAATGGGAGGCTGCAGGAGTGTGGAGGATGGGGGGCTGCAGGAGTGCGAAGGATGGGGGGCTGCAGCAGTGTGGAGGATGGGGGGCTGCAGCAGTGTGGAGCAGGGGCGGATCCAGAGTCGAGTCTCGGGAGGGGCACTATTAGAGTATTTTGTGTTGGCGGACAGAAAAAAAGATTACAGAACTTACAATATTATTAAATGTATCATACAGTCCTAACCTTGTTTAAGACTTTTTGGCCATGCTCATATGTCAGAATAATAATCAAATATACCAATTGCCACAGAATGGGAAAGTGCTAAAGAATTTTTTACCATTTAAAACTACAGCTCCCAGTAGGACCTAAGCAGTGGTAAGGTTATGCTGGGAGTTGTTGTTTCACCCATCATAACTGCAGAACTTACAAGTAACTCCAGCTCTGATAGGACATAGTGAGGAGAATACACAATGATATCAGTGATTACAGATGACCTCTTCTCTATAGTGAGGAGAATACACAATGATATCAGTCATTACAGATGACCTCTTCTCTATAGTGAGGAGAATACACAATGATATCAGTGACTACAGGTGACGTCTTCTCTATAGTGAGGAGAATACACAATGATATCAGTGACTACAGGTGACGTCTTCTCTATAGTGAGGGGAATACGCAATGATATCAGTGATTACAGATGACCTCTTCTCTATAGTGAGGAGAATACACAATGATATCAGTGACTACAGGTGACGTCTTCTCTATAGTGAGGAGAATACACAGTGATATCAGTGATTACAGGTGACGTCTTCTCTATAGTGAGGAGAATACACAATGATATCAGTGATTACAGATGACCTCTTCTCTATAGTGAGGAGAATACACAATGATATCAGTGACTACAGGTGACGTCTTCTCTATAGTGAGGAGAATACACAGTGATATCAGTGACTACAGGTGACGTCTTATCATTGTGTATTCTCCTCACTATAGAGAAGACGTCACCTGTAATCACTGATATCATTATGTATTCTCACTATAGAGAAGATGTCACCTGTAGTAACTGATATCATTGTATATTCTCCTTACTATAGAGAAGACGTCACCTGTAGTCACTGATATCATTGTGTATTCTCACTATAGAGAAGACGTCACCTGTAATCACTGATATCATTGTGTATTCTCCTCACTATAGAGATCAGTGATTACAGGTGACGTCTTCTCTATAGTGAGGAGAATACACAATGATATCAGTGATTACAGGTGACGTCTTCTCTATAGTCTTTCCTTATCTAATTCAGCTGGTACATACCGCCAGGATTTGTTCCAGCTAAATCTTCTCTCTGCAGAACTTGATGCCCAGACGTCTCCTCACTATGTCAGCACATTCTGATCCTCTATATGAAAACAATAATTATTATAATACTGCCAAACACTGTATTCTTTGAATATAATACTGGCACACACCCTCTGAATATAATTCTGACACACTGTACCCCCTGAATATACAACACACTGTACCCTCTGAATATAATACTGCCATACACTGTACCCTCTGAATATAATACTATCACACACTGCACCCTCTGAATATAATACTATCACACACTGTGCCCTCTAAATATACTACCACACACTGCACTCTCTGAATATAATACTACCACACACTGCACCCTCTGAATATAATACTACCACACACTGTGCCCTCTAAATTTAATACTACCAAACACTGCACCCTCTAAATATAATACTATCACACACTGCACCCTCTAAATATAATACTATCACACACTGCACCCTCTAAATATAATACTATCACACACTGCACCCTCTAAATATAATACTATCACACACTGCACCCTCTAAATATAATACTATCACACACTGCACCCTCTAAATATAATACTAACACATACTGTGCCCTCTAAATCTAATACTACCACACACTGCACTCTCTGAATATAACTTGCTGTGCAGTGCACCCTCTGAGTAAAATACCGTAATGTATTGTGGCCCCTAAAAAATGTACCACCCCAGAAATTCCTCATAATATACACTATACTTCTGAAAGGCAAAACACTCTGTGCCTTCACATATAGTAATAATGCCCCATCTTGTACCCCTACATATAATAATTATGACCCGTCCTGTTCCCCCCACATAATAATGCCCTCTGTGCTGTGCCCCTCACATATAATGTTCCTGTCATGTGCCCCACACATTTAATGCCCCCTGTGCCCTTCACATATAATGCCCCCATTCTTTGCCCCTCACATATAATGCCTCCATCATGTGCCCCTCATATATAAACCCCCCATCATGCGTCCCACACATATAATGCCCCCATCATGCGTCCCGCACATATAATGCCCCCTGTGCTGTGCCCCTCACATATAATGCCCCCATCATGCGCCCCTCACATATAATGCCCCCTGTGCTGTGCCCTTCACATATAAAGCCCCATGTCCTGTCCCCTCAGGGGGCATTATATGTGAGGGGCACAGCACAGGGGGCATTATATGTTTGGAGCACATGACAGGAACATTATATGTGAGGTGCACAGCACAGGGGGCATTATATGTGAGGGGCACATGATGGGGGCATTATATGTGAGGGGCACAGCACAGGGGGCATTATATGTGAGGGGCGCATGATGGGGGCATTATATGTGAAGGGCACAGCACAGGGGGCATTATATATGAGGGGCGCATGATGGGGGCATTATATGTGAGGGGCAAAGAATGGGGGAATTATATATGAGGGGCACATGACAGGAGCATTATATGTGAGGGGCACAGCACAGAGGGCATTATATGTGAGGGGCGCATGATGGGGGCATTATATATGAGGGGCGCATGATGGGGAATTATATGTGAGGGGCACAGCACAAGGGGCATTATATGTGAGGGGCGCATGATGGGGGCATTATATGTGAAGGGCACAGCACAGGGGGCATTCTATATGAGGGGCGCATGATGGGGGCATTATATGTGAGGGGCAATGAATGGGGGAATTATATGTGAGGGGCACATGATGGGGGCATTATATGTGAGGGGCGCAGCACAGGGAGCATTATATGTGAGGGGCGCATGATGGGGGCATTATATATGAGGGGCGCATGATGGGGAATTATGTGAGGGGCACAGCACAGGGGGCATTATATGTGTGGGACACAGCACAGGGGGCAATATATGTGAGGGGAACAGCACAGGGGGCAATATATGTGAGGGGCACAGCACAGGGGGCATTATAAGTGTGGGGCACAGAACAGGGGGCATTATATGATATAATGCCCACTGTCCTGTGCCCCACACATATAATGCCCCCTGTGCTGTGCCCCACACATATAATATATATGTGTGGCACAGCACAGGGGGCATTATATGTGAGGGGAACAGCACAGGGGGCATTATATGTGAGGGGCACAGGACAGGGGGGCATTATATCATATAATGCCCCCCTGTGCTGTGCCCCACACATATAATGCCCCCTGTGCTGTGTGCCCCACACATATAATTTATATGTGTGGCACAGCACAGGGGGCATTATGTGAGGGGCACAGCACAGGGGGCATTATGTGAAGGGCACAGGACAGGGGGGCATTATAAGTGTGGGGCACAGAACAGGGGGCATTATATGATATAATGCCCCCCTGTCCTGTGCCCCACACATATAGTGCCCCCTGTGCTGTGCCCCACACATATAATGCCCCCTGTGCTGTGCCCCACACATATAATTTATATGTGTGGCACAGCACAGGGGGCATTATGTGAGGGGCACAGCACAGGGGACATTATATGTGAAGGGCACAGGACAGGAGGCCCCCCTGTCATGTGCTCTTCACATATAATGCCCCCTATGCTTTGCCCTGCAGACCCTCATGAAATATTCCCTTTTCTCTGCCCCCCCCCCTCCTAACAATGGCGTATATCCTGTTTCCCTAATCCCTGAGCATACCTTTACTTCCAGTATGCAGGCCGCGGGGACGGGTCCTCCAGGCGCCGGCGTGATGATGTGACGTCATCGCGCCGGCCTTTAGTGGATCTCGTCCCCGCAGCTCACACGCTGTGTACGCACAGCGTGTGTGTAAGGTTAGTGAATGGTGGAGCCGGAGCTTACAGCTTCGGCTCCACCATGCTAGGGAGCGCGGGGGGGGGGGGGCAATTGCCCCGTTGCCCCCCCCCTGGATCCGCCACTGGTGTGGAGGATGGGTGGCTGCAGGAGTGTGAAGGATGGGGGGCTGCAGCAGTGTGGAGGATGGGGGGCTGCAGCAGTGTGGAGGATGGGGGGCTGCAGGAGTGTGAAGGATGGGGGGCTGCAGGAGTGTGAAGGATGGGGGTCTGCAGCAGTGTGGAGGATGGGGGCTGCAGGTGTGTGGAAGATAGAGGGCATCCTCCACACTCTTGCAGCCCCCCATACTCCTTCAGCCCCCCATCCTCCCCTTCCCCTGTCGTCCTCCACACTCCTACCGTACCCTACAGCAGTGTTTCCCAACCAATGTCCTCCAGCTGTTGTAAAACTACAACTCCCAGCATGCCCGGACAGCCTTTGGCTGTCCGGGCATGCTGGGAGTTGTAGTTTTGCAACAGCTGGAGGCACACTGGTTGGGAAACACTGCCCTACAGTGCCCCCCACCCCTCTGCAATAATAAACTTGGGTACCGGTACATATTTCATTTTCTTACCGTACGGTACCCTGCGGCGAGATCTTTTCCTGTTGCTTAGCAGCCGGGGGCAGGGACACGTCCGTGATGTCGGCCGTGCATACGCGCCGACGTTTTAGAACGTCAGCGTCCCTGCCACGGCTGAATTACGGTAAGCTAACTTGCCGCGGGTGCCGTAATCCTACCCTACCCCATAATCCTGCTAGGGCTTACTTTCGGGGTAGGGTTTATTTTCGGGGAAACACGGTAAATAAGGGCCGTTGTGTTTTAATATTTAATCTATATTTTCAGAATATATTTTTTGTAATAAAGACATCTTCGTATCTTGTTCTAAGTAGTGGTTAATGGAACATTTTCATTTCTGGTGTGGAATGCTAATGTATAGCAAGGTTACATCCAGTGTGACCCACTGGTAGATGGGGTGCCATTTAAAAGTATGCAGTGTGAATCAGACTGGACATATCGTTTAAGTAAACAATCTAGTTGTATTACATATGTCTGCTAATATGAAGATAGGAAAACCTTTTTAGCTCTGTTATACTGTACTAGTTAAAAAAAGCAATAACTTTTTCAATATCCAAATATTAACCCCTTAAGGACACAGCCCTTTTTCACCTTAAGGACTGAGCCCTTTTTCGCAATTCTGACCACCGTCGTTCTACAAATTAATAACTCGAAAATGCTTTTACCGAATATTCTGATTCTGAGATTGTTTTTTCGTGACATATTCTACTTTATTTTGGTGGTAAATTTTCGGCGTTACTTGCATCCTTTTTTGGTGAAAAGTCCCAAAATGTCATGAAAATTTTGAAAATTTAGCATTTTTCTAATTTTGAAGCACTCTACTTATAAGGAAAATGGATATTCCCAATAAATTTAATTTTTATTCACAAGTACAATATGTCCACTTTATGTTGGCATCATAAAATGGACATATTTTTGCTTTTTGAAAAAATTAGAGGGCTTCAAAGTAGAGCAGCAATTTTCAAAAATGTCATGAAGATTGCTAAATCTGAAGGGACAGATGTTACAGAACTACAACTCCCAGCATGCCTGGGCAGTCTAGGCATGCTGAGAGTTGTAGTTTGGCAACATCTGGAGGGCTACCGTTTGGGCACCACTGTAACAGTGCTCTCCAAATTGTGACCCTCAAGATGTTGCAAAACTACAACTCCCAGCATGCCCAGACGGCCTTTGGCTCTCTGGGAGTTGCAGTTGGCCTTCCTAGTGGTTGCCACAGTAAAGATCACTTTACTTTCACTTTCATCCCCCCCCCCCCCCCCCCCACCGTCATTTCCCTACCTGAGCCAGGATCTTTGCAGTCTCCAGCGACGATCGGGGGTTCCCAGGCATATTCTTCTCCAGGTACCGGCCTCCATCTTCCCATGTTCCCCTCGACATCCAGGGGTGGGCAGAACGGGGGGTTGCCATGGCAACTCACTGTCCTGCTCTGCCATTGGTCAGAATCAGTTCTGACCAATGGCAGGGGATATGAGGAGATTGCAGCACTGCGACCTCACTCCTAGCCCTCAGGATGATGGGGGCTGTCACCGACAGCTCCGATCATCCCTATTTTCCGGGTGATCGGGTCACCAGAGACCCGATCAGCGCGGAATAGCAGAAAATCACTTATCTGAATTGACATGCGATTTTCTGAGATCGCCGACATTGGGAGGGTCTCAGGACCCCCGTGGGCGATGTGCCGGGATGCCTGCTGAATGATTTCAGCAGGCATCCCGGTCCGGTCCCCAACCAGCTTGCGGCGGGAACTGGAATTCCCATGGGCGTATGCATACGCCCCACAACCTTAAGGATTCGGGATGCAGGGCGTATGCATACGCCTGGCGCCCTGAAGAGGTTAATATACCTATCTACTGTGTAACCTGCATTTATCCTAGCATAGACATGAGGTTCAGACATTATAAGCAAACATCTAGTTTATCTTTTTTATATGTATTATAAACATGCTGCACAACGGTACCTAGGTTGCTGTGATAATGAATCCATGGAATGGGATAAATCTTTACAAACTAAGGAGCTTTGCTTTGTAATATTGTGTCAAGAAATATTGTTTTGTTATACTGTGTGGTGTAGAACAATGTACTTGGCCTGTCAGTTGCTAACCTAACTTATTTTGACGTTGCAGAGTCAGGTGGGCAGTACACAGTCTACTGTTATAATTGACAAGCACGGGGAATTGGACAAGAAAGTGACGGATGTTAAGAATCGAGCTCTTGTAAGTTGTTTTTTGTTATTTTTTTTTATTCTATGCTTCTTGACATTTTCAAACAAGATTAAAGGGATTAGTCATCTCTCAGGTGTTTAAGTGAAAGGCATTGAGTGGTCATAATATGTGTCTTACTGATATACTGTCACCTCACTTCTGCCCCATAATTCACATTGATGAAACTTAACCCCCCCCCCCTTGAGCCCTCATCCCCCCTTGCCATCCAGATGTCTCATTGTCCATAACAAAGCTCCCCATGAAGGGGTTTGGGACCATACTACAGGGCTAGTGTGGTCAGAGCTGGATTGAGATCGCACTAAAGTTTGCAAAAATTTTAAATTGATAAATCAGCTATCTTTGCAAAACTCAAAGCAAATTTAACTTCATCCTAGAGAATTTTTATAAAATATCTTTAGCAGTGTGGAAGCACTAAAAGTCACACATTTTTTTGTGCAAGCCAGTTTTCCCAAAGATTGAAAAATATACACAAAAAGCAATGTAAATACAATGATAAATTACCCCAATGAGTTTAAAGAGAAATTTGTGGGGTAAGTAACATGTGAATCAAGAAATTATTTGAATAAAAAAAATAAAAATAAAAAATAAAACACATTACTACAGTGTTACATTCAGTCTGACAAGATGACAAGATACAAAAATAAAAAAAAACAATAGATGATGTTTACACCATGTTAAAGGAAATCTGTCACCAGTGTCACTTAAACTAACCTGTCGGTACCGGTAACGGTGTCGGACACTGATGACAGCGGTACTTACCTTGTCCCGTTCTATGGCAGGGAGATCTGTTTATCTCCTCCGTTAGCTCCGCTCCGGGCACCCGGCTTGGGGCACGAGCGGAGCTTAGTGACATCACCGCTGGTGCGAGACCCAGCAGAGAGCAGCAGCTGCTTGGGGTATGGGTGGAGCTTAGTGATGTCACCGCTGCTACTCCCTGCTGGGTCCAGATGTGAGAGAACAGCACCAGTGATGTCATTAAGCTCTTCTCGTGCCCCAAGCCGGGTGTCCGGAGCGGAGCTAATGGGCAAGATTACCGGAGATCCCCACCACGGAACCTGCACTACCTGTCTGTATTGACAGGTTATTGCAGGTTATACTGGTGACAGATTTCCTTTAACTAAAGACCATATTACACAGGGAAAATATTAACCAAAGAAACCTTGTGTTATTGGGCCACTGATCAGCCAATGAATGAGACAAACAAATTCTCATCCGTAGGCTGATAAGGTTGTTCTGACCTTTCAAAAAAAAAAAAATTTAAAATCATCGACCGTCGCAGTAAATCTCCCCATGTAGAAAATGTGTAGCTGACAACTTAAGCAGGGGGCTGCACAAAAGATCCTATGATTGTTAGTGCACTCCTCTCTGCCCGATGCTTGAGCCGTATAATAGCAATTGTAAAAGAGTGCAAATCTACAAAATTTGCGCTTGTTTACTTAGAGGTGGACTTGTCATGTGCTTCTTGTTCAGCAATAAATATGGCTCTGCCATCTTAAAGTTATAGGTTTTCAGGCTTGAGGGAATGTGAGGCGTTGGGCCTGCTTGAAAAAAACACACCACAATGCGCACACATAATGCACATCTATTAATTTGAGGTACCATTTGTCAGCTTTAATTGTCTTATGTCATCTTGTTTGCTCTGGTAGCTCAAATTCATATCTGTGGAGCTTGAACACATAATATATACCTTAGAATCCATAAACTATATAAGGATGTTAGACATATTGTGCTAGTTCACACTTTATAAAGTGCATACATAGATCTAATCAAATTCTGTAATGTTTTTTATTTTTTTATTTCATAATTAAAGTTATGTACATTCAAAGCACATATATAGAATACATTTTTAAATGTAGATAGATGTATATAGATTTTAAAAGCTGTGGAGGAACAGAGTGCTTGTTCTATTTACACACAAAGGTAACAGTGTCATGGAGCAGGTGCACTGTTTAAGCCGCTTTTCAGCAGTAATGTGAGCAGTCTGTACAGTTTGCATTACTCACAGACTGCCCCAGGGTTATTGTACTGTACCTTGAGCCATCAGTGATGATGGTTACAAACATAAAGTGGGCGGGCAGTCAGTGCACACCCACCTACCGAAGCCCTTGGGCACCCTGCTATGCCACCCTGCACTCCTGCTATGCAGTGAAGGAGGGACGCTAATAGCCCGGCCACTGCTTCCAGAGCAGAGTGGTGGTCATTATCACCTAAACCACACAGGCTTTACATGTATTCTGGGTGTATAAAGTTCACGAGCTGAGCAGGCTTCATACCCATTCAGACTCATCGTTAATGCCGGACGCGATTACGATCAAAGCAGGTTGTTTATGTTTGTTTAGGGGCTCACATCAACCTGCCTGCAGAGCGATCACGGGGGGGGGGGGGGGGGGGGGGGGGGAGGCTTGGCAGTTGAGGGTCATGTAGTGATGGCTTAATATGGCAGCCGGAGAGCTTCCCCTAACCTCTTCTTTTACTTTTTATCTTTATTACTTTAAATTGAATAAAAAAAAAATAATAATAATAATAATTCAATAAGAATAACATTGATTACAATAAAACAGCAATGAGTGAGATAAAAAGCATAAGTAGGTATCACAGTACCCATATGAAGAGTATATAAATGGGCAAACAATACAAAAGCAATACAAACACAATGCCATTGCAAGGCCACCCCATCCCCACTCTCACACATAAATGAATAAATGCAGCCTACATCAAAAAAAGAAGGATGAGAAGATGAAATATGGGGAAACACATCCTAGCTAACACATGTAGGCCATGAACAGTCAGCCCATAGTGTCCCAGAGATGCAGTGGACCTAATGTGTTGATAAGAGCTGCCAGGTTGTACCACTCAGAATAGTATAAAGGAAGGACAATAGTTTCAATCTAGCCCTCGGTATAGTGAGCAACTCGGAAAGTGCACCGCTTATCAAAGAACTTCTTCGCATTCCGCTCATTATACCTCTCTGAGTCCAGTCTGTTCACCTCTAAGAAAGTCCTCAGTTCATCCATCATATCGGGTATTGTTGGTATGGTAGGCTTAATCCACTATCTCAGCAAAGCACGTTTAGCTACCAATAAGTTAATATGAATAAATCTGGGAATGTTACGCAATCGTACTGCATCTGCTATGGAGAAGTCGACAGACTGAAACAGAGCCTGGGTTGTCAAGGGAACTCGAACCATCTTGTGGCAGCCAATCCATAACATGGCAGAATATGCAGGGAAGGTTGTAACCACAAACGTTGGGGATTCCAACGCTGCCATCCACCCTGCGAAGGAGTTTGTGTGTTAGAAAAAGGTTATGGTCCTTTAGGTAATTCTCGGAAAAGAATGGAATCTAAAAATATGTTTAAAAAATAAAGTTGCAATTACCGTAGTCCAAACTTAAGTTATTCTATTAATCTCACAGTCATGATAACAATAAAAATATTTAATAGTAGTGTCTAAAATACATATAATAAATATAAACCTAAATATATATATGTAGAAGAAATGAACTCCAGCTGCTTATTTAATGTAAAATTAATTGAATACCAGTCTTCAAAGGTATTTATATAATAGAAAGGAGTGGAAAGAATAGATCCAGTTAAAATAATTTATTCACATATAAGATTAAATTAAAATAAATAATTTAATATGTGTCCTAATGTCCTAGCAGGGCCCATGCATCGGCCGAAGGAGCTTATTAGAATGAGATATATGAAATATAAAATATGCAATTGTGCCAACTGTAAAACACTAGCAATAATTATGGAAGCAGCTGGAGTTCATTAATGTAGAAAGTACATTGGTGGCATACTGGAACTTCAAAGTTCATTAATGAAAGTGCAATGGTAGCACAGTTCAAAGGTGCAATATGATATCAAATGGTTCCGTAGGAATATTAGATATGTTTATAATGTCTCGGCTGTGTATTTTTAAGTAGACAGCGTCACATCAAGTTTATACCGGATCTCAAGGAAAGACACGCTGGTTGCTTAACTGATGTAATCTTTACTGAGATATAATGAACCGTACCACTCCTTCAGTGAAGTGTCGACCTTGATGTGCGACTTACTCGTGATAGTGTCTCACCAGAAGAAGAGCAATGTGATGATTTTTGGGTATGATGAAGGGATGTCTCTCTTGGATAGTCGTATCTGCTGCCGACAATCGACTTCCAATTCTTAACACTCCGTCTTCCTCGAGGATAGGGTTCAGCTTCTTGAGCGAATTGTGTCGAGAAATCTCTTCCTTTTTCATAAGGCTTTGGATTTCTTCTTTAAAGACTTCCTGCTGGATGCATCTGATGAGCGTGACCTTGGCTTGTTCAAGATGGTAATTGCTATGCTAATCAGTATTGGTAGCTCTGCAGGAGGATCTGGCTAGACAGATAAGTTTTCCGATTGCACGGGTCAGCGACTTCCAGCTGGAAAACCTTTCAAATCTATGGGCGCCCAGACTGTCTCTTGTAATTTAAGTCCTACAAACTACAACTTGAGGTCTTACCTCTTTGTCTTGATCTGGTTCTACGAGCTGAAAGGTCTCTTCCTGAGTAGTTTCTTTGGTTTCTGGTTTACGAAGAAAAGATGGACCTACGAACCAGTTAGTTTGCTTGAGTACAGCGGCTGGCACTAGTCTTGTCCCATGATCAGCTGGGTTTTTGTGATGTGATGCCACTGTTCTGGACTTGTAGACTTTCTGATAAGTGTCGCTCTGTTGGCCACGTATGTATAAAATCTTCTTGAAGCGTTGTGAATATATCCTAACACAATCTTGCTGTCTGTATAAAAGTTCACTGCATGGATCTCAATGTCCAGTTCTCCTGTAATCATGTCTGCCATCTCTACAGCTAAGACAGCAGCACAAAGTTCTAGACGTGGGACAGTGTGAGCGGGTCTAGGAGCCAGTTTAGATTTTCCCATGATGAACCCGACATAGCTTTGTCCCCCAGTGTCTATTACCCTAAGGTAGGCGAAAGATGCAATAGCCATAGTGGAGGCATCAGAGAATACGCATATTTCTCTTCTCTTTGTAGCAGACAAGGAAACAGATACGTATGGTCTAGGGATATTGAATTGTTCAAGCTCTAACAATGAGTCTTTCCACAACTTCCACTGCATTTCCTTCTCTTCAGGTAAAGGTAAGTCCCAGTCACTTTGTTCTTGCTCAGTAGTGATCTGTCTCAAAACAGCTTTGCCTTGCATGATGATGGGTGCTACGAACCCCAGGGGGTCGTAAAGACTGTTGACTGTAGATAGGACCCCTCTTTTTGTGAATGGCTTCTCTTCTCTGGAGACCCTGAAGGGGAAACTGTCAGTCTTCAGGTCCCAACTAATCCCAAGACTTCTTTGCAAGGGTCGTGATTCTGTTCCTAGATCCAAGTCTTTGAGGTCTTTAGCACGGTCTTCCATTGGAAATGCTTCCATGACTGTTGCTGTTGGAAGCTACCTTGTTCAGTCTTATGTTGGTTTCTGCCAACATTTCTCTTGTGCTTTTCAGGACGTTGATAGCTTCTTTGTTGCTGGAGAAAGAAGCAAGTCCATCATCTGCGTAGAAGTTCTTCATGATGAACTGTGTGGCTTCTTGACCATGTCTTTCATCTTGCTGTGCTGCTCGTCTCAGGTTATAGATAGCTACAGCTGGAGAAGGGCTGTTTCAAAACACATGTACCTTCATCCTGTACTCTGTGATTTCTTTGTTAAAGTCATTGTCTGCCTACCACAGGAACCTTAAGTAGTCTCTGTGATCTTCACGAACAAGGAAACAGTAGAACATCTGTTGTATGTCTGCTGTCACTGCTACAAGTTCTTTTCTGAACTTGATGAGTACTCCAAGGAGTGTGTTGTTCAGGTCAGGTCCGCTGAGAAGGAAATCATTTAGTGAGATGCCATTTTGCTTCGCACTAGAGTCAAATACTACACGTATCTGGCCTGGTTTCTGACGAAGGTTCACCCCAAATATTGGTAAGTACCAGTGTTCTTAGTTCTCTTGTAGTGGTGGTGCCCTTTCAGCTTGATCGTTGTCAAAGATCTTCTGCATGAAGGCTTGGAAGTGTTTCTTCATATTTGGCTTTCTTTGTAGCATGTGCTGAAACGAAGTGAAGTGTTTCTCTTCTTGTACCTTGTTGTCAGGAAGACGATGGCGTGGTGACCGGAAGGGTAGAGGGGCTACCCAGCTGCCTGATTTGTCTCTGTCCATAATCTCAAGGAAGAGAGTATCTTCCACCGAGGGTGCTGGCTTGTCGTCATCTCGTGTTCTTTCAAACACCTTACAGCCCAGTTCATCTGTATCTTCAGTTGAGGCTAAGTCTTCCATGCACCTCTGGATACTCCGATGATGTGTTGGATTAACAAGTCTCTCTTTAATGTGTAGACTGTTGGTACATGGACAAAGACAAGATGTACGACCATTCTGTAACAGATGTGTTCTGTAGACATTTACCTTTTCTGGTTTGTGGAGTCCGTCTAGACATACTTCTCCAACGATGACCCATCCGAGATCAAGGCGTTGTGCAAATGGTGCATTGTGTGGCCCATTGTACTGTTCACTGACTTTGTGCACTCTGAGGATATCTCTCCCAAGTAGAAGGATGATTGCAGCATCTGGATCTAGTGCTGGTATCTGGTCTGCTATTCGCACCAGATGGGGGTGATGATGAGCAACTTCAGGTGTGGGAATCTCTGACCTGTCGTCTGGTATCTCATCACATTCTATGAGGGTAGGAAGAGTCACCTTTGTCTTTCCATCTAATGACTCGATGATGTAGTTGTTTGCTCTTTTCCCTGTTGTCTCTACAACTCCAGAACAAGTCTTCAGGGTTTATGGAGTTGGACTTCCTTTGTCACCAAAGAGGTCAAAGAAGATCTGTTGCTTTGTTCATCCAAGACTGTGTACATTTTGATTGCCTTTTCTCTGAAACCTGCAGGATACACCTTGACTAAGCATATTTTGGAGCATGATCTAGCGTGGCCCTGCTCTGTACAGATCTCAGTGCACTTTGAGGTTACTGCTGGCGTTGTACTCTCGCCTTAATCCCCACCGTGATCTTCTTGAGTTGTTGAAACTTCTCATTTCCATGGTGGTAGTCCTGGGTGCAGTGCTGACAGGTGTTTGTCACTGTTGCACTCTCCAACACAGACTGCAGCCACAGGATTTATGAGTCCTTTCTACTGCTGCGGACGATTCAAAGCTGATTAACTGCTTTTGATAACGTTTTAAAAGCCTTTTTACTATAATGTCTTGGCTGTGTGTTTTTAAATAGACAGCGTCACATCAAGTTTATACCGGATCTCAAGGAAAGACACGCTGGTTGCTTAACTGATGTAAACTTTACTGAGATATAATGAACGCGGTAAAACAAACATATAAAGAACAAACATAATCATGGCTATTCAAGTGCCTTACATAATGCATAGCTAATACATAGATAGGGTCTAACATGTGCTCATTTACTACACACTGAAAAACACATTCATAAGATCATTAATGACTAATGTAGCTTCCACTTGTGTAGCTAGAACCTCGGGTGTGTTGATTGACCAACTTCAGCTACACTTAGAGGGCGACACCCCTAAAGAGGATATAATTGCAAGTCTCCCTATTCTTAAAATGGCTACCAATTTTCTTGCAGATGCATATGCAGAATCTGTCAGATTATCTGCCCGCACTGCTTTCCTGTCAAATATTTCGAGATAAAATCCTGGGCAGAGGATGTTACCTCCAAAAACAAATTGGCCATCCTTCCATTTCATGGACAATTTGTTTTTTGAGCTGACTTAGATAATATCCTGGCTATAGCCTCGGACAATAAAAAAGGTTTTCCCAAAGCGAAAGCTCAACCAAGGCCCATTGTGGTCTATGGGGATCTCCCGGCATGTAAAACAGTAAGCTAAGCAGGGCCTTCTCAGCAGCACAGTGGATGGGAGACCACCACCGGTTCGAGTCCCGGGGTGGCACACAGTGTTACAGTGTTGTGGTTTAACTTTACTTTCCTGGAAACGCTGCTGTGTTGCCCATAGCAACCAAACAGATTGCTTTCATTTAAAAAAAAAAAAAAAGACCCCCTTTTCGCCTCCTTTTTCAAACTAATCAGCCCTATAGAGGTAAGGGCAAAACAAGCCGTTGTTCCTATGGAAAATGAGGTAGAGGGAGAGGCTTCTTATTTTGCCCCAACCAGTCTAGCGCTGGTGGAGGTAAACAATGACGCCATTTCGGTAGGGGCGAGATTGTCATCCTTCGCCCACATTTGGGAATCAATGATTCCCATCCCTTGGATAGTCAACATAATCCAAGAGCGTTACAGGGTAGAGTTCTTCTCTACCCCTCCCCAAGGATTTGTGATAACCGAATCCCCAGGTTCCCCTAGCCCCAATCATTGATGGGGTCCTGAATCTATTGAGTTTAGGGGCGGTCATAGAGGTCCCAAGAATCCAGAGAGGTTCAGGTCATTGTTCCCATCTGTTTCTAATGAAAAAGCCAAATGGGAAATTCAGGACTATCATTAATCTGAAATCCTTAAACATATTAGTTATATACAGGAAATTCGGGATGGAGACAATGAGGTCAGCCATTCATCTGATAAAAGACGGTGCAGTTATGGCCACAATAGATCTCAGGCACGCGTATTATCACCTCCCTATCCACATAGACTCACAACCCTTTCTAAGATTCGCCGTCCAGTGGGACGGAAGAGTCCGCCATTTTCAATTTATTTGTCTGCCCTTCGGGCTCTCCTCGGCCCCCCGCATTTTCACAAAAGTGATAGCGGAGGTGGTGGCAGTTCTCAGAAAGGAGAAAATTCTGGTAATACTTTATTGGACGACATTGATTGTGGCAAACTTTGTTCTTTACCTAAAAGAACATATGAAAAGAACGGCTCAGGCCCTTCAGGATTTCGGCTGGATCTTGAACCTAGACATATCCGACTTGCTACCAAGTGGCAGGAAGGTCTTTTTAGGAATCCTCTTGGATTCAGTAGCCCAACAGTCCTCTCTTCTCAGAGAAAAGATCCAAAAGATACAGGATCAGATTCATCTACTTCTTACTCTCAAAAGTTGTACTCTTAAGATTTGCCATGTCGGTCCTAGGATTGTTAACATCTTCAATCCCGAAGATACCACTCCAGACCCCTCCAGAAGTGGATTCTAGGGGTATCTTAACAAAAGCAAACCTCCTTAGACAAAAAATTTTCTTCCATTGTAATAAAAGACCCAGCTAAGATGATGGGTTCCTTCCAAAATCTTGTAAAGGGTGTACACTGGCATCAAACAGACCCCAGGATCATTACCACGGAAGCCAGCGCGCATGGTTGGGGAGCCCACTCAGAAAAGCTTTCGGTACAAGGGAGATGGAGTCCCGCTCTAGCGAACTGGTCAGGGAATCTGAAAGAGTTGTTAGCCATCTGGATGGCTCTACAGCACTTGAAACTTTATTGCAAGACAGACACGTCCTCATTTACTCAGACAACACAAACTGCGGTGGCGTTCATTCGTCACTCAGCCCTCCAGTAGGTCCCTGGTCAAATATTCTGTTGAGCAGAACAGAATGTACTTTCCATCTCAGCAGTTCATCTCAGGGGGATATGGAACATCTGAGCAGACTTTCTAAGTCCACACTTTATAGATCCAAGGGCACCCCCTTTTTTTGGCCCAAAAGAAGTTGGTTTCCTCTTCTAAAACCTGAGTGTGGAAGATCCAATAAGGTTTCCTCCTTGTCCAGATCTACTACCCAATGTCCAGTCCAGCACAGTCAGGTTCATAGCCTCAGCTTAGTGGCAACTGAGAAACTCCTACTAGAAAGAAAAGGTTTTCTCTGAAAGAGTAACTAACACCCCCAGTCGCAAGTCTTCCACCTGTAAAAATTATTCTAAGGTTTGGGGAAAAATATGTTTTTTGGTGTGGGTCTTGCTTTTCACTTGAATCCCCTAACATTCCTCAAATACTTAATTTTCTGCAAGATGGTTTTGACTTTGATTTTTCTCCAAACACCATAAAGGTGCAGGTTTCAGCCCTCAGTGCTCTTTTCCAAATGAAATTAGGAGATGATTGTTGGGTGTCTAGGTTTATTAAAGCCTCTGAGAAAATTAGGCCCAGGATTACAAACCTCTACCCTCCGTGGAACCTTAATGTAGTCCTTGAGGCCCTTACTGAAGCTCCCTTTGAGCCAATAGAGTCCATCTCTATCAAATTACTTACCTTAAAAACTGTATTTTTGGTAGCAATAACATCTACACGTAGAGTCAGTGAGATTCTGTCTCTCTCTACTTTACAGCCTTTGTTTATAGTCAGAGATGATAGAATCATTCTCAAATTAGACCCTAATTTTGTACCAAAAGTATCTTTATCTTTTCATAGATCCCAGGATATTGTTATTCCTTCTTTCTGCTCAGCCCCTGAGAATGATCAAGAAAGATCATTCAACTGTTTAGATGTAAGGAGAGCAGGGTTGAATCCTCCCGTCCCTGGAGGAAAGACAAAAACCTTTTTTCTCCAGTTGGCAGGTCCTAACAAAGGGAAAGAGGCTCCCAAGAGTTCTATTGCGAGATGGATCCATATGGCCATCTCAGACGCCTATTCGTCAAAGGGAAAAAATCCCTCTCTTGAATTAAAGGCTCATTCTACCCGTGCAGTCTCTTCTTCATGGGCAGAGAGAGCATCTGCTTATGTGGAGCAGACTTTGCGTGCAGCCACTTGGAAAAATGTACAAACATTTTCCAAACATTATAGATTAGATGTTCTTTCTAATCAGGACATGGCGTTCGGACGCAAGGTCTTGAGTGCTGTGGTCCCTCCCTGAATACTATTCTTTAGTATTATCTCCGGGTGCTGTCATGGAGACGACTTGGGAAATGGTGAATTATACTCACCGATAATTGTATTTCCTGGAAGTCTCCATGACAGCACCCATAATACCCACCCTTTGGTTTTTCTTTCTGGTTTGGTCATTCGGTGAGTGCTGTGGTCCCTCCCTGAATACTATTCTTTAGTATTATCTCCGGGTGCTGTCATGGAGACGACTTGGGAAATGGTGAATTATACTCACCGATAATTGTATTTCCTGGAAGTCTCCATGACAGCACCCATAATACCCACCCTTTGGTTTTTCTTTCTGGTTTGGTCATTCGGTGATCACTTTTCCTTTCTACTCGGTGTTCTTTATAATACACTGGGAATGGAGAGGAAGGGGTGGGGTTTTAAACTCTCAGGTATTTTTCCTGTCCCAATTAGGCAGGTGCAATCTCCGGGTGCTGTCATGGAGACTTCCAGGAAATACAATTATCGGTGAGTATAATTCACCATATATATATATATATATATATATATATATATATATAGTAATAAAAGTTTAAAAGAAACACATTAACCCCTTCCATATTAAAAGTTCAAACCACCCCCTTTTCCTATATAAAAACATAAACATAATAAAAATAAACATATTTGATATCGCTGCGTGCGTAATTGTACAAACTATTAAAATATAACATTATGTATCCCGTACGGTAAATTACAAATAATAAAAAAAAAAAAATACCAAACCACAGAATTGCAATTTTTATAATATCCCAGAAAAAAAGTTAAAAGCTATTAAAAAGTCAGATCAATACCAAAATGGTACCGATACAAAAAACTAGATTGTGGTGTAAAAAATGAGCCCTCATACAGCCCCGGGGGGGGGGGGGGGGGGGGGGCAGAAAATGGCAATTGAAAAAATTCAAAAAAGTTCTGAATATTTTTTTAATTAGTGAAACATGACGGAAACTATACAAATCCGGTATTGCTGTAATCAGCAGTTCCTAAAGTATCAAAACAACATGTCAGCTCAACCACAATGTAAAGTCCTCACTTCTTTGATAACAAAACGTTAGCAGGAGGGGCTATAATGTTTTTATAAAACGGCATCCTAGTGACACAAAAGCAATACTGCAATTGGGTGGGAATTTTCTCTAGTCAGCGGTGGTAACACTGTCTGTGAGAGCTAGATTTCCCACTGTGACACTGATCACAAGGCATATTGGTAATATTGACCCATTTGTAGTCACACAGTGGATGACTGGACTTTTTAACATTTTTTCACTATGGTACCAAAAAGCACAATTTATAATTAAGTGGTTGTAATAAAAGTTAAGTTTTAATAATTTAGTTAAGTAGTCTCTAGTTTAGGGCAGTCCTTGGGGACTTGTCCCTAAAATTGTAATTTTCATTGTTTTGCCCTGAGACACTTAGGAGTATTTGATTGGTTTTCCTTCTCTTCTGAGACCTGTAGTGCACCAGCAGAGCACTTTTCACCCCCATATGTGGTGTTTTCTGAATCGGGAGAAATTGGGCTTCAAATGTTGGGAGTTATTTTCTTATATTACCCTTTTTAAAAATTTAACATTTTTGGGAAACCAAGCATTTTAGGTAAAAAAATGTTTTGTTTACATATGCAAAAGTCGTGAATCACCTGTGGGGTATTAAGGTTCACTTTACCCCTTGTTATGTTCCCCGAGGGGTCTAGTTTCCAAAATGATATGCCATGTGTTTTTTTTTTTTTTTTTTGCTGCTCTTGCACCATAGGGGCTTCCTAAAGGTGACATGCCCCCCAAAAACCATTTGTTGCTCCTTCCCTTCTGAGCCGTCTACTGCACCCGCCGAACCATTAACATAGACATACGAGGTATGTCCTTACTCGAGAGAAATTTGGGTTTCAAATACAAGTAAAAATTTTCTCCTTTTTACCCCTTGCAAAAATTCAAAAATTGGGTCTACAAGAACATGCTAGTGTAAAAAATGAAGATTTTGAATTTTCTCCTTCACTTTGCTGCTATTCCTGTGAAAAACCTAAAGGGTTAAAACACTTACTCAATGTCATTTTGAATACTTTGGGGGTGCAGTTTTTATAAGGGGGTCATTTGTGGGGTATTTCTAATATGAAGGCCCTTCAAATCCACTTCAAAACCGAACTGGTCACTGAAAAATAGTGAGTTTGAAAATTTTGTGAAAAATGTGAAAATTGCTGCTGAACTTTGAAGCCCTCTGATGTCTTCCAAAAGTAAAAACTCATACATTTTATGATGCAAACATAAAGTAGACATATTGTATATATGAACCCAAAAAAAAATATTTTGAATATCCATTTTCCTTACAAGCAGAGTGCTTCAAAGTTAGAAAAATGCTAAATGTTCATCAAATTTGGGGATTTTTCACCAAGAAAGGATGCAGTTTACCACAAAAATTTACAACTATGTTAAAGTAGAATATGTCACGAAAAAACATTCTCGGAATCAGAAGGATAAGTAAAAGCATTCCAGAGTTATTAATGTTTATGTGGTCAGAATTGCAAAAAACGGCCGAGTCCTTAAGGTGAAAAAGGGCTAAGTCTTTAAGGGGTTAAAAGGTATAATTATAGTAGGTAGTTATGGTTATTATAATGCTAGGAGGGAAAAACGAGAGTGTAAAAGCGAAAATTGGCCCAGACAAGGGGATCGTCATGAGGGACAAGTAGATTTTGCTCCGTTTTAGTCCCGTGGACAAGTAGTTTTTTTTTAACAAAATTTCCACACCCCTGCTACCTAGCCTGTCTGTTCCATCATCTATGTCTTTCCTGCTTCTTCCTATTGGGGCTCCAGTTTGAGGTGACAGTACTCTGGGTGCTAAGGAAAAGGATAGCAATGATGAGTGGAAACTTAGGATGTGTCGGCATATAAGGACCATTCGGCCTGTCTTTTGTGCTCAATATACTAAATACTATCAATAGTCCCTGGCTTTATCTTTTATGATGGATAACGTTATGCCTATCCCATGCATGCTTAAATTCCTTCTCTGTATTTGTAGCTACCACTTCTATAGGAATGCTATACCATGTATCCACTACTCTCTCACTGAGCTGGATGTGGATCCTTTAACCTGTGTGGCTGATGACTCGGACCGTATCGGGGAGCAGAATCTAAGGTGCCGCTGGTCTTCACCAGAGCCTGCCGCAAGGCAGGATGGGCGACATCCAGGTCGCTACCCCCGACACGGCTCAACCACACAGATAGCTGGGTATGGCAAGGTACTGAAAGATAAGGCAGTAGCATTGTAAAAAGTAGCAGAAGGTCAAGGCAGGCGGCAAAGGTACGGAGTCTAATAACGTAGCAGAAGGTTTGGAAACACGGGTAAGGTTAACAGGCTATAAGGGTCGCTTAATCTCAGGCTAGGGGCACTGAAGATCTGGCAGGGAAGTGTGGGAGGCGCAGGGACTTATAATGTGGTGTCAGGTGCAAACACTAATTATGGGTGCACTGGGCCTTAAAATTTCAGAGCTCCGATGCGTGCGTGCCCTAGGAGACGGGGACGCGCGCGCCGGAGTTTAGACACAGAGGCAGCGGAGCAAGGTGGGTGATGGGCTGAGATTCGCATGTGAGCGTGCTGGCAGACAGGAGCACTGGGACACTGCTCTCTTGGCCGGAG
This sequence comes from Hyla sarda, assembly GCF_029499605.1. Lineage (NCBI taxonomy): Eukaryota > Metazoa > Chordata > Amphibia > Anura > Hylidae > Hyla > Hyla sarda. The sequence continues at coordinate 135,639,909 of NC_079196.1, forward strand.
CGCCGAGCATAACAGAACCCCCCCTTTTGGTCTCCCCCTCCTTTTGCGGTTCAGTAATTTCCTGAGAAGGTCCTGGTCCAGAATGTTGTCCTGCGGCTCCCAAGACCTCTCCTCAGGCCCAAATCCTTCCCAATATACAAGAAAAAAAACGCTTTCCTCTGACAAATTTGGGGTCCAAGATCTCCTTAACAACAAAAACATCTGAGCCAGAGATGGGAGAAGGTGAGATGTCCTTTTGAGAAAAACGGTTGTAGAGGGAAACATGGAAGGAATTTGGGATCCGGAGGGAGGAGGGCCGATGGAGGGAAAAGGCAACAGGATTAAGTCTCTTCTTGACTTTATAGGGACCCAAATAGCGAGGACCTAGTTTATAACTGGGTGTCTTGAACCGGATATATTTAGTTGATAATAAGACTTTGTCACCAGGAGAAAATTCAGAAGGAGGATGTCTTTTCTTGTCCGCTTGGAATTTCATGCGAGAAATAGCATGTAGAAGAGAGCGACGTGTCTTCTGCCTGATGGAAGAAAAATTCCGCACTTGTTCATCAATAGCAGGAACTCCAGAGGAAGAAGATAAGGGGTAAGGAGGACGAGGGTGCAGTCCATAGACCACATAGAAGTACCAGTGGAATCAGAATCTTTATGATTGTAGGAAAACTCTTCCCAGGGAAGCAGATCAACCCAGTCATCTTGATGTGCAGAAATTAAATTTCGTAAATCCAGCTTAACTTGGAAGGCATGAGCAGAGGGCCCGCCAGAACTTAGAAATGAATTGGACACCACGGTCAGATACTATTTGGGAAGGAAGTCCGTGTAAGCGAAAGATATGCTGAAGAAAAAGCTTAGCAAACCGTGGTGCTGAAGGAAGTCCGGGTTTTATTTTTTTGAGAACATCTGCTGGATAGGGCGTTATATAGATGACTTATTGATTATTTGGGGGAGCACAGAATACCGTTTTTTTTAGTTTGTTTCTTACATCAGTAATAATCATTTAAATCTCAAATTTACAGCTCAGTTTAGTAGCACCTCAGTTAACTTTTTGGACATGTGCAGGACCAAGAGGAACTGCTCTGATCCTGTACAATGGGAAAAAGAGATAGGAGAGTTAAAAAGTAGATTTGTCAAAAGAGGCTATACAGAGCACTGTCTTAACAAGGCTCAGGAAAGAGTAGAAGGTAATAAAAGAGAGCAACTGATCAAATATACTGGGAAAAGAAACAAGACAAAAAATGTACAAAATGCCAAATATAAACAAAAAAGAACAGTCTTTGTTACTACATACAGTGCGCAATTTGCCCAAATCAAAAATATAATCAAAAAGTATACACCGGTTCTAGAGGGAGACCCAATTCTGAGGGAGGTGGTCAAAGAGGGCATTATGGCGGTCTCTAGAAAAGCACCTTCATTGGGCTCCTCTCTATCACCAAGTCTATTTAATTCTAAAAAGTAGAATATAAGACAAAGGATAAAAAAAAAACATTGCAACTGGCTTGATATTGTAGGAAATTGGAGTTGTGGTCACAATCGATGTATTACATGTAAATATATGCACCATTCCAAAGAAATAATGTCTTGTGTAACCAAAAAATCATACCAACTACGTGAATACATTAACTGTAACACTACTATGTTAGTTTATGTGGCCACATGTACCAAGTGTAATATGCAATATGTAGGGTGCACTACCAATACCCTGAAAACAAGAATCAGGAGACATATTTCTGATAGCAGGAGTGAAGGAGTTGGCATCTCTATGTTCTCACGCCACTTTCGGGATGTGCACGCGGGGGAGTTGGATTCCCTGCGGGTGTCCGGTATAGAAAGGGTAAAAATAGGCATCAGAGGAGGAGATGTGAGAAAACGCCTCCTTAACAGAGAGACATACTGGATATTTCTTTTGGATTCCAGATACCCGCGGGGAATGAATAAATGCTTAGATTTAATTATGACCTGCACATAGGAATATAGTCTAGCTTTCCATGCCTCCTCGGATGCCCCTAGCGTTGTAGCCCCTTACTTTTGTAGATTAATGAGTTTTTTGGTACGAGTGTTAGGAGGGTGATTCCGCCTAGTGTGTTTAGATACCTATTAGAGTGCAGTTACTGATAGTTATGGTATTAATATGCAATGGATATAAATGCAAGATAAAACTGAGTAAATTGTGCATTGAATCATTTTCAAGTTATGTATATCTATTAATTTATAGCATGTATATCATCTTTTAGTAGACACATGCACGCAGGTCTCAGAGTTATAAGTATAGATAATTAGGTTGATTATTCTATTCTATTATTGACCGGTGCATGTACGATATCAGTACATCGTAATCTATTATGTGCATGTAGTTATTTGCTTGCACATATAGGTGCATGTATATACCTGCCTGTCTTTGCACACAATGTTTAGAGTCCATTCACACTCAAAGGGTAATCACACAGCAAGCGAGTAAAAAACGCAATAGTGGAGGGATCCAGTCCATTTTGTAATACTAACAGATGTTACGGCGGGTCCGTGGCAGCACAGGTGTGTTGGGGATCTGCCTCCGGAGGTGAGCGGACACCATTGCATTTGGACGAAGTCCGGGTAACGGTACAAAATGAGCCATTTTAGAAAATCAATCTACTACCACCCAGATGACGGTATTGCCACGGGAAGATGGAAGGTCAGTAATGAAGTCCATTGAAATATTGGTCCAGGGAAGCTCTGGAACCTACAAGGGCTGAAGAAGTCCTTGTTAGGATTCGGCTAGCTGGATGTGGATACTCTGTGTCAGCGAGGGATGGGCGTGGACCGTGTCGGTGGACCGGTTCTAGGGTTGCTACTGGTTTTCACCAGAGCCCGCCGCAAAGCGGGATGGTCTTGCTGCGGCGGTAGCAACCAGGTCGTATCCACCGGCAAAGGCTCAACCTCGCTGACAGCTGAGAAGGCGTGGGACAGAAGGACTAGGCAGAAGCAAGGTCAGACGTAGCAGAAGGTCGGGGCAGGCGGCAAGGTTCGTAGTCAGTAGTAATAACAGGCGGTCAGGAACACAGTAATGGTAAACACAGTAGTAGCTTTCTCTAGGCACAAAGGCAACAAGATCCGGCAAGGAGGTGCAGGGGAAGTGAGGTTATATGGACAGGGAGCAGGTGGAAGCTAATCAGACTGATTGGGCCAGGCACCAATCACTGGTGCACTGGCCCTTTAAATCTTAGAGAGCTGACGCGTGCGAGCCCTAGAGAGCAGAGCCGCACGCACCAGAACATGATAGCCGGGGACCGGGACGGGTAAGTGGCTTGGGATGCGATTCGCGAGCGGGCGCGTCCTGCTATGCGAATCGCATCCCCATCGTGAATGTTAGTGCAGCGCTCCCGGTCAGCGGGTCCGACCATAGAGGAGAACGCCGCGAGCGCTCCGGGGAGGAGCAGGGACCCGGAGCGCTCGGCATAACAGTACACCCCCCTTAGGTCTCCCCCTCTTTTTGTCTCCTTGTCCCTTCAAAAGAGACGAGAACATAGGGGACGCCTCTTGAGTCTCCTTCTGGAAAAAGAAGTCCGGGGTAGCTACACCAGCAGCAGGTAGTTCAGAAGGAATGGGGAGGGGGGCAGAGGGAGAAGCATGTCACAGGGCAGAGTGTCACCAGGACGGGGGCTATGAGGAGGCACGGCACAGTCCTGATAGGCCTTGGGGAGACCAGGCACAGGAGGGAACACTGAGGCCCGACAGACGGGGCTGGGAGCAGACGTGAGGCATTTTTTGCGGCAAGCAGGACCCCAATTCTTGATCTCCCCGGTGGTCCAGTCAAGGGTGGGAGAATGATGCTGGAGCCATGGCAGACCGAAGAGGAGGACTTCAGAGGTGCAGTTGGGCAGGACCAAAAATTCAATTTTCTCGTGATGCAGTCCAATGCTCATAAGCAGGGGCTCTGTGCGGTAACGCACAGTGCAGTGCAACTTCACTCCGTTGACCGAAGAAATGTAGAGCGGCTTGACGAGACGGGTCACCGGGATGCAGTACCTATCAAGCAAAGAGGCCAGAATAAAATTTCCAGAAGAACCAAGACGGCCACGGCTGAGAAGGAGGAGTTGGCAGAAGGAGAAATCCGCACGGGCACAGTGAGACATGGAGAAGCAGAGTCCGTAGAGGTTGTGTATCCTCTGTGTCAGCGAGGGATTGGCGTGGACCGTGTCGGTGGACCGGTTTTAGGGTTGCTACTGGTTTTCACCAGAGCCCGCCGCAAAGCGGGATGGTCTTGCTGCGGCGGTAGCAACCAAGTCATATCCACCGGCAACGGCTCAACCTCGCTGACTGCTGAGAAGGCGTGGGACAGAAGGACTAGGCAGAAGCAAGGTCAGACGTAGCAGAAGGTCGGGGCAGTCGGCAAGGTTCGTAGTCAATAGTAATAGCAGGAGGTCAGGAACACAGTAATGGTAAACACAGTAGTAGCTTTCTCTAGGCACAAAGGCAACAAGATCCGGCAAGGAGGTGCAGGGGAAGTGAGGTTATATGGACAGGGAGCAGGTGGAAGCTAATCAGACTGATTGGGCCAGGCACCAATCACTGGTGCACTGGCCCTTTAAATCTTAGAGAGCTTGCGCGCGCGAGCCCTAGAGAGCGGAGCCGCGCACGCCAGAACATGATAGACGGGGACCGGGACGGTTAAGTGGCTTGGGATGCGATTCACGAGCGGGCGCGTCCTGCTATACGAATCGCATCCCCATCGTGAATGTCAGTGCAGCGCTCCCGGTCAGCGGGTCCGACCGGGGCGCTGCATAGAGGAGAACGCCGCGAGCGGTCCGGGGAGGAGCAGGGACCCGGAGCGCTCGGCGTAACAGTCCCGCTGGTTTGGAACGAGGGGTCCTGTCCCGAGCACAGACTGAATAGGAATGGACAAAATCAACGACATCCCGTTTTAAGGTAGGCCACCAGTATTGTCTGGAGATGAGCTGTAGGGATTTACTAATACCGGGATGGCCGGCCAGAAGAGAAGAATGTCCCCATTTCAATACTCGGAGCTTCATACTGGGAGATACGAAAGTCTTTCCGGGAGGCAGATGCTGAAGACTTGCAGGTGCTGCAGAGATGAGACGTTCAGGAGAAATAATATGCTGTGGAGGAGATTCATGGTCATGCACATCAGAAGAGCTGGAAAGGGCGTCTGCTCGTAAATTATTTTCCGCAGGACGGAAGTGGATCTGGAGAAAAAAAGAGACCACCCGGCCTGCTGTGGGTTGAATCGATGGGCAGTCTGAAAATAGAGCAAGTTTTTGTGGTCAGAATAAATAGTGACAGGATGCAGAGATCCTTCCAAGAGGTGACACCATTCCTCCAATGCCAACTTAATGGCCCAGAGCTCGCGATCTCAGATGGTATAGGTTTTTTCTACAGGGGAGAAGGTTTTGGAGAAAAATCCATAGGTTAAAGTTTTCCCTTTAGTAGACTTTTGCGTTAACACTGCATCGGCTCCAACTGAAGAAGCATCCACTTCCAATGGCCTGTTAAGATCGGGTCTAGATAGAACAAAAGCAGATGCGAAGGCAGACTTTAACTGTTTGAACATTTCTTCAGCCTCAGGAGTCCAGACTTTTGGATTAGCAGTGTTCTTGGTGAGTGCAACGATGGGAGCTACCAGAGTTGAGTAGTGTGGAATGAATTGCCGAAAGTAATTGTCAAGGCCGAGGTAGCGCTGAAACCCTTTCAGACCAGTAGGTTGTGGCCAGTCCAGAACTGCAGATAACTTGTTGGGATCCATTTGAAGACCTTGACTGGTAACAATGTAGCCCAGAAAAGGGAGGCAGATCTTTTCTAAAGTACATTTCTCCAGTTTAGTGTAGAGATGATTTTCACGGAGACGCTATAACACTTGGCGGAGGTGAGAGCGATGAGACTGGACATTGGGCGAGTAAATGAGTATGTCATCCCAATAAACAACGACACAGGAGTACAGGAGGTCACGGAAAATATCATTGACAGATTCCTGAAAGACTGCTGGAGCATTACAGAGTCCGAATGGCATCACTAGATATTCGAAATGTCCATCACGAGTATTAAACGCAGTCTTCCATTTGTCCCCTTCACGTATATGAATCAGATTATAGGCCCCACAAAGGTCTAGTTTAGAGAAAATCTTGGCACCTCTCAAACGAGCAAATAACTCAGAGATTAAAGGAACTGTCTTTTTTTTTCCACGAAGAAGAAGCCAGCTCCGGCAGGGGAAGAGGACTTCCTGATAAATCCCTTCTGAAGGTTCTCCTTGATGTAATTAGACAGGGCCAGAGTTTCAGGAACAGAAAAGGGTAGGTTCCTCCCCCTCGGAGGTGTGGTGCCATGTAGCAAGTCAATTGGTAACACTTCGGCTTGCTTTTCACTGAAGACATCAGCATAGTCCTGAAGAAAGGAAGGCAAACCGGGCATAGGACAAGATGATGGTTCCAATTTTGAGACACGTACGTGGATACAGTGGTTGTTGCAATGTGGACCCCAGCGAAGAACCTCTCCAGTTTTCCAATCCAGCTGTGGAGCATGGAGTTGCAACCACGGTAGGCGAAGCAAGAGAGGGAGAACATGGAAGGATAAGTTCTCCCTATGTGAGACTCCGACCTGCATAGACAATGGTTCTGCGCGATATAGCACAGTACAGTCCAGTCTTTCACCATGGACCATAGAGATGTACAGAGGCTTTATCAGGCTGGTCACGGCAGACGATGCCTATGTACTAGGGAAGCATCAATAAAATTTCCTGCGAAGCCAGAGTCCAAAAAGGCAAGAATGGAGATTATCTCTTCTGAGGGTAGGAAAAACTGGACCGTCATATTTAAGCGTGGAGAGATGATATTCACACCTTCGGAAGCCTCTCCTGCAAACCCTAGGTGTGAGCGTTTCCCTGTGACTGAGGACGCAGAGGACAATCTTTTAGGAAGTGATCCTCACTGGCGCAGTATAGGCACAGATTCTCAGTTCGTCGGCGAGATCTTTTGTGCGGGGTCAGGCGAGACCAATTCAACTGCATAGTCTCTACTGTGGAAGGCAACGGAGAAGGTTGCGGAGGCTGCTGGAAGGCAGGTGCCAGAAGAGGAAAGTGCAGACTCCCTTTCTTGGCGTAGTTCCTCACGTCGCTCTGAGAAACGGATATCAATCCGGGATACCAACTGTATAAGCTCATTTAGATTAGATAGCAATTCCCGGCCAGCAAAGACATCCTTGATTTGACTTTATAACCCTCTCTTGAAGGTGGCACAAAGAGCTTCATTATTCCATGCTAACTCCGATGCGAGGGTACGAAACCGAATGGCATACTTGCCCACAGAGGAGTTGCCCTGAGTAAGACTCAGCAATGCCGCCTCAGCGAAGGAAGCTCGAGCAGGTTCTTTGAAGACACCCCAAAATTCGTTGAGAAACGCCTTGCGAGGGCATCACTATGACCCTAAAGCCAAGTAGCCCAGGCCAAAGCCCTTCCAGTTAAAAGACTGAGGATGAAGGCCACCTTTGTTCGTTCCATAGGGAACTGATCTGCCATGAGTACAATGTGCATGGAGCACTGAGTAACGAAACCACGACAGGACTTGGGATCCCCTCATATTTCTTGGGAAGAGACAGACGAACTCTTGATCCGGAGATGACTGCAGGAGCGGGAGGTGCCACCAGAGCAGGAGGAGGTTGTGGTTGTGGTGGTTGTTGCTGTGCAGTTAGCAACTGCTGCATCATGGCGGATAACTGTCTCAACTCCTGTGCCTGCTTGGACATCTGCTGTGACTGGAGAGCCACAATGGATGCGAGATCCGGACTCTCAGACTGAGGAACCCCAGCTGGATCCATGGCCGGATCTTGCTATAATGGAGCAAGATGTGGATCCACTAATCTGTGTGGCTGATGACTAGGACCGTATCGGGACACCCAGGTCGCTACCCCCAACACGGCTTGACCACACAGGTAGCTGGGCAAGGCGAGGTACTGAAGGATATGGCAGTAGCGTAGTCAAACGTAGCAGAAGGTCAAGGAAGTCGGCAAAGGTGCCGAGTCTAATAATGTAGCGGAAGGTATGGAAACACGGGTAAGGCTAACAGGCTATAAGGGTTGCTTAATTTCAGGCTAGGGACACTGAAGATCTGGCAGGGAAGTGTGGGAGGTGCAGACTTATAATGTGGTGTCAGATGCAAACACTAATTATGGGCGCACTGGCCTTTTAAATTTCAGAGCTCTGACTCGCATGCGCCCTAGGAGACAGGGGCACGCGCCAGAGCTGAGACACAGAGGCAGTGGAGCGAGGTGGGTGACCGGCTGGGATTTGAATGCGGGCGTGTCCCGCGCTGCGAATCTCAGCCCCACCGGCAGAGGGGGACACCGGGACACTGCGCTCATGGCCGGAGCTTGCGGCTGGAGCACAGAGTGTAACACTCAGTAAAGTAATACTTCCTGATAACTTTTAAACCTTTGGCATCTAACTTAAAAACCTTTAAAAAGTTGTGTGAGTTGTGTGTTAGAGGTGGTGGAGGAAAAAACAGTGGCCAATGACATCTGAATTTTTTAGACTAAGAGGATTGGCGGGGATGGTAAGGAAGACAATGATGATGTGGTTTTCGACCAGATGTGGAAATTAGGTGAAAAGGAAGGAAAGTCGTCTGAGCAGGAGGATAGCTGAACTAAGACAGGGGCAGGTATGGTAAGATCAGAGGCAGTTGATGGTGACACTGCTGTGGCATTTCTTCTCTACTATTTCAGTGGAAGAAAACGAGACACAGTGCCAGATGTGCAATCTGAAAGTAAGGTGTGATCTGGTCCTAAGTTAAGGAACTACAGCTCTATGTTACCACATGAAGTGGCATCACACGGCTGCGTGAAATAGTTGGGACGTCACACAATGACTATAAAACCTTGCTGCAGCTGTTGCTACTGTTGCTGCAACTCCCAATGCTTATCATCCACAGGCAATATAGTCTCTATGTTGTCAGCATCACTGTCATCTATTGTTCCTTTTCCTGCATCCCTTGAGATAATCATAAAGGAATCTATATCCTAAAAACAACAGTATGCTCCCAGTCATTCAGTTGTTGTGCAGCTAAATTCAGTCCTGGAGGAGTTGCTACTGTACTTTCTGGTTTAATTCACTGGCTTGAGGCAAATAATGGGGTGCACATAGCCCAGGTAGGGCTTCACCATTACTTCTCTAAAAAAGTGGGTGGGCCACTTCATGCAGTTGTCAATGTGCAGTATAGTGCATGTGATGGTAGATACTTTGAATAGTAGCTTAAGGCAGGGCCAATCCATGTATTTTACAGTCTTTGGTCAAAATTTTACAATGCTGTGCTCCACCGCAATGAGACAAGGTATTAACCCCTTAAGGACACAGGGTTTTTCTGTTTTAGCACTTTAGTCTTTTCTTCCTTACCTTTTAAAAATCATAACCCTTTTGCACCTAAAAATCCATATTATTGCTTTTTTTTGTGCCTCCTATTCTACTTTGTAATAACAGTCATTTTACCCAAAAATCTACAGCGAAAATGGGAAAATTAAATAATTTTGCATCAGAATTGAAGATAAAACCACATTTTGTAAATCATGGGGGCTACCGTTTTTACGCAGCACATTTTTCGGTAAAAATGACACCTTATCTTTATCTTTATTAAAATGATACCGGTACCATTTTTGTTTTGATCGGACTTTATGATCGCTTTTTATTCATTTTTTATGGTATAAAAAGAGACCAAAAATATGCTGTTTTGGACTTTGGAATACGCCATTGACCGTGCAGTTTAATTAACTGTATATTTTTATATTTCGGACATTCATGCATGCGGCGATACGACATATGTTTTGGTTTTTATTTTCACTGTATTTTTTTTAAATGGGAAAAGGGGAATGATTCATACATAGTTACATAGTTAGCACGGTCGAAAAAAGACATATGTCCATCAAGTTCAACCAGGGAATTAAGGGGTAGGGGTGTGGCGTGATATTGGGGAAGGGATGGGATTTTTATATTTCTTCATAAGCATTAATGTTATTTTGTTCCAGGAATGTATCTAATCCTGTTTTAAAGCTGTTAATTTTTCCTGCTGTGACCAGTTCCTGAGGTAGACTGTTCCATAAGTTCACAGTTCTCAGGGTAAAGAAGGCGTGTCGCCCCTTGAGACTAAACTTTTTCTTCTCCAGACGGAGGGAGTGCCCCCTCGTCCTTTGGGGGGGTTTAACCTGGAACAGTTTTTCTCCATATTTTTTGTATGGGCCATTAATATACTTATATACGTTTATCATATCCCCCCTTAAATGTCTCTTCTCAAGACTAAACAATTGTAACTCCTTTAATCGCTCCTCATAGCTAAGATCCATGCCCCATATTAGTTTAGTCGCGCGTCTCTGCACCCTTTCCAGCTCCACAGTGTCCCTTTTATGTACAGGCGACCAAAACTGAACAGCATATTCCAGGTGAAGGGAAGGGGTTAAATCATCTTTATTAACTTTTTTTTACACTTTTTCTTTGCAATGTTATAGCCCTCATCGGGGGCTATAACATGCATTACACTGATTGCAGGCACTGTTCAATGCATTGCCATAGCATTGCATTGATCAGTGTTATCTGCGCTTGATTGCTCAAACCTGGATTTCAGGCTTGGAGAAATCAAACGCTGATCGGACCGCGTGGAGCAAGGTAATGTGGTACCAATCTTCAAGAAGGGCTCTAGGTCTTCGCCAGACCGGTCTATAAGTCTAACGTGCATTGTGGGTAAATTGTTTGAAGGACTTACATACAGGAATACATAGGGGATAATAGTATTATAAGTGATAGCCAGCATGGGTTTACTAAGGATAGAAGTTGTCAAACCAATCTAATTTGCTTTTATGAAGAGGTGAGTAGAAGCCTTGACAGAGGAATGGCTGTGGATATAGTGTTTCTGGATTTTGCCAAAGCGTTTGATACTGTCCCTCACAGACGTCTGACAGGTCCTTGGGCTTGGAAACTTTAGTTTGTAACTGGATTGAACACTGGCTCATGGATCGTACCCAGAGAGTGGTGGTCAATGATTCGTACTCTGATTGGTCCCCGGTTATTAGTGGTGTACCCCAAGGTTCAGTACTGGGCCCGCTGCTGTTTAATATATTTATCAATGATATAGAGGATGGTATTAACAGCTCTTTTTCTATCTTTGCAGATGACACCAAGCTTTGTAGCACGGTACAGTCTATAGAGGATGTGCATAAGTTACAAGATGACTTGGATAGACTAAGTGTCTGGGCATCCACTTGGCAAATGAGGTTCAATGTGGATAAATGTAAAGTTATGCATCTGGGTACTAAGAACATGCATGCATTGTATGTCTTAGGGGGGATTAAACTGGTAGAGTCACTGGTAGAGAAGGATCTACAGAATAGCATGCAATGTCAGGCTGCTGCTTCCAAAGCCGGCAGGATATTGTAATGTATAAAAAGATGCATGGACTCGAGGGACAGGGACATAATACTCCCCCTTTATAAAGCATTGGTACGGCCTCACCTGGAATATGCTGTTCAGTTTTGGTCGCCTGTTCATAAAAGGGACACTGCGGAGTTGGAAAGGGTGCAGAGACGCGCGACTAAACTAATATGGGGCATGGAACATCTTAGCTATGAGGAGCGATTAAAGGAGTTGCAATTGTTTAGTCTTGAGAAGAGACGTTTAAGGGGGGATATGATAGACGTATATAAGTATATAAATGGCCCATACAAAAAATATGGAGAAAAACTGTTCCAGGTTAAACCCCCCAAAGGACGAGGGGGCACTCCCTCCGTCTGGAGAAGAAAAGGTTTAGTCTAAAGGGGCGACACGCCTTCTTTACTGTGAGGACTGTTAATTTATGGAACGGTCTACCTCAGGAACTGGTCACAGCAGGAACAATTAACAGCTTTAAAACAGGGTTAGATACATTCCTGGAACAAAATAACATTAATGCTTATGCAGAATTATAAAACGACATCCCTTTCCCTTATCCCCTTACACCCTTCCCTTCAATTCCCTGGTTGGACTTCATGGACGTATGTCTTTTTTTCAACCATACTAACTATGTAACTATGTAAGGCACGTCCCGCTGTCCTCTCAGCTGTTCGGGGCGCCGCAATTTTACCACAGTGGTCCAGAACAGCTCCTCTGAGCTAGCCGGCATGCGTTTCTCCCATTTTAGATGCTGCGATCAACATTGATCGCGACATCTAAAGGGTAAATACTGGACATCAGCCCGATCGGCGATGTCCGGTATTAGCTGCGGGTCCCGGTTGCTCATAGCAACCGGGACCTGCTGGGTATGAAGCGCGCCCAGCTCCTGAGCGCACTTCACATAACAGGAGCCGACACAGGATGTAAATATACGTCCTGTTTCGTTAAGGGGTTAATGACACCTCCATTTGGACACCTTCGACCTGTCATCCTCTTCCCATACCTCCTCCAGAGGGTAGAGCGTTACCTATACTCTTTCACTTGCCATGTGCAAAACAACCTCTTGCTATTCACAAAAAGGAATAATTTGTGAAAGTCGTGTAAAAAGCCATTGCTTCTTTACTTGCCAGGTGCAAAACCTGATGCTACTTTACAGGGTCATATAAGGGCTAGTTTAATGAGGGCCAAAGTTTACTTTGTAATGGCACCACTCATTTTACTAAATAATCTATGTTGAAACAAAGAAATATTTGCAGGGTTAAATTTTAAACACAATTTTGCTAATTTTGTGTGGTCTCCTCTCTATGCAGTTCTTATAAAGCTAAAAGTGACATGATAACTTTGTACTGTAGGTCAATATGATTGCAACAACACTTAATGAGTACCTGTCATTATGTTTTAAAATATTACATTATTTAAGTTTAGAGACTACTTTCCCCTCTGCCTTTATTTTTATATTTGTTTGGGGGGCTTTTATAAGCCTGTTATCTTTATAAGCCTTTTATGTTTACAGCTCACTCTCTGTGAGCGCCGCATTAAAGGAGGGGGCGTTCCCTAGCAGGTGCGAAGTACTGGGGGGGGGCGATACAGGGACCGGAGCATCATTACATGTTGTTTCCTTCATTTTAAAAAGCATATCCATCTGTATATAGAATAATGCTAGATAGAAGGCAGCTATAGTTGTTGAAATTGCAGTTCACCAAAACAAAACCAACAATTTCTCTCTGCATCATAACTCCAAATTCCAAGTGTAGCAGTGCATGACTAATGGTTATGTCCCAAAACGTAGCTTCAGACTCAGCAATGGTCATGAAGGAATCGACTCCGGGCTCTGACTATATGTAAATAAAGAGTTATGTTGTCTGGAAAAAAGAAATAAAAGATTGAAAAAAAATTACCTAATCATGTCTGTGAGTATCTTTTTCTAAAGAACTTTATTTGATTGCCTTGCGATCTATATTCAAATAATGTACAGTACTTCATAAGAAATCAGCTCATGGAAAATGAAATTACTGTAACTACCCTTGAATTTTAATTCACTGTACATTATAACTTATTTTATGATTCAAAATGTATATCTCCTGGTGTCCACTGAATTTCTACATAATCGAGTGAACCAACATTTTGTTTGTTTACCACAAGCCTTTTACCTCAAATCTTTTTAGCAGAATTATTGCATTTTTTACTTTGCAGTTACTTGCAAGTTACTGTTGGAGCTCATAATTAACATACAATGCTTTACTAGAGTAAAAAAATCTTATTTACTGCTAAATGTTCCTGTAATTTTTTTTCCCTATAGGAGGTAGAACAGGATGTGAAGAACTTAGAAGACTTGCAAGATGAATATGATTTTAAATACAAAACGGTACAAAGCAGAGGTAAGAATCTAGAATTTGTTCATTTAAAAGGTTTAATTCTGTTTGGATTCAATAGCCAGTAATACTTGCAGTTTCAGTGGTCCCTTGAGACCAAAACTTTATGAAAAAAACGTATTTGGTTCTAAAGCACCCAAAATGTTAGTTAACATAGTAACTAATACAGATAAAGCAGTTCCTTATATAAAAGTCACAAACAGCTGCTGTAAGCTGCAGATAGCTTTTCGTTTGGATAACAGGAGCTTCTGCAGGGTCTTTTACATAACATGTTTTATACTCTGAAAAATAATGAAACCAATTTTAGACAGGAAATCAGTGCATACATTTTAGTATTAAAGGTATTTTAGCTATTTACAAATGCATTAGATCTGGACTTTCGGTAGCTTTGTATTTTCAGTATGGCTTCAAGTTATAGTGGTCCAGGAAAGGCCACTATATGTTTACCACTTGGGGACTGAGGGTTTTTCAGTTTTTGCCCTTTCGTTTTTGCCTCCTTACCTTTTAAAAATCATAACCCTTTCTAGAGCTGCAATGAAGGTGGTGTATGTTTGCGTGTTTTTTTCCAACCATTGAGTATTTTTTTTAATATTGCAAATGACAAATTAATGATCAATGCATTTAAAGTGGCCTGCATAGACAAAGCGTCAATAATCACTTATATTGTAAGTAAAAAAAAAAAAAGCAAAGCAATGTACAAATCCCCCCAAAAAATGCAAAAAGAAAACAAAACACAAATTAGACCCATAACAAGATTCATAAATCTCCCCTAAAATCCTTGACTAATCTGTATCGAAAATGTACATTCGGGGTAAGGAGGTGAGGTGGTTTCAGGCAGAATGCATGGCAGGAATCCTTTATAATGTGGCCTTTGTGAGGTTTTTTTAGTACTCAGTATTGCCTCGTTCTCTAACACTGTTTTATACCGTGATCATTTACTAGTGTGTGCAATATACCATCTGGATTTTGACCTGTGAGTGCTGCTTCGATTAGCATCTATTCACACTGTATATTCGTTGTATTAATACTGTTATCCTGTACTCCATGATATTCCAGCTACCATCCTCACCCCCATTTTCTTTTTGTGTACCTCGGTGCCTTATCGTCTATGTCTGATTTTAATATGTATGTTAATTTTCTAATAAAGAGTGTTTATTCTACTATCGTAATTGGCCTCTATTTTTGGAGAGACCGTACACCATATCTTTTATGATGGAGAAGATGGGAATCCGTTCAGAACAATTTCTCGCTATTGCAAGCTCTGCTTTATGGAGTATCTAACAAAGAGGAACTCCCGTGGATTTCCAGTGGAACTCTGTGTATACATAGACCTAATAAAGAAAAGGAGTAACAATACCAACTGAGTTGAATGGTAAATCAATGCGTTAAGTATCTGCATCCTTAATTGATGCAGTTTCGATCAGTCCCAAAAATATGAAATAACTTGGTTTTCCACAAATGTGCCAGCAGAGTTTATAGGCAGATTTGTAGAATTTAAACAGCATCAAATTGTCTAGTACCATCTCATGCTCTATAATGTATAAGTGTGGGAGCTCTATGGAAAATATAAGAGACCTTAACCGAGGATACTGCGTTGCACATACCCACGTGTCAAATAGATAGATACTGATTTAAAAAATTTAAAAATACCAGTCATACTAGGTTAGGAAGAAAATTTAGAATAAGGCAGAATAAATAGAGATAAATAAGAAAGAAAGGCAGTGTCTGATAATAAGATATAAAATATAATTACATTTGTGGTCGTTGCTACATGACTGAAATGCGTACAACCCTAATACTAACCTAACAACCAACTGTAACCAATAACCTATCAACCTCAACTAAGCAGTTTGAAGTGTGCCATAACTGCGGCGTAAAGAATATGCCTGGAAAAGAGGGCATACCCTGTGGTAAGTGTGATGGAATGAAAAGAAGGGGGGGCGGGTGGGAGTGAAGAACCCACGGCGTCATTGAAGGGGGGAGAGCCGTGGGTTTTATGGTCATCCCGCTCCTCCCACAATTACAGGCCAGCTGCGCAGGCCTTTCCATTTGTGGTCGTTGCTACATGACTGAAATGCGTACAACCCTAATACTAACCTAACAACCAACTGTAACCAATAACCTATCAACCTCAACTAAGCAGTTTGAAGTGTGCCATAACTGCGGCGTAAAGAATATGCCTGGAAAAGAGGGCAAAACCCGGATTTAAACAAACATTTGTTTATTGCAGATTACAACACAAGAGACTGGAATGCGCTAGCCATTTCTTTGCGAGGGTTAGGGAAATACTGCATGTAGCATCCGCATTTCCAACATCCTAATTTCATGATTACGTGGGTTGGGACCCCGTGCTTAGAATTGGCTGTAGCTGCGCCAATACGGAAGGAGTGACCGGATAATGAAGTCGGGACTCCTCCCAGCGACCCGACCGAAATGCGTAAATGTTTGATGAATTCAGAAGTAGTTAGCGGGTTGGACCTGAAATGGAGTAAAGGGTCGTCAGCTGATAGGTTAACACAGGCATTCAACAATTCACGGAGGACTGTGGCAGGACACCCTTTGTGCACGGTGGGGAAAACCGGACAATCACAGTTTGACCCGGAGACGAGGTCTTGGTCTGACTGAGGGACAGCTGGAAATGATCAGAGACATGTGACAGCTGACTGACCTTAGGAAAGGGTGCGTTAATGGTCCGAGTAGTGCACTCACCTGGTCTGAGAAACCCATAACAGGCAAGGTACATGGCCGCTTTTAATGTGAGGCTATCACGGATACCCAATGGTGTGGAGTCTAACAAGGCGGACAACTGCCTGAACATGTTGCCTGAGATTGGTTGTCTGACTGGGCTGCGAGGGACTTCCTTCTCAAGGATGCCCTTGAGAGCGGACTACACCAAGCGAGAAGAGAGTATAGAGTAACTACGGGTATTGGTCAGGGATAAATGGTGTTGGATACCGGCTAGATAACTCTTAATAGTATTGTGGGATAAATGCAGTGTGGTATGGCAAAACCCGACATATGCTAATAGGAAGGGAACTGAAATCTTGTCGCCCTCGGCGTGCTTGGATCTGGATTTGGAAAATGAGTTCCACGCCGTACCATAAATTTTTCGCATATTTGCGGACAAGGCATCTGCTGCAATATTCTGGACTCCTTCAACGTGAGCACGTGTGAAAGTAAATGTATGTAGTAGGGACAGCCAAACTAACCGTCTAGCCAAGCTCATTTATCTATAACATAGCTGACCGTCTAACATCAGGACAGAGAGAGAGTATCCGAAGACGTGACGGATGAGAATTGTATACGTGACTGGACCTAGACAAGTATGTGCCCGGTGACAAGTGCGAAACGTTATACAAGTACCTTAACAACCTAGAACACCCTGAAGAGCATCTTTAGGAACGAGACTACACAGAGAAAGGAATGCACCGACAACGCAAGCAATCACAACCTGAAAACGTGTCAGGTTCATGAGGTGATTACTTGGACAACAATAAACAACTCTTTAAACCAGGACAGAGGGAAAGTATCCGAAGACGTGTTGGACGAGAATCGTATGCGTAACCGGGTCTAAACGAGTATGCGCCCGGTGACAAGTGCGAAACGTTATACGAGTACCATATCAACCTAGAACACCATGAAGTACATTTTTTGGGACATAACTACACAGAGAAAGGAGCGCATCGACAACGCAAGCAATCACGACCTGAAAGCGTGTCAGGTTCATGAGGTGATTACTTGGAGAACAATGTACGACACTTTAAACCAGAACAGAGGGAAAGTATCCGAAGACGTTTCGGACGAGAATCGTATGCGTAACCGGGTCTAGACAAGTATGCGCCCGGTGACAAGTGCAAAACGTTATACGAGTACCATATCAACCTAGAACACCATGGAGTACATTTTTGGGACATGACTACACAGAGAAAGGAGCGCATCGACAACGCAAGCAGTCACAACCTGAAAGCGTGTCAGGTTCATGAGGTGATTACTTGGACAACAATAAATAACTCTTTAAACCAGGAGAGAGGGAAAGTATCCGAAGACGTGTCGGACGAGAATTATATGCGTAACTGAGTCTAGATAAGTGTGTGCCCAGTGGTAAGTGCGAAAGTTTATACGATTACCATGACAACCCAAAACATCGTGAATTCCGTTTTTTCAGAACGTGACTATATCGTAAAAGAGGTGCACCGACGACACAAGTAAACACAACCTGAAGACGTGTCAGGTTCATGAGGTGATTACTTGGATAATAAAACAAATCTTATCACCTATGTGTGGCGTTATTGCTGTTCTGAAGGCGTGTCAGTAACAACCGTGCAACGTACTCCCTGCAGGCGTGGCAGGCATGATGGGTATACATCACCTATGTGTGGCGTGTCAGTCATAACAATTATGCGACGTACCCTTTCTGTAACATGACAGGCTTAACAGGTAAATACCACCTATGCGTAGTGTCAGTGTCGTTCAGAAGGCATGTCAGTACCAACGATAATGAGACATACCCCGTCTGCAACGGTTTACTGGGTCAGCCCCGCCTGTGCGTCGTGTAATTGTCGTTCTGAATATGTGTCAGCAGCGACAACTGCTATATATCACCCTGCCTATATAAAGATGCGTGCAGAACGACTACGTGTGAAACTGTCGTGAACCGCTAAGCATGGCTATACCACCAACTTGATGAACCTATACTCGGGCCAACCATATACGCGTATAGACCACCAGTGAATGCCTGAAGCTAACCACGACCTGATGGCAGAGAATATGCCGGCAAGTAGTAACTATTATAACCACATACCTGCGTACAGGGCCACACCCCATATGCTGTATGAGCATGTGCGCTGCACAAAACTGCGGGCGTACGAACTTCACAAATAGCGCAAGTGCATGTACAGAACACATGCCACGAGTGCACACGCAGCCTGATTCCCGCGTGCACCCGAGTAATATAACCCTACAAACACGCGTGATACAGGTCCTGCGAGCGGGTGTGCAGCACAAACCTTATGAGTGCATACTCAGTAGTAATCCTACGAGCGTGGGCCATGTAATACTATAAACGTGCGTACAGTGTGGCTCGTATGAGCGTGTACAAAGTATGAATCCTATGAGTGTGTACAACATGACTCCTACAAGAGTGTGTGTAGTATGAACCCTGCAAGCGAGTACAAGCGTGTATACCACTTAAACCTACGAGCAAGTGTACAGTATGGATGCTACATTGGTATGCACCGCATGAACTTTATGAATTATGCGAGCAAGTGAACCGTATAAATGCTACCGGCGAATGTGCTGGATAATCCTAACGCGTGTAAGTAAGAATCCAACAAGCGTGTGTACAGGATATCCTACCAGTGTGTACTGTGTACGGCATGAATCTTATAAGTGTGTACGCAGCATAATGCTACAAGTATGTTCAAGCGTGTGTATAGAGTAAATGCTACAAGCATGCACCCCACAAATATGCGCAAGCGTGAGTGCAATATGAATGCTACAAGCAAGCGTACAGCATGAACCCTAAGGGTGAATGTACAATATAATCCTACAAGCGAGTGCACAGTATGAAACCTGTAGGCAAGTAAACGGCATAAACTCTACAAGTGTGTACTGTATGAATCTTACAAGCGTGTGTGCAGTATAAACCTTACAAAGGGGGTGTATAGTATGACCCTAAAAGCGTGTGTACGGTATAAAACTACAAGCGCGTAGAGAACGAATGAACCCTATAAGCGTGTGTGGCGTATAAATGTTACCGGCATGAATCCTACCAACGTGTATGGGTACCAGGATGTGTACAGCATGAACCCTACGGCATGATTCCTATAATTGAGAATCGTAGTTTCACAACAGCTGGAGGCACACCGCCCGGAAACACAGAAGTATAAATATAAAATAAATGAAAAGAAAACTGTGAGGAAGTTAGTTAAGAGACAAAGGTTGGAAGTGAGCGCAGCTGTTGGTGTAGCGTGCCTTAGACTGACCAGATTGGCAGCTGTGGGGATGAAGCATAAGGTCACAGGGTGGGGCGGAGCGGTGAGTCCGATTGAGTGTAAAGGTGTGCGAGTCTCAGTGTACTGGAGACACATATAGATCCTCCCAGCAGCACAGAACTACAAAATGTGATAATGATATATATGTGCAGGAGGCTGTTCACATAGAGCGGTAATGTTATACATGTGCAGGAGACTGTTCATATAGTGCAGTAATGTTATACATGTGCAGGAGACTGTTCACATAGAGCGGTAATGTTATACATGTGCAGGAGACTGTTCACATAGTGCGGTAATGTTATACATGTGCAGGAGACTGTTCACGTGGTGCGGAAATGATAAAATATGCAGGAGACTGTTCACATAGTGCAGTAATGATATGCATGTGCAGGAGACTGTTCACATAGTGCGGTAATG
The DNA here is from genome assembly GCF_029499605.1 of Hyla sarda. Classification (NCBI taxonomy): domain Eukaryota; kingdom Metazoa; phylum Chordata; class Amphibia; order Anura; family Hylidae; genus Hyla; species Hyla sarda. Next base: position 135,660,074 of record NC_079196.1, read on the forward strand.
ATATACATGTGCAAGAAGCCTATCACATAGTGCGGTAATGATATACATGTGCAAGAAGCCTATCACGTAGTGCGGTAATGATATGCATGAGCAAGAAGCCTATCACATAGTGCGGTAATGATATGCATGAGCAAGAAGCCTATCACATAGTGCGGTAATGATATGCATGAGCAAGAAACCTATCACATAGTGCGGTAATGATATACATGTGCGAGAAGCCTATCACATAGTGCGGTAATGATATGCATGTGCAGGAGACTGTTCACACAATGCAGCAATCAAATACATGTGCAAGAGGCCTAACACATAATGCGGTAATGATATGCATGTGCAGGAGACTGTTCACACAATGCAGTAATCATATACATGCGCAGCAAGCCGTTCACATGGCGCGGCAATGATATGCACGTGCAGGAGGCTGTTCACATAACAAAGTAATGGTATACATGCGCAGCAAGCCGTTCACATAGTGCGGTAATGATATGCACGTGCAGGAGGCTGTTCACATAACAAAGTAATGGTATACATGCGCAGCAAGCCGTTCACATAGTGCGGTAATGATATGCACGTGCAGGAGACTGTTCACATAGTGCGGTAATGATATGCATGTGCAGGAGACTGTTCACATAGTGCGGTAATGATATGCACGTGCAGGAGGCTGTTCACATAACAAAGTAATCATCACATAATAAAGCAAGCCATAAGTAAACACATGCATGCGCAGCAAGCCGTTCACCTAGTGTGGTAATGATATGCTCGTGCAGGAGGCTATTCGCATAACAAAGTAATCGTATACATGCGCAGCAAGCCGTAAGTAAACATATACAGCCGAAAACCGTATAAATGCTACCGGCGAATGCCGAATGCCGATATGTAATACGATAACCTGGGGCCGGGCTGACCAAGGGTTTCCCTGAACTCCGGCTCACCTCCGGAGTCCGGGAACCGCCAGCGTTACCCCCGGTCAGCCACGGCCACTTACCACCACCATGCAGGCTGAAGCGACCTTCCTGTCAGCTGACTCGTGCAGTCAGCTGACCGGTGGGAACGTGACTCCACCTCCTGCCGACATCACGTGACAACCCTCAAGCGAAGAACCCACGGCGTCATTGAAGGGGGGAGAGCCGTGGGTTTTATGGTCATCCCGCTCCTCCCACAATTACAGGCCAGCTGCGCAGGCCTTTCCATTTATTGAATAATACTGTGAGGTCTGGGGCAGGGCCCTTGCCGCAGACAGCTCACTAAAATAGAATGGTGAAAGTTAGTTATAAACATTTAAAACATGAGTTAAAATAGTATTGCACTTAAACGGTGGGACAATGGTTGGGGTTTATAGTCCAATGTTTGTAATAGGATTTGTCCAATAAACAGTTTTTGCAGCGCTGGAGACTCGCAGTTACGAGCCCACTAAGTATACTTGTATGCGCAATATCGCTAAAGATCTATCCTCTATACCCCGATGGCACAGGGACAAAAATTTATCAAAGTCAGGCACTTAGTGCCTCTTACCGGCTCCGGCGAAAGCAGTTATATGTGCATAGCAGCGCTTAACGATAATCCGGATTGATGCCTCTCAGCCCGTGCAGCACGGAGAAGGTATAGGAGAGGTGAAGATGTCTGGTGCAGATGGTTATTGCGTTGTCCGCTGGAGCGTATGGCAGCGGTGGAGGTCTTTGGTGTGGGATCCCTCTCTACCCCGACGGCGCGGGGAGAAGCTGAGAAGACAGTAAAAGACCAATAGTGGTGGACAAATAATCCAAATAGTCCCAACTTCTTGTGCAAAGGCAGTGTTGGACCAGACGCGTTTCGGGGAGCAGAGTCCCCTCTTTCAATGGTGGATATGCAAAGACAGTCTTTGCATATCCACCATTGAAAAAGGGGACACTGCTCCCCGAAACCATCTCATGCTCACCTTAATAATTTATATTCCCTAAGTGAGGAGTTTTTTGTCACTTTCCTGGTCCAAAAAATTGCTGCCAGCCAATGTGATTCAGAAATGGTAATGTGGAGTTGTTCTTCTAATTTTTTGATGAAAGGGAGAGAGTTACAGTGTACATAGTCATTTTAAGAAAGGGTATGCGACCATGAGTCCTTTACTCTAAATCCCAGGGCTGAAGATGCAATTACTAAAAAAAAAAATTGAAGTAGCGTAAAAGAATAAGGAGACCTTTCGATATGTTTAACAATTTGTTTATATGTGGGTTCCACTGAAAACTGGATATTGTATTTGCTTTGCAATTCACTAAACGGCAGAACAGTATTGCCCTTTAGTAGGTCTCCTATCCATTGCTTCCCTGCACCTGACAATGCTCTTAAATCCACCTTAGGCAAAAACAAGCTAATCAAGGAAAAGCAAAGTGAATGAGGGGTGACGAGATATAATGAGTCACTTTCAAGTTTTTTTTTAATCATGAGGACCGTCTTAACTGGCAATATCAAAGATCTCCTCCAACTATGAAGTTTTTCTAGATTAAGAAAATACATTTTCAGTCAGTTAACTGAAGCTATTCTTGATCCTGGACATGCCACATCATTCCAAGGGTGCAAAAAACAAAAGGGATTCATTGTTAATCCCGTTTTGTAATATTTATTGTTGGGGACTAACGTGGGCTACGGATTTACATGTGAGGTAACATGCTATCCTGAGTCTCACTTTCCCTCAAATAAACTTTGACATCTTAAGCTAAAATTAGTTTAAGGTATACTTGGATATGGGAAAGGGAAGTCTAAGCAGCACATAAATAAGTTTTCGAAGAATTATCATTTTGATCACTACTATTCTACCAAAGAGTCTATGTTCATAGGAGCGTATTCTCTCTAATTCCTTTTTGAGGTTCAAGAGGAGGTCAGGAAAATTTGCCTTCACCAGGGATTTGGAAAAACTAGTAAATTTGATGCCCAGGTATGTAACCGAATGGGCATCCAGCTATTTGAAAATCAGTCAGATATTCAATATTTTATTGCTAAAGACAAGTGTGGGCCAAGCATTGGCACTTTAATTATTTTGTAGAAGGAGACTTTCCTGAATTCTTTCAACATCTCTGTAAAAATTCAGGGATGGAGTGCACCAAGATTATGTTGTCTGCTTATAAATTTAATTTGAGCCATTGAAGCCATCTATACCATGAATTGAAGGAAAGTCACATATTTTGATTGCTAGGGGCTCTATTAGAAAAGAGAACAGGAGTGGGAAGAGTGGGCTGAACTGTCTGATGCCATTTGATATTCCATAGGGTTTAAACATGAGACAATTCATGGTTGCACTGCAGAGGGAGCCGTGTACAAATCCATAATCGCAATAATTATTAGTGTTGGAATTCCAGAATAACTTAGTTTCTTTTAGATAGAGACAATTGATCACATGCCTACTCTGTGTCTAAGGAAAGGTGAAGAGAAGGCGTTTGCTTAGAGTCAGCAAGGATCATAATTAGAGATGAGCGAATCGAAACTGACGAACCCGAATTCTTTACGAATTTCATTTAATATTCGATTTGCAACGAATGCGAATATCACCGCAATTCGATTGCACGAGTCGCTTCATTAAACTTCATTTTACAGCGTTCCAGGCTATTAGAGACCTAAAATGGCGGATCCACGTGTGAGTACATGGGGCAGGGATTATGCGAGGGCGGGAAACAGCGGCAGGATTGAAGGTAGGCGGGATGACCCTGAATCACATGTGAGATGCAGCCTATGAGCATTTATTGACCCCTGTGATGTCACAGCCCTATATAATCGGCAGCCATCTTGCCTCTCTTCATTTCGTCTATGCACTCAGTGATAGAGAGAACGGGACAGCGTGTGTCTTGCTTCGCTAGGCGGCCAAGTAGTGATGCGGAAAGTGACGTGGGAGGCGGTGTTGCAAAGGTTCAGGGTCCTGAAGCAGACACTGTTAGGGAACCTGAGGAGGACATCAGTGATGTGCACACACCTGTTGATGATGGGGAAGCTGATCGCAATTGGGAGCCGGGTGCAGGAGGGGCTTCCTCATCATCAGGAGAAGAGAGCTGCAGGTTGCCCTTGAGGCAGCAAGGCGGTAGCACGGTTGGCAGTCAGCGTGGTGGCAGGAGTTGCAATTCAGGAGCCAAACGTGCTTCGCGGCAGCCTACCTTTCTGGGAGGTAGTGGAACAGGGGTTCCTGGAGACGGCGCCAGTAGCAGTCAATTAGTGCGGACTGCAGGTGGGAAAATCAGCTACTCGGCGGTGTGGCAGTTTTTCATCAGGCATCCGGAGGAGGTTCACGTAGCCACATACAAGATCTGTCGGCAGAAGATGAAGCGTGGCCAGGGTCCCAATGTCGGCACCACGGCCCTGTGTCAACACATGCTTCGCCACCATAAAGCGGCCTGGGAGAACCGTGGCTCCGATGTAGTAGTCCAGCCTGCTGCATCACCCAGTGGCCATCCGCTCCCTCCTTCATCCAGCCAAGGCTCCACCACCTCAGCCGAAGGGAGCTGTGTGTCAAACCCTCCTTCTGTCAATCCTGCTTCTCCCGCTTTTAGTCAGCCATTCCGCCAACAATCCATCGGCGAAGCCATGTCCAAGAGACAACAGTATGCGACCACTCATCCAACGGCACAGAAGTTGAATGTGCTCCTGTCCAAGTTGCTGGTGTTGCAGTCCCTCCCTTTTCACGTGGTGAAGCACTCGGACGGATCCCTCCAAGGAACAGCCCAGGTTAAAAGCAGCGCACAAGACTTCAAAGGTAAAAATGATTTATTTACCCGGCATGCAACGCGTTTCGCTGGACAACCAGCTTCATCAGGCAGGTTGCCGATCTTCACCCGTTGAAGGGTTATCCCACGCTTTCACCATAGTTGTACTTGGTCGCAGTACAACTTTACTCAGTGAGCATTTCTGCTTTTTCCATCTCCTCTTTACATTACGTTATCACACTAGGAGCGCTCTCCTTGTCTATTTTCACGTGGTGGACTCTGCACCTTTCAGAGAATTGATGGCTTGTGCCGAGCCGAGGTGGAAAGTCCCAAGCCGTCATTTCTTTGTGAAGAAGGCAGTACCAGCCCTACATAAGTTTGTACAAGAGAAGGGGGGCCAGTCCTATAGCCTGTCGGTGGGTTCAAAAGTGCACGGCAGCGCCGATGTGTGGAGCTGTAACTACGGGAAGGGACAATATTTGTCTTTTATGGCCTACTGGGTAAATGTGTTTCCTGCAGTGCCACAACAGCAACTTGGACAGGTCACACCGCTTCCTCCTCCACGCTCTCGCTCTCAGGCAGTTGGTCCTGTTACAGTGTGCGACACCGCCTCCTCATCCTCCACCGTGTCCTCGGCCTCCACTGCACTTCCAAATCTCGGTGGCCCTTCATCATATCATGTGTGTAGGGCACGGCGGTGTCAAGCTGTTCTTCACATGGTTTGCCTTGGCGAACGGAGTCACACAGGGGAGGAACTGCTAAAGTTCATTCGTAAAGAAATCCGATTATGGCTTACTCCACGAAATCTGGAAATGGGAACCATGGTGACCGACAACGGGAAGAACATCGTGTCCGCGCTGCAACAAGGAAGTGTGAAACATGCGCCCTGCATGGCACACGTGTTGAATCTGGTTGTCATGCACTTCCTCAAGTCTTCACCCCATTTGCAAAACATCCTGAAAATGGCAAGGAAACTGTGCATGCACTTCAGCCACTCGTACACCGCCAAGCACACCTTCCTTGAGCTGCAGCGTCAGAACGGTATCCCACAACATAGTCTTATTTGTGACATTGCCAGACGTTGGAATTCCACCCTCCATATGTTGGACAGACTATACGAACAAAGAAAAGCCATCACCGATTTCTTGATGATCCAAGCGGATAGGAGTACTCCCCTGTGTAACTTCAATGTGAACCAGTGGCAGTTCATACGTGACACCTGCCGTTTGCTGAGGCCCTTTGAGGAAGCCACATTATTTGTAAGTCGCCTGGATTAGACCATGAACGACATAATTCCACTCCTACATTTCCTACAACAAATGATTGAAACCATGGCTGATCACGGCAATGGAGACGTTGCGCCTACATCTCAGGGCTACATTAGCCCTGTGGGGGCTGTACTGGAGGAGGAGGATGATGAGGGGCAGAGTGGAGCACAGTTTAGGTTGGATGAGATGGCCGGTGTTTCTAGTCATCGGACAGGAGAGGAGGAGCAGCCAGAGGAGCTGGAGGGTTATGAGGAAGGCGAGACAGTGGACCCAGACACACCGTGGCAGTATGCAATGGAGATGGAGGCAGGTAGTCCCTCCGAGTCATTGGCGCAAATGGCACGATGCATGCTCAGTTGCTTGCGTAGTGACCCCTGAATTGTCAAAATTCGTCAGCGGGATGACTTCTGGATCTCCACCTTATTAGACCCTTGCTACTGTCCCAGAATGGAGGCCTTTTTTACACCCACTGAGAGGGGGGGGGGTACAAACTGACCTTCTACAGAGAGATTCTACGTAGTCAGTTGGCCGATGCCTATTGGCCACATGGTCCATCCACTCGCAGGTCTGACTCGGGGGGGCCCTCTGTGCTCACCTTCCACTGCCATGCCTGCTGGGGAGGGGAGGGGTGGCAGGAGCAGTACCAGCTCAATCAGTAGCAGCCTGAGTCTACAGCCGCTGATGAGTAGCTTTCTTCACCCTTATAGTGAAGCAACTCATCAGCAGCAGGTAGACATGGAGCAGGACCTTGGTATGGTGGCATACCTTGACATGGCCATGCCAACAACCATTGAAGATCCGCTGGACTTCTGGGCAGCCAAACTTGAATTATGGCCGCAACTAGCAGAGTTTGCCCTGGAAAAGCTGTCCTGCCCGGCTAGTAGTGTGCCATCAGAGCTGGTGTTTAGTGCAGCCATAGTCACCCCAAGGTGAACTCGTCTGTCCACTAAAAATTTGGAGAGACTGATGTTTGTCAAGATGAATCAGGGATGGATCAGCCAGGATTTCCAGCCACCAATGCCAGATGGCTCAGAGTAGATTGACCATGCTGCTACACCAACACTTCTCAATTATGGTTGGTTATGAAACCCTCTTGGGTTATCAATTAGGGTTATGAAACCCTTTTTGGTACTGCGATTGCCTGCTTCTGGCTTATCCTGTGTCTTTCAGGAACTACTTGCCCCACAGATGCTTCTGGCCTTGGGCTTTTAATTTTTGGATGTTTAGCAGTAGCTAAATACATGCTTAATGCAAATTTCAACATTGATCTTTAAATGTAAGGGGTTATTAAACCCTCTTGGGTACTGCGAATGACTGCTCCTAACTCATTCCGTGTCTTTCAGGAACTACTTGCCTCCCTGATGCCTCGGGCCTTGGGCCTTTAATTTTTGGATGTTTAGCAGTTGCTAAATATATGCTTAATGCAAATTTCAACATTGATCTTTAAATTTAAGGGGTTATGAAATCCTCTTGGGTACAGCGAATGCTTGCTCCTGACTCATCCTGTGTCTTTCAGGAGCTTCTTGCCTCACTGATGCTTCTGGCCTTGGGCCTTTAAAGGGGTATTCCAGGCAAAAACCTTTTTTTATATATATCAACTGGCTCCTGTAAATTATACAGATTTGTAAATTACTTCTATTAAAAAATCTTAATCCTTCCAATAGTTATTAGCTTCTGAAGTTTTCTGTCTAACTGCTCAATGATGATGTCACGTCCCGGGAGCTGTGCATGATGGGAGAATATCCCCATAGGAACTGCACAGCTCCTGGGATGTGAGTCACCAGAGAGCAGTTAGACAGAAAACAACAACTCAACTTCAGAAGCTAATAACTATTGGAAGGATTAAGATTTTTTTATAGAAGTAATTCACAAATCTGTTTAACTTTCCGGAGCCAGTTGATATATAAAAAAAAGTTTTGGCCTGGAATACCCCTTTAATTTTTAGAAGTTTAGCAGTAGCTAATACATGCTTAATGCTAATTTCAACAATGATCTTTAAATTCTCGGCGCTCTGCCAGGGCCTTCTCCTACCCTCCCGGTGCCGATCCGAGGACCTCACTAAACCATCCATTCGGTAGTAGAGACTTGCGGTGTGTACAAAGGGCAGGGACTTAATGAACCCGAGCTTATGACCCGCACTTAGTTGGGATTCTTCTTTCCTGGCAAATAATTGCAATCCCTGATCCCTATCACGAACGGGGTTCAGCGGGTTACCCGCACCTGTCGGTGAAGGATAGACACACGCTGGTCCACATTGCTTCTGAACTTTTAAGCCCTCTGATGTTTTCCAAAAGTAAAAACATCTCAACTTTATGATGCAAACATAAAGTAGACATATTGTTTATGTGAATCAAAATATTATTTATTTAGAATGTTTATTTTCCTTACAAGCAGAGAGCTTCAAAGTTAGAAAAATGCAACATTTTCAATTTTTTCATAAAATTTTGGAATTTTTCACCAAGAAATGATGCAAGTATCGACAAAAATTTACCACTAACATAAAGTAGAATATGTCACGAAAAAACGGAATCATAATGAAAAGTAAAAGCATCCCAGAGTTATTAATGCTTAAAGTGAAAGTGGTCAGAATTGCAAAAAAATGCTCCTGTCCTTAGGGTTATAATGGGCTCCATCCCCAAGGAGTTAAATATAGATTCGCCACGAAAAAATTCAGATCGAAACAAACTTTTTCAGAAAATTTTGCCAATCGGCCGAATCAAATTTTTGAAAAGTTCGCTCATCTCTAATCATAATGGTCTATAAATCACCTTGTTCTATCAGAGGCCTTATGTCCCTTTGTGAAACCTACTTGATCTACATCGATAACATTGGGTATAAAAGGGAAAAGGCTAACATTTTTGTGTAGAGTTTTAGGTCTGCATTTAGAAGGTGAAATCCAGTCTGGGATATATCCAGGTTTAGGAATGGCAATGATATTCGCTTGTATATTTCTTTAGGGAAAGATCATGTTGAAATGGCCTTGTCAAACACCTCTAATGATTGAGGAGTAAGGATATGTTGAAATGATTTAACATTCTCTGAGGTGAATCCATCTGATCCTGGTAATTTATTATTTTAAGAACTATTAATGGCATCTTGTAATTCCTGTGCTGAAATAGGAGAGCTGATGGTGTCCTGTGCTAATTTGGAAATTATTGCAATGGAACGAGTGCATAGAATTTTTGGTGGCTTCAAATCTCCTTGTCATTTTTTGAAAGTTAAACAGCAAGATCATTTTAACCCTTTAAGGACTTAGCGTTTTTCCGTTTTTGCATTTTCAGTTTTTCCTCATCACCTTCTAAAAATCATAACACTTTAAATTTTGCACATAAAATTCCATATGATGGCTTATTTTTTGTGCCACTAATTCTACTTTGCAGTGACATTAGTCATTTTACCAAAAACTCCACGGCAAAACGGAAAAAAAATTCATTATGCAACAAAATGTAACAACTTTTGGGGGCTTCCGTTTCTATGCAATGCATTTTTCGGTAAAAATGACACCTTATCTTCTGTTGGTCCATACAGTTAAAATGATACCCTACTTATATAGGTTTGATTTTGTCATACTTTTGAAAAAATCATAAATGCATGCAGGAAAATTTATAAATAAAAAATTATCATCTTCTGACCCCTATAACTTTTTTATTTTTCTGCATACGGGCCGGTATGAGGGCTCATTATTTGCGCCGTGATCTGAAGTTGTTATCGGTACCATTTACGTATTGATTGGACTTTTTTTGTTTTTTTTCCCCATCTTTTCATGATATAAAGTGACCAAAAATACGCTATTTTGCCATTTGGAACTTTTTTTTGCATGTGCGCCATTGTCCGTGCGGCTTAATTAACAATATAGTTTTATAATTCAGACATTTCCTCATGCGGCGATACCACATATGTTTATTTTTATTTACACTCTTTTTTTTTATGGGAAAACTTTTATTAGGGAGGGAAACCTTTTTTTTTTTTTTTTTTTTTTACTTTTTTTTTCCACTTATCTTTTTTTTGCAGTGTTATAGCTCCCATAGGGTGCTATAACACTGCACACAGGAGTGACACTCGCTGAGATCTGTCTATTAATGCAGGTACTACAGCTCTCAGCATGGAGCAGAGTGTACTCCATGTTGGGAGCAGTAGTACCTGCAATTAAGGACAGATCACAGCGGGTGTCACTCCTGACACCCGTGGCGATCATCCTTCATCCCTGAGATGTGGAGCGGCTTTCTCCTGTGCTCGCAATCTCTGCTCTGTACTCCTGCCGGTCACTCACCATCCATATTTCCCGCTGAGAGTGGGGATTGGCTGCCGCCATCCGGCCAATCCCCACTCTGGATGGAAAATATGAATGAGTGATGTGAATTTCTATTCACCTCACTGGCCGGCCCGGGGTATAGTGCAGAGATGCGAGCGCTGTATAGAGCCACTCCGTATCTCTGCTATATTATGGATGATCGCATCATCAGGAGTGACACCCCGGGCCATCTGTCTATTAGTACAGGAGCTATTACTCCCATCATGGAATAAAGAAAAAAAAGTGAAACACACACACACACTACATTTTTATTATTGTCGGCTACATTTTTAGTGCCCTGCCCGCCCCCATAAATTGATCCCTGTTAAAAAATTAATTACAATTTTGTAAAAAAATATTTAAATTACCAGCCCTTGTTAAAGATACTAATGAGTTTTAGGATGTAATAAGCAAAATGAAGTGGCAACCAGACAGTATTTTAGCATCCATCAATATCGAAAGTTTACTAATTAATCAAGTTAACTAATATTAATCAAAATATGGCTATCCTAGGTATCAAATAATTGTTATCCAATGTAGCATGCACCTTAGCAAACTTATACGTAGCAATACTAGAAAAGAATTTCATATTTTCTAAGAAGAACTTCTACCATACTTATATCTCCAATTATGTAAGATTTGTAGATGATGTGCTAATTACATGGACAGAACCAGAGACATATTTTATTTCATTTGTGAATTATCTAAATGATTGTAACAATATGAATCTATGCTTTACATTCTAGACAAGTAGCACTGAATTGGAATTCTTAGATGTACATGTATAAATTCAAAATGATGAGCTGCAGACAATTGGCTACAGGAAGCCTACTGCAGGGAATACATTACTACATTTTAACAGTTATCACCCTCAACACACAAAAAAGCTGTTCCATATGGGCAGTATTTAAGACTGTAACTGACAATATGCCTCACGACTAAGGAGCTTATGTTGTAGATCTCCACCCCTCGTGGCAATTTTTAGCTTCTCAATTCCATACTCTTTAACCCCTTAAGGACACATGACGTTCTCATACGTCTCCATTTCCGAGTCCTTAAGGACACATGACGTATGAGAACGTCATGTGTTTTACCGGCCCCCCGCAACCATCTGGAGCGGAGCCGGTCCCCGATGCCTGCTGAAATCGTTCAGCAGGCATCGGGGCATATCGCTCAGGGGGGTCATTATGACCCCCCATGTCGGCGATGGCCGCAGATCGCTGGACAATTCAGTCCAGCGATCTGCGGCGGATTCCGGGTCAATCGGGTCTCCAGTGACCCGGTGACCCGGAATTATTGGCTGATCGGGGCCGTCAGAGACGGCCCCGAACAGCCAGAGCCAGCAGGGGTGAGGTGGCACTGGTGCCACCTCACGATCGCCCTGATTCGTTGGCCGGATTACCGGCCGACCAATCAGGGCGCCTGCTGCGGGTGTCACTCCCGCAACCCGCTCCGCCCCTCTTCCGGAGGACGTGAGCGGGTGCGGGACGTGCACCCCGGGTGCTGGGGACCCCGATCCCCGGCGCCCCTGTTGGGATCGGGGCCCCAGGAGCAGCGGCGGCGGCGGAGACGAAGAGGGACTGACCTGTGCTGCTGGATCGTTGGAGGTGAGTGACAGCCTCCTGCTGTTGCTTAGCAACAGCTCCCAGCATGCAAAAAGGGCATGCTGGGAGCTGTAGTTATGCAACAGCAGGAGGCAGACCACCACAACTCCCAGCATGCCCTTATGGGCATGCTGGGACTTGTAGTTTTGCAACAGCTGGAGGCACATTCTTTCTATGTAAAAGTGTACCTTCAGCTGATGTGTAACTACAACTCCCAGCTTGCACAATCAGCTAAAGTGCATGCTGGGAGTTGTAGTGGTGCATCTGGTGGTTGCATAACTACAACTCCCAGCATGCCCGTTGGCTGTCGGTGACTGCTGAGAGTTGTAGTTTTGCAACAGCTGAAGGCACACTGAGTTAAGTAGCAAACCAGTGTGTCTCCAGCTGTTGCATAACTACAATCCCCAGCATCCCCAGCCAAAGTAGTATGCCTCCAGCTGTTGCATAACTACAACACCCAGCATGCCCTTCCGCTGTCCGTACATGCTTGGGGTTGTAGCTTTTGCAACAGCTGAAGGCACACTGGTTGCAAAACACTGAGTTTGTTACCAAACTCGGTGTTTCACAACCAGTGTGCCTCCAGCTGTTGCAAAACTACAACTCCCAGCATGCACTGATAGACCGTACATGCTGGGAGTTGTAGTTTTGCAACAGCTGGATGTCCCCCCCCCCCCCCCCCCCAATGTGAACGTACAGGGTACACTCACATGGGCGGAGGATTACAGTAAGTATCCGGCTGCAAGTTTGAGCTGCGTCAAATTTTCTGCCGTAGCTCAAACTGCCAGCGAGAAACTACTGTGAACCCCCGCCCGTGCGACTGTACCCTAAAAACACTACACTACACTAACACAAAATAAAATAAAAAGTAAAAAACACTACATATACACATACCCCTATACAACCCCCCTCCCCAATAAAAATGAAAAACGTCTGGTACGCCACTGTTTCCAAAACGGAGCCTCCAGCTGTTGCAAAACAACTACTCCCAGTATTGCCAGATAGCCGTTGACTGTCCAGGCATGCTGGGAGTTTTACAACAGCTGGAGGCACCCTGTTTGGGAATCACTGGCGTAGAATACCCCTATGTCCACCCCTATGCAAGTCCCTAATTTAGGCCTCAAATGCGCATGGCGCTCTCACTTTGGAGCCCTGTCGTATTTCAAGGCAACAGTTTAGGGTCACATATGGGGTATCGCCGTATATTGGGCTTCAAATTTTGGGGGGTATTTTCTGCTATTACCCTTTTAAAAAATTTAAAATTTTTGGGAAAACAAGCATTTTAGATAAAAAAAATATATTTTTTTTACATATGCAAAAGTCGTGAAACACCTGTAGGGTATTAAGGTTCAAATTACCCCTTGTTACGTTCCCCGAGGGGTCTAGTTTCCAAAATGGTATGCCATGTGTTTTTTTTTTTGCTGTCCTGGCACCATAGGGGCTTCCTAAATGCGGCATGCCCCCAGAGCAAAATTCGCTTTCAAAAAGCCAAATGTGACTCCTTCTCTTCTGAGACCTGTAGTGCGCCAGCAGAGCACTTTTCACACCCATATGGGGTGTTTTCTGAATCGGGAGAAATTGGGCTTCAAATTTTGGGGGGTATTTTCTGCTATTACCCTTTTTAAAATTGTAAAAATTTTGGGAAACCAAGCATTTTAGGTAAAAAAAATATATATTTTTTTACATATGCAAAAGTCGTGAAACACCTGTAGGGTATTAAGGTTCACATTACCCCTTGTTACGTTCCCCGAGGGGTCTAGTTTCCAAAATGGTATGCCATGTGTTTTTTTTTTGCTGTTCTGGCACCATAGGGGCTTCCTAAATGCGGCATGCCCCCAGAGCAAAATTTGCTTTCAAAAAGCCAAATGTTACTCCTTCTCTTCTGAGACCTGTAGTGCGCCAGCAGAGCACTTTTCACCCCCATTTGGGGTGTTTTCTGAATCGGGAGAAATTGGGCTTCAAATTTTGGGAGGTATTTTCCGCTATTACCCTTTTTAAAAATGTAAAATTTTTGGGAAACCAAGCAGTTTAGGTAAAAAAAAATATATATTTTTTTTACATATGCAAAAGTCGTGAATCTCCTGTAGGGTATTAAGGTTCACTTTACCCCTTGTTACGTTCCCTGAGGGGTCTAGTTTCCAAAATGGTATGCCATGTGTTTTTTTTTGCTGTCCTGGCACCATAGGGGCTTCCTAAATGCGGCATGCCCACCAAAAACCATTTGTCGCTCCTTCCCTTCTGAGCCCTCTACTGCGCCCGCCGAACAATTAACATAGACATATGAGGTATGTGCTTACTCGAGAGAAATTGGGTTTCAAATACAAGTAAACATTTTCTCCTTTTTATCCCTTGCAAAAATTCAAAAATTGGGTCTACAAGAACAAGTGTAAAAAATGAAGATTTTGAATTTTCTCCTTCACTTTGCTACTATTCCTGTGAAACACCTAAAGGGTTAATACACTTACTGAATGTTTTTTTGAATACTTTAGGGGGTGTAGTTTTTATAATGGGGTCTTTTATGGGGTATTTCTAATATGAAGACCCTTCAAATCCAATATCCATTTTCCTTACAAGCAGAGAGCTTCAAAGTTAGAAAAATGCTAAATTTTCATTTTTTTCATCAAATTTGGGGATTTTTCACCAAGAAAGGATGCAAGTTACCATACAATTTTACCACTAAGTTAAAGTAGAATATGTCACGAAAAAACAATCTCGGAATCAGAATGATAACTAAAAGCATCCCAGAGTTATTAATGTTTAAAGTGACAGTGGTCAGAATTGCAAAAAACGCTCCGGTCCTTAAGGTATAAAATGGCTCGGTCCTTAAGGGGTTAAAATTATCAACACAACCACCATGTACCTCTGAAAAGTGTACAGATTCACCTTATTTATTTTTGGTGCCATCTGTTCTTTTGGCATCATTTAGGTGCTCCCTTATTCTTGTTTTTAACTGCTGTGATGTGCACCCTACATATTTAAAATTGCAGGCTGTGCACTCAATCATGTACACTACATTCATAGAATTACAATTCATGTATTGTTTTATTTTGTGTACATGATTGTTTGCAGCATCCATAAATTCTTTGCAAACCTCAACAACTCCACAGGTTTTGCATCGGGTGGCTCCACACCTAAAGAAATCGGCATTTGACAGCCATGTGTTCACATCCTGCATTTCTGAAACCACCAAGCTCAGAGATAAACTATGTGTTAGCTCTATTGGGTACTATCGCGACCCCTTGTGCTAATATGTTAGCTAGTTTATTTTGAAATGGGGATTTTATGTTATGGCCAAGACTGGTTTATTTATTTTTTTAGGGGAATTTTATGTTGTGCGCTTCCTTTGCTAATAGTAAATCATGACAATTCTTGCAATTCACAATCCTCCTAGCTCTGTTTAATTGGCTATGACTGTACCCTCTTTTGTGCAGCCGGTTCTCTTAGGACTGTGCTTCATCTAGGTAGACGGTTTGTGAAGTGCAGTTTTGTTTCTGTCTAATTAACTCTCCTACTGGTATTGCACGGATGGTTTGTGGAGGATGATTTTTAAGTATTTAAGACAACGGAGAATCAATATTACTCAATCCTCATTTGAACAACAAGCTAGCGAACTGACAAAATGTCTATTAGATAGAGGGTACCCCCATGAAATCTTAGAAAAGCATAAAACAAAGCTAATAATCAGAACAGACAAATTACTTTTCAAAACTCTTACATTAACCCCTTAAGGACTGAGCCCTTTTTAACCTTAAAGGGGTATTCCAGGCAAAAACGTTTTTCTATATATCAACTGGCTCCGGAAAGTTAAACAGATTTGTAAATTACTAAATCTTAATCCTTCCAATAGTTATTAGCTTCTGAAGTTTTCTGTCTAACTGCTCAATGATGATGTCACGTCCCGGGAGCTGTGCATGATGGGAGAATATCCCCATAAGAGCTGGACAGCTCCCGGGACGTGAGTCATCAGAAAGCAGTTAGACAGAAAACAGCAACTCAACTTCAGAAGCTAATAACTATTGGAAGGATTAAGATTTTTTTTAATAGAAGTAATTTACAAATCTGTTTAACTTTCCGCAGCCGGTTGATATATAAACAAAAGTTTGGGCCTGGAATACCTGTTTAAGGACTGAGCCCTTTTTTGCAATTCTGACCACTGTCACTTTATGCATTAATACCTTTGTGATGCTTTTACCGATTATTCCGATTCCAATGTTTTTTCATGACATATTCTACTTTAACATAGTGGTACATTTTTGTTGTTACTTGTATCCTTTCTTGGTGAAAAATCCCCAAATTTCATGAAAATTTTGCATTTTTCTAACTTTGAAACTCTCTGCTTATAAGGAAAAAAGGATATACCAAATACATTTTATATTGATTCACAAATAAAATATGTCTACGTTATGTTGACATCATAAAGTTTACATGTTTTTACTTTTTGAAGACATCAGAGGGCTTCAAAGTATAGCAGCAATTAAAAAAAAAATCACGAAAATTTCAAAGTCTGCATTTTACAGGGACCAGTTATGTTTGAAGTGGATTTGAGGGGCCTTTCTGTGAGAAATACTCTATAAATGACCCCATTATAGAAACTACACACCTCAAAGTATTCTAAATGACATTCAGAAAGTTTGTTAACCCTTTAGGTGTTTCACAAGAATAGCAGCAAAGTTGAGGAGAGAAATCTAAATCTGCATTTTTTACACTAACATGTTCTTGTATATATATGTTTTTTTTTTTTTCATTTTTAAAAGTGGTATTAGGTGAAAAAAACAATTTGTAGCCCAATTTCTCTCGAGTATGGAAATACCTCATATGTTGACATAATGTGCTCTGTCTGCTCACAACATGACTCAAGAGGGAAAGAGCAACTGTGGGATTTTTGAAAATGAATTTCGCTGTCATGGTTTTTGGGGGCCATGTTGCATTTAGGGAGCCAGAACAGAGCCCCCATGGTGCCAGAACAGCAAAAAAAAAAAAAAAACACATGGCATACTATTTTTGAATCTACACCCCTCAAGGAACGTAACAAGGGGTATAGTGAGCCTCACAGGTGTTTGACGACTTTGCGTTGAAGTTGGACGTGAAAATGGAAAATTTGATTTTTAACACTAAAATGATGGTGTTACCCCAAATTTTTCATTTTCACAAGGGGTAATAGGAGAAAATGGACCCCAAATTTTGAAGCGCATTCTCTCCCATTTAAGAAACACCCTGTATGTGGACGTAACGTCCACATACGGGGTGTTTTCTTAAATGCACGTAACATGCTCTGCTGGGGCACTACAATGCTCAAATTGAAGGAGCAAAATTGCCTTTTTGAAAGAGATTTTTACTGAAATGGTTTTTGGGGGGTATGTCGCATTTAGAAAGTTCCCAGGGTGCCAGAAAAGCAAAAAAAATAAAACACATGGCATACTCTTTTGGAAACTACACCCCTCATGGAACGTAACAAGGGGTATAATGAGCCTTTACACCTCACAGGTGTTTGACGACTTTGCTTTGAATTTGGACATGAAAATAGAAAATTTAATTTTTAACACTAAACTGATGATGTTACCCCCAATTTTTTTTTCACGAGGGGTAATTGGAGAAAATGGACCACAAAATTTGAAGCCCAATTTCTCCCGATTAAGAAAATGCCCCATATGTGGATGTTAAGTGCTATGCTGGCGCACTACAGGTCTCAGAACAGAAGGAGTGCCATTGGTCTTCAGAAGAGAGAATTTTGCTGAAATTGAAGTTGGGGGATTGCATGTGCATTTTCAAACCTCCCATGGAGCCAGAAAAGCAGAAACCCCCCACATGTGACACCATTTTGGAAACTAGACCCCTCCAGGAATGTAACAATGGTTACAGTGAGTACTTACACCTCACAGGTTTTTTGAACAGTGGGCTGTAAAAGTGAAAAATTTAATTTTTAACACTAAAATTATGGTGTTACTCCAAATTTTTCATTTTCACGTGGTGTAATAGACCCCAGAATTTAAAGCAGAATTTCTCCCGATTAAGAAAATGCCCCATATGTGGATGTTAAGTGCTCTGCAGGCGCACTACAGGTCTCCGAACAAAAAGAGTGCCATTGGTCTTTTGAAGAGAGAATTTTGCTGAAATTGAAGTCGGGGTCATGTGCGTTTTCAAACCTCCAATGGAGCCAGAACAGCAGAAACCCCCCACATGTGACACCATTTTGGAAACTAGACCCCTCCAGGAACGTAACAAGGGGTACAGTGAGTACTTATACCTCACAGCCTTTTGAACAGGGGGCTGTAAAATGAAAAATTAGAATTTTTTACACTAAAATGCTGGGCTTACCCAATTTTTTACATTTTCACAAGGGGTAACTGGAGAAATTGGGTTACATATTTTAGAGGGCTTTTCTCCTGACTATGGAAACACATCCACATATGGGGTAACGTGCTGGGTGGGCGCACAACAAGGCTCAGAAGTCATAGTGGTCTGTTTGCATTTGATGCCTATGGCATATCAGTAGCTGACGGTTACATACATTCAGAGGAAAATACAAGAATGAAACACCCACATAGTTACATAGTTAGTACGGTGGAAAAAAACATATGTCCATCAAGTTCAACCGGGGAATGGAAGGGTAGGGGTGTGGCGCGATATTGGGGAAG
This sequence comes from Hyla sarda, assembly GCF_029499605.1. Lineage (NCBI taxonomy): Eukaryota > Metazoa > Chordata > Amphibia > Anura > Hylidae > Hyla > Hyla sarda. Next base: position 135,678,524 of record NC_079196.1, read on the forward strand.
GGATGGGATTTTATATTTCTTCATAAGCATTAATGTTATTTTGTTCCAGGAATGTATCTAACCCTGTTTTAAAGCTGTTAATTGTTCCTGCTGTGACCAGTTCCTGAGGTAGACTGTTCCATAAGTTCACAGTTCTCATGGTAAAGAAGGCCCCTTGAGACTAAACTTTTTCTTCTCCAGACGGAGGGAGTGCCCCCTCGTCCTTTGGGGGGGTTTGACCTGGAACAGTTTTTCTCCATATTTTTTGTATGGGCCATTAATATACGTTTATCATATCCCCCCTTAACCCTTTAAGGACTCAGCCCATTTTGGCCTTAAGGACTCAGACAATTTAATTTTTACGTTTTCATTTTTTCCTCCTCGCCTTCTAAAAATCATAACTCTTTTATATTTTCATCCACAGACTAGTATGAGGGCTTGTTTTTTGCGCGACCAGTTGTCCTTTGTAATGACATCACTCATATCATAAAATGTATGGCGCAACCAAAAAACACTATTTTTGTGGGGAAATTAAAACGAAAAACGCAATTTTGCTAATTTTGGAAGGTTTTGTTTTCACGCCGTACAATTTATGGTAAAAATGACATGTGTTCTTTATTCTGAGGGTCAATACGATTAAAATGATACCCATTATTACATACTTTTATATTATTGTTGCGCTTAAAAAAAATCACAAACTTTTTAACCAAATTAGTACGTTTATAATCCCTTTATTTTGATGACCTCTAACTTTTTTATTTTTCCGTATAAGTGGCGGTATGGGGGCTCATTTTTTGCGCCATGATCTGTATTTTTTTTTTATACCACATTTGCATATAAAAAACTTTTAATACATTTTTTATAATTTTTTTTGTTAATAAAATGTATTAAAAAAGTAGGAATTTTGGACTTTTTTTTTTTCGTTCACGCCGTTCACCGTACGGGATCATTAACATTTTATGTTAATAGTTCGGACATTTACGCACGCGGCGATACCAAATATGTCTATAAAAAATGTTTTTTACGCTTTTTGGGGGTAAAATAGGAAAAAACGGACGTTTTACTTTTTTATTGGGGGAGGGGATTTTTCACTTTTTTTTTACTTTTACTTATACATTTTTTTACATTTTTTTTTACACTTGAATAGTCCCCATAGGGGACTATTCATAGCAATACCATGATTGCTAATACTGATCTGTTCTATGTATAGGACATAGAACAGATCAGTATTATCGGTCATCTCCTGCTCTGGTCTGCTCGATCACAGACCAGAGCAGGAGACGCCGGGAGCCGCACGGAGGAAGGAGAGGGGACCTCCGTGCGGCGTTATGAATGATCGGATCCCCGCAGCAACGCTGCGGGCGATCCGATCGTTCATTTAAATCACAAACTGCCGCAGATGCCGGGATCTGTATTGATCCCGGCACCTGAGGGGTTAATGGCGGACGCCCGCGAGATCGCGGGCGTCGGCCATTGCCGGCGGGTCCCTGGCTGCGATCAGCAGCCGGGATCAGCCGCGCATGACACGGGCATCGCTCCGATGCCCGCGGTTATGCTTAGGACGTAAATGTACGTCCTGGTGCGTTAAGTACCACCTCACCAGGACGTACATTTACGTCCTGCGTCCTTAAGGGGTTAAACGTCTCTTCTCAAGACTAAACAATTGTAACTCCTTTAATCGCTCCTCATAGCTAAGATGTTCCATGCCCCATATTAGTTTAGTCGCACGTCTCTGCACCCTTTCCAGCTCCAGAGTGTCCCTTTTATGGACAGGTGACCAAAACTGAACAGCATATTCCAGGGGAGGCCGTACCAATGCTTTATAAAGGGGGAGTATTATGTCCCTGTCCCTTGAGTCCATGCCTCTTTTGATACATGACAATATCCTGCTGGCTTTGGAAGCAGCAGCCTAACATTGCATGCTATTCTGTAGTCTGTGATCTACAAGTACACCCAGATCCTTCTCTACCAGTGACTCTGCCAGTTTAATCCACCCTAAGACATACGACGCATGCATGTTAATAGTACCCAGATGCATAACTTTACATTTATCCACATTGAACCTCATTTGCCAAGTGGATGCCCAGACACTTAGTCTATCCAAGTCATCTTGTAACCTATACACCTCCTCTATAGACTGTACCGTGCTACAAAGCTTGGTGTCATCTGCAAAGATAGAAACAGAGCTGTTAATGCCATCCTCTATATCATTGATAAATAAATTAAACAACCACGGTCCCAGTACAAAACCTTGGGGTACACCACTAATTACTGTGGACCAATCAGAGTACGAATCATTGACCACCACTCTCTGGGTACGATCCATGAGCCAGTGTTCAATCCAGTTACAAACTAAAATTTCCAAACCTAAAGACCTTAACTTACCTGTCAGACGTCTATGAGGGACAGTATCAAATGCTTTAGCAAAATCCAGAAACACTATATCCACAGCCATTCCTCTGTCAAGGCTTCAACTCACATCTTCAGAAAAGCTAATTAGATTGGTTTGACAACTACAATCCTTAGTAAACCCATGCTGGTTATCACTTATAATACAATTATCCCCTATGTATTCCTGTATGTAATCCCTTATAAGTCCTTCAAACAATTTACCCACAATGCACGTTAAACTTACCGGTCTATAGTTTCCTGGCGAAGACCTAGAGCCCTTTTTGAAGATTGGCACCACATTCGCCTTGTGCCAGTCCCTTGGCACAATACCAGACACCAGAGAATCTCTAAATATCACGAACAGGGGTACAGATATTACTGAACTTACCTCTCTAAGAACTCTTGGGTGCAATCCATCTGGCCCTGGAGATTTGCTTACATTTATATTACTTAACTTACCTTGTACCATCTCTGCATTAAGCCAGTTCAGTACATTACATGATGTGTTACCAGCACTGACCTGTCCAATGTCAGCTCCTCCTTCCCTAGTATATACAGAACTAAAGAACCTATTCAGTAGCTGCCCTTCTCTTTATCGCCTGTGACAACCTCCCCATTATCATTATTAAGGGGTCCTACATGCTCTGTACTTGTTTTTTTGCATTTATATATCTAAAAAAAATATTTAGGATTAGTTTTGCTTTCTTTGGCCACCTGTCTCTCATTTTTAATTTTTGCTGTTTTTATTAAATTTTTACAGATTTTATTAAGCTCTTTGTACTGTTTAAATGTTATAGCTGACCCATCAGATTAGTATTTTTTGAAGGCTATTTTTTTTGTTGTTTATTGCTCTTTTAACATAATTTGTCAGCCATGCAGGATTTAGTTTTAATCGTTTATATTTGTTCCCCTTTGGTATATATTTAGCTGTATAGTTATTTAGAGTTGATTTAAAGATGTTCCATTTACCTTCTGTATCAGTATTTGAGAACACCTCCCCCCAGTCTATGTCCTGTAGTGCAGCCCTCAGCCCAGGGAAGTTTGCCTTTTTAAAGTTATATGTTTTTTCCTTCCCCGCCTGTCTTTGTTTTCTACATTTTAAGTCAAAAGTAACTATATTGTGGTCGCTATTACCAAGGTTTTCCCTCACAGTTACATTACCAACCAGCTCTGCGTTGTTGGAAATGATCAGATCCAACAAGGCATCACTTCTTGTTGGGTCCTCCACAAACTGTCCCATGAAATTATCCTGCAATAAATTTTGGAATTGTCGCCCCTTTGAAGTTTTAGCCAACCCCGGAAGCCAATCTATATCTGGATAGTTAAAATCTCCCATTATTACCACTGTACCTTCCCGGGCAGCCCTCTCTATTTGTTTATGCAGCCGACCTTCTATCTCTTCAGTGATATTAGGGGGTCTGTAGATTACACCAAGTATTATTTTTTCAGTATTTCCCTCCTTTTGTAATTCTACCCACAGTGATTCCACATCCTCAGAATCATCACACATTATGGCATCGTTCACACTGACTTTCATACCACTTCTAACATACAGACAGACTCCACCATCTTTTCTGTTCATTCTATCTTTGCGAAACAATGTAAACCCCTGCAGATTGACAGCCCAGTCCTATGCGAGGAGTCCAGCCATGTCTCAGTGACCCCAACTATATGTGACACCATTACAGAAAGTACCCACTCTGAGGAATGGGTATAGGGCTAAAGAGGACAATTTGAACGTACGGGTGTTTTCTAAATTTATTTTCCAGGAATGAAAGGTAGCTTTTGATAATTGCAATTTTCAACCTATGCTCTGCTTCATCCTTCTGGGAACAACTAACATGTGACTCCAAATTGTCACCTGGAAATACAACAGCGCTCATGAGTGAGAACTCTTTGCATTTGAGGCTGATGTTTCTTATGGACCTAACAGTTACAAGCATTCAGAGGAAAATACAAGAAAGAAACTCCCACATGTGAGAATATTACAAACAGTACACCCCCTAGGGAAGTGTATAGAAGTGAAGTGGACATTTGGAACAGACGGCTGTTCCCTAAATTTATTTTCCAGGAATGAATGAAGTGTACTATGTGGGGGGGATGAAAATTGCAATTTTAATACTGATATGCCAATTCCCAGAATTATGACCCAGAGTATAGCCAAAAGTTAAAATGATGCCCACCCCAAACCCTATCCTCTAAGTCATTATTCTGGAAATGTGATGTGTGTGGCCGTCCCTAATCTGTTTCTTCAAATGCGTACCCCGCTCAGGTGGGGAAAGAGCGCTGCGCATTTGAGGCAACTACAAACCCCCAGTTCTGTTGACTCTGTGTCCCATGAACCCTTTTTTTGGGGAAAAAAAAGATATCAGGGGTATTGGGAAAGAGGTTTTGGGATTTTTTTTTTTGGGGGGGGGGGGGGTTGGTTTTAAAATTTGGAAGACAATGTACTCTGGACTGGTACATTGGAGTCAAATTCTGGGGAATAAAAATTATGGAAAAGGATAAAAAATTAAGTGCTCCATGGAAGTGTGATACTCCCTGAAGCTGTTTTTAATGCAGAGGCCCGGATGATCGGGGCAAGTGTCACATTGAGTGGTGGTGTCGCCACAAACTCAGGAATCACGGGCTGGCTGAGTCCAGACAAGTTTGCCGGGACAGGGCACTAGTGAACTTGGCCGGGGGGGCTTGACTAGTATGAGTGCCAGGGGGACTCCTACTAGCATGGGGCACAGGGTCAGGAGCAGAGGAGGTTTGCGGCCTCGCTTGCCGGTGTCTCCGCCACTTTGTTGGCTCATCACCAGAAGATGATGTGTAGGACGACGAAATAAGGAAGGTGGGGTCTTCCTCGTCCCCTGAGGCGCTTTCAGAACTGGAGGCAATTAAGGCATATGCCTCCTCCGCTGAAGACGCCCTGTGGGCTATTTCCCTGCTCTGGGGGGGTGGGGGATGTGAAGTGTATAAATGTGGGGGGAAACTTTATTGGTGTGTGTGCTGCTTGTGGTGTGGTTCGATACTGCCTCCCTAACCCACCCTAACCTAACTAACTAACCCTACCTAAGAACAAAAATATAAAATAAAACTAAACTAAAGAAAAAGAAACTTAAAAAAAAAAAACCCAACCAAAAAACCTGCACCAAAAAAAAGAACAGTGGCTGGTGGCACGTACAAAGACCCCCACACAAAAAAAACGAAATATAATATAAAAAAATGATTAAAACCCGAAAAAAACCACCCGCCTGAACCCCAAAAAGAAAAAACACTGATCAGTGATAAATCACTGGCAGCGGTGGGGCAGGCCGCACACACAGGTACCGTCCGTCCACACAGCACATGCCTGCTACTGGTGGTAAGGACCGACTATAGGTGCAAAATTTTTTAGAAAATACGCTATAACCCGAAAAAGTGCCTTCACCACAAAAAAAAAACGCAGATCAGTACTACGGGACTGATCAGCGGTGGGTGGGCTTTAGCTAACAGTGGCAGACTGCTCTTTTATAGCTAAGAGGGCCCGCCACACATTTAGCAAAAAAAAGGAAAAAGGTCTGTGCCCCCCAAAAAACGCTGGCGGCAGACCGCGGAGACCCTGTAGGGCCGTTTTTTTTTCTTTTTTCTGGCGCAGGTGTCCGTGGGTCCATAGAACTTTTGCGCCAGAAAAAAGAAAAACTTTTTTTTAACCCTTAACTGTCCCTACCAAATCTAATACTTTCCCTGACTGCTTTCTGTGCCAAGGGGCCACAGAATTGGGGCACTTTTTTTTTTCACTTTTTTTTTCACTTTTTTAGCACTGAGTGGGGAGATTGCAGTACGAAGCTCTGTCCTGCACACCATATCTGAAGAAAATGGAGGGCAGAGCGGAGCAGCGTGCTGCTGCACCCACCTCCCCCCTCCCCATACTGCAGTTATTGGTGCGGTCACTATGGACGCCCAATCACTGCTGTACTGGTGGGTGGCAACAGTGCTACCCCTCAGTACTGTATGGATGATGATTTGTGGTGTATATTACACCACCGTTCATCATCATTATCCGGGTCACTGGGTCACACGTGACCCAGATGACCCAGGACCGCAGCAGACCGCCGGTTAGTATTTTCTAACCGGCAGATACCCCTCGGCAGGCATCCGGCTCCAATCCCCGCCCGGCAGTCAATTCAGGTCTCAGGACCCCCCCTGGGCGATATGCGGGGATGCCTGCTGAACGATATCAGCAGGCATCCCGGTCCGGTCCCGGGATAATAATGATGATCGGTGATGATGACGAGCGGCGGGGACCGGAATTCCCACGGGTGTATCCATATGCCCTCAGTCCTTAAGGACTTTAAAATGGGGGCATATAGATACACCTACTGTCCTTAAGGGGTTAAACAAACAAGAAAACAAAGCAGCATAATTGTCCTAATTATAGATTCTCTTTTTCATTTACACACTGCCCGATTTCAAACGTTATCAGACACACTATCAAATAAAAAATATATGGTATTTGAGTCAAAAAGTTCCTATCCTTAGTAATATCAGTCAGCATAAACTCATAATTACCTTCAAATGTGTGCCAAACTTAGGAGATATCCTTATCAGAAGTAGATACTCTAATTAAAAACAAGACTGGCGCAAAAATTCCATTCCTAAGGGCAATCATAAATGCGCCGATTGCAAATGTTGTCCACAAATATGTACAGGCATTCACCATAAAATAGGGGGAATAGACGTTACGGTCAATGACTTAGTATGCTGCCGCACAAACTGTGGTATATGCACTAACGTGCGCTTACGGACGGTTTTACGTGGGTAGTACCACACGTCCGATGCACACATGATTCTGAGAGCATATATATTCATTAAAATCAGACAAAGGGTCCCCTGAGTGATCCAACATGTAAATGAGGTGCATGGAGGAAATCCACTAGCTTTGAAATTCTTTGGTTTAGAGAGAATTCACAATATAGACAGTATAGACAGGAAAAAAAAGCTCTGCTGCGTGCTGAAGCCATTAAGATACTACGTACTATGGCTCAAGAAAAACTAGGATTAAATTATAAAACTGACCTAGGTATTTTCCTATAAACTGTCCATGTAATGTATTATAATATTTAGCTATGTGATTTTGGTATAATTAATTTTTTATTCACTTAGCGTGTTTAAGTCAAATGATTACCTGTTAACACCTGACTGATGACGCTACCTTTCCCATGAAGCATATAACGGGATCAGTGTCACCAGCAGGTGTGGTCTGACGAAGCCCGCACATGCGGGTGAAACAGCTGTCACACCTATCCTAACGTTTGCAGCTTCCTCCCTTTTCATCTCCGCTGTGAGAGCTGCACAAATATTCTGCACTTTATATGAATAAAGGTGAAAGTCTGCACAATTGAAAGACTTGGTGAGTGCTTCCAATCTTCTTTTGTGTAGAGATAATTTACACATATGTTTAAGTTTCTGGCACCAGTTGATAAAAAAAATAAAGGTTTTTCCACTGGAGTACCCCTTTAATGTACAAGATTAAATAAATATGCTGCCATGGCTGCATACAAAACACCCAAGAAGTTTCAGTAGCACTCTGCTTGCTAATGCTTAGGCATCCAAGCCATGTACAGTAGATATAGAATATTCTAAATTGCATTACTGCTATATTTACTTTACGTATAAATTTGAGGCTCTTAGTGCACTATTTGTTCACATTTTGTACCCCATCCACCACCCGGAGGTATCATATTTTTGGATGAGACCCTAACATTTAGCCTCTTCCAGGCCGGAATTGTTATGCTAGTCCCAAAAATGGAATAAAGTATGATATAATTTTATAGTTTATTTTACGAATGTGGCAACAAGAAATGTGTATATGTTGGGGTTAATAACTAATTTATGAATGATTAATTATGGTCAACAAAAATATGAAAAATATTATGAATTGCCAAAAATATACAAACAATGCAAAACACCATATCTGGGCCCAACTATTTTCCCAGATATGAGTTCTTTGAAGTAGTAGACTTAGAAGTAGTAGAAGTAACTTTTGCAAGATATTAAAATAATAACGCAGTTATTATTAAAAATTATATGTACATTTATTGGTTACAATTGATTAACATCAAAGAGTAATAAACACAGACCGTGATATAAATGAAATTATATAAAGAACATCAAGGACATAATGTCAGATATAAATCAATGATATATTAGTATGCTATTTAATAATATTAAGCTTAGTCACAGAAGTAGGTTAGTTCAGATATCGGTATAGTATTTTGCATATAGATCATCAGATTACATTATATCGTGTGGGCATTTTACATATATAAAATGGGAGTAAACCACGCCCAGTTCTAACCACAACTATCTCTGGTAAGATACGGTACTAAATATATAATTTATAGTATGCTACTAATTAGGAAGACATAAATTAAGTTTCTGCATAGGAATTATTATCTCATGTGTTGGAGCAGAGTAAGATCCCATCAGACTATGCTAATATGCAATATGATCATTGCATTGATCCCCATAAGATGCGCCCCGTTCATCTGCAGTAGAAGGGGGTGTGGCTTCTAAACTACTATTACCATCTCATAATTGAGGTTATATATAAGCCAGGTCTGCTCCTATACATAACATAATTCTGTCCACATTAAAAACAGGTAACTTAAAGGGGTATTCTAGGCAAAAACTTTTTTTTATATATCAACTGGCTCCGGAAAGTTAAACAGATTTGTAAATGACTTCTATTAAAAAATCTTAATCCTTCCAATAGTTATTAGCTTCTTAAGTTGAGTTGATGTTTTCTGTCTAACTGCTTTCTGATGACTGACTCACATCCTGGGAGCTGTCCAGCTCCTATGGGGATATTTTCCCATCATGCAAGGGATATTCTCCCATCATGCACAGCTCCCGGGACGTGACATCATCATTGAGCAGTTAGACAGAAAACTTCAGAAGGATTAAGGATTATTGGAAGGATTAAGATTTTTTAATAGAAGTCATTTACAAATCTGAAACAAATTAGTAGTGCCCAGACCTTCTAGGTGAGTAAATAATTATAAAAAATGAAAAATTAGAAATAGTGGGACGTGCTTCAATAATAATATATTCAATTTATTAAAATGACAATATAAAAAGTTACCCCTCACAGGGCCCTGTGCGGAGAACACAAAGATACAGGCAATGGGTATTAATGCATAAAAATATATAAATGTACCACTGGCATATATAGTAGTTACTTATGTGCAACAAGGAAATGCCTATACTAGGTAAGCAAATATTCAATGCACAAACACAAGCCTCATGCAGGCTAAAAGTACGCTAATAGAGTGGCTAGCTACCACATTTAAATAGATATAAGCAAAATGTGTCTTATTTTATGCTAGACAGTTTGTAGCAATTCAAAATATGTTACCGGTCTTGTGTAACAGTTCTGGCAGTCCGCACTGTGAGCAAATGATATTGTAGCAGTGCCTGGATGGTAAGGCGCACTGAATCCTCTGTGCGGCGGTCCCGGATGGTAGCAAGCGGATAGCCTGGCAGAGTCCTTAGTAAGAGGCGGTGGTGGTCATCATGGGCTGTTGGCGCTGGCAGGCGCCGAGATGGAAAAGCTGCCGGAGGACCATTGGCGCTGGCAGGCGCTGTAGTTGGAGAAATTCTCACCGCTGGACTGCAATGCTGGCTATGTGGGACCGGAGACCGCACACTGGATACGAGGAGCTCACCTCGTGTTGGCGGCGTGTGACGTCAGCAGATGTTGGAGCTGGAAACACTGCACCTCAGTTTTACTTTTGCGAAGGCTGGACCGGACAGATGCTGGACTGGACTCACTGAAGTTCACAGAGGTCACGGACACAATTCATACATAGCGTTTCATGGATAGCGTTTATGCCAGTGGTTAATGCATGTAAGACTAGACGCGTTTCAGGGTGATATAATGCAACTCTTTCCTCAGTAGTCATAAAATTTGCCATGAACACTTGTCTTTTTATAGGAGCACGAATCCCTCAAATTAACAAATTACTAAGTGATAATAAAAACACTAAATGGAATTATCGGATCAGTTACCTAGAGAGCAATATTTGTATAAAAAGGCTATGAATATATGTCATAGTATGTATAGATTATTTATAGATATGGAAAAACATGGATAATTTTATGAATAAGGTTATTTTTACCGATGCGATTATCTATAGATAAAAATAACATAAAAACACATTAGGAATGAATGTGAATAGAATCCAATAAATTAAATTTAACAACAAAACGAATCAAATGAAAAAACAGAATGTGTAAAGGGATGTGTAAACAACTTGCGGATGGGATACAATAAAGCGCAATGCATATGGAAAAATAAATAAAATTAAATTAAAAAAAATAATAATAAATAATAAAAATAAAACAAAATAGAGAAAGAATAAGTGATGAAAAAGAAAAAGAAAGATAAGAAAAATATAAATAGATAAAATAAAATGAAAAATAAAATAAAATAGAAAATAAATAAATATAAAAATTTATAATAAAAAATATATAAATAAGAGGTGATAAAAATTAAATAAATACAAATAAAAAAGACAATAAAAATATAAATGAAAATAAAATGCTAATGATTGTAAATAAGAAAGTAAAATAAAAATGTGAATAAAAATAAAATAAAAATATAATTTTATTTTATTTATTTTTCCATATGCATTGCGCTTTATTGTATCCCATCCGCAAGTTGTTTACACATCCCTTTACACATTCAGTTTTTTCATTTGATTTGTTTTGTTGTTAAATTTAATTTATTGGATTCTATTCACATTCATTCCTAATGCGTTTTTATGTTATTTTTATCTATAGATAATCGCATCGGTAAAAATAACCTTATTCATAAAATTATCCATGTTTTTCCATATCTATGAATAATCTATACATACTATGACATATATTCATAGCCCTTTTATACAAATATTGCTCTCTAGGTAATTGATCCGATAATTTCATTTAGTGTTTTTATTATTACTTAGTAATTTGTTAATTTGTGGGATTCGTGCTCCTATAAAAAGACAAGTGTTCATGGCAAATTTTATGACTACTGAGGAAAGGGTTGCATTATATCACCCTGAAACGCGTCTAGTCTTACATGCATTAACCACTGGCATAAACGCTATCCATGAAACGCTATGTATGAATTGTGTCCGTGACCTCTGTGAACTTCAGTGAGTCCAGTCCAGCATCTGTCCGGTCCAGCCTTCGCAAAAGTAAAACTGAGGTGCAGTGTTTCCAGCTCCAACATCTGCTGACGTCACACGCCGCCAACACGAGGTGAGCTCCTCGTATCCAGTGTGCGGTCTCCGGTCCCACATAGCCAGCATTGCAGTCCAGCGGTGAGAATTTCTCCAACTACAGCGCCTGCCAGCGCCAACGGTCCTCCGGCAGCATTTCCATCTCGGCGCCTGCCAGCGCCAACAGCCCATGATGACCACCACCGCCTCTTACTAAGGACTCTGCCAGACTATCCTCTTGCTACCATCCGGGACTGCCGCACAGAGGATTCAGTGCGCCTTACCATCCAGGCACTGCTACAATATCATTTGCTCACAGTGCGGACTGCCAGAACTGTTACACAAGACCGGTAACATATTTTGAATTGCTACAAACTGTCTAGCATAAAATAAGGACACATTTTGCTTATATCTATTTAAATGTGGTAGCTAGCCACTCTATTAGCGTAATTTTAGCCTGCATGAGGCTTGTGTTTGTGCATTGAATATTTGCTTACCTAGTATAGGCATTTCCTTGTTGCACATAAGTAACTACTATATAGTGGTACATTTATATAATTTTATGCATTAATACCCATTGCCTGTATCTTTGTGTTCTCCGCACAGGGCCCTGTGAGGAGTAACTTTTTATATTGTCATTTTAATAAATTGAATATATTATTATTGAAGCACGTCCCACTATTTTTAATTTTAAATTTTTTATAATTATTTACTCACCTAGATGGTCTGGGCACTACTATTTGTTTCTGGTTTTCTTTCCTTTTTTGCAACTAAGGTATAGCTGCATGCCCTAGTCTGACCTCGGTGTGTATTAATAATTGTGAGCTGCACATACCTATTTTTTCTTCTTTCTAATTTACAAATCTGTTTAACTTTCCGGAGCCAGTTGATATATATATAAAAAAAAGTTTTTGCCTGGAATACCCCTTTAATCAAATAAGAAACCTGTGTATCTTACTGAGAGTACTTCTGAATAAAAGAAAGATGGCTGCCCGGGGTCCATGGAAATGCCTGTTAGCAGAGAAAAATTAGCTCATTGGATCAAGTTTTCTCCCTGACTCTTCATGGCTCCGCCCCTTCAGGTAGCGTCTAGGAACTTCGGTAATCAGGATTAGTGATGTCCCAGTACAGGTACACGTTCCTGTACAACCTGTAGGCCCTGTCAGGTTGAGTCCCTCAGTGACCTGGGGGCTCCCCTGCAGGGACTCCCCTTGTTCTCCTGTTAATTCAGTAAAGATACATACACCAACTTTAAGAGCATAGACAGGATCCCTATGTCTAGATTGTATACAGGACCTTTGGAGGACTCAAGGACCTGTGAGTAAGCCTGTTATATTATGCAGTTATATGATTTGTTGCAACATGTACTCCCAAAGAGCACTAGCTTTAACCTATGACCCAAAGCTTGACCAATGGGCTTTAGTCCAGCCCCCCACTATATAAAGGGGTGGCCATCTTTAATTCACTCTCTTAGAGCTCAACTCTTGTACCATCAAAGTCTTTGCTGAAGCAGCTACCAGAGATCTCAAGGACAAGTGTTCAGCATCTGGAGTACCACAAAGCTACAACTCTCCAGTAAGTCTACAAGTCTATGTCTGCTGTCACTGAAGTTAGTCAAGTCCAGTCTAATAACAGTCAAGTCTAAATTACAAGTATTAGTCCAGCAAGCTGCGAGGTCCTCTGGGTACTGGTCACATCTCTGGGAATTCTCGCTATAGCTGTGAAGATAATGACACCTGTCTTCTATTCAGTAAAGCCTCCGTTTACCCCCAACTGGTTGTGGACTCTTCATTCACTACTAGCCCGTGGGATAGCGGAGAATCCGGGTGTGTGGTGTTCCGGAACCCGAAAACCACACTGGCGTCATAAACACATAGGGGTTAATACCATCAGCCCCCGGGGTTAATAAAATCGGATCCCACCATTCATCACTGCAACACCCATGGCCCTGCCACTCACCACAGTGGCACACCACACTTCCTCTTCCTATTTTTTGCAGTTCCCTTTCTTTTTTTGGTATCCTCCTTACACCTACTTCTAGCTTGTTTTCTGTCTTAAAGATCCACCCAAACAAATATCAGATCATCCAATGATGACTGGTAGGTGTGTGTATGGAAATCATGTTCTAGTTACATGACATCACACCTAAACAATAATTTACTATACAGTGATCCCTCAACTTACAATGGCCTCAACATACAATGGTTTCAACATACAATGGTCTTTTCTGGACCATCGTAAGTTGAAACCAAACTCAACATACAATGTACAGACAGTCCAGATCTGTGATACCTGTCAATGGCTGGAAGAACTGACCAATCAGAATGGGCATTTTACTGGTAAAACCCCTGTATTACTGAAGCGTATGCACTGACTGGTGTCTGGTAGCGCCCCCTACAGTACAGGGAGGTATTACATGTTCTGTACACTTTACCTGTACCAGGGTTAGGTGCTACTTTGGACACCAGGTGAGGGCGACTCCATTACTTTTTGGGACACTGTGTGTACTGTACAGGACCCTGAAGAAGCTCCTGTCCTCTACATAGACTAGTGTTTCCCAAGCAGGGTGGCCTCAGCTGTTGCAAAACTACAACTCCCAGCATGCCCGGACAGCCGTTAGCTGTCCGGGCATGCTGGGAGTTGTAGATTTGCAACAGCTGGAGGCTCCCTGCTTGGGAAACACTGACATAGACAGTGATTACTGCTCCCAGCAGGGTGTGTGCGGGTGTGTCTCCTGAGACTTCCAGCCAAGCAGAGTTTTCCAACAAGCTTTCCCCAGGTTTGTGGCAGATTCCTGGGGAAAAGCCTCCTGCAATGGAGCCTCGTGGCTCCACTCCCCGTTCCAGGCTGGCGGGAATTGGAGTGAAAACCTCGACAGCCATTGTTCCGGCCGGGAGAAGATCGGGCAGAGTCTGCAGCAATGCAGGCTCTGCTTCCCAGGCTACGGGTGCCAGCCAGAGATCCACTGGTGGAAGAAGGGCACGGAAAAGCAGTGTGGAGATGTGGTCTGAGAGTGGGCCCGGAGAGTCCAGTTCCACGTACTGCTCCCGCATGGCCGCAAGGTTTGCGGAGTATGAGCAGCGCGGCAAGGAGCTGAGGATGGCCAGAGAGGATCTGCGTGCGGCCCAGAGTCTGATGAGCGCCGGATCCAGAAAGAGCAAGCCAGAACTGAAGAAGAGGATAACATCGCTGAAAGGCGAGATTGTGAAGCTGGAGGCGAGGAGAGCGGTCTGTTCAAGGAAAAATTGATCAACAGCGATCGGTTTGCCGCCATGAAATCCCCAGATAAGGTGGAGGTGGATGTTGGGGAGAGTAGTGGCGGCGAAGATAGTGAGGATGGTGGTGAAGGGGTAAAGGAGGAAGAGGAGAAGATGGAGGAAAGTGTGAATGTGACACCCAGGACAGCTACATTGAGGCTGGACAGGTGGCACTACCACCAAGCGAAAGTGAGGAGGATGACGTGGAGGGTGAGGCTGGGGGTCTGCTGAGGGCAATTGTGATGCAGGAGTCCCCAGCCCACCTCCAGAATTTCACCTTTGGGGACGAGGAGTGTGAAGATGTGGTGGTCCAGCAGAGGTCTAAGAAACGGAAGACCAAGGAGACAGTACAATATGTATTTGTCCCCTTCCAGCAGTCTGGGCCAGCTGCAAAGCTGGTTCAGGCTGCAGGCTCCCCCAAACTGCCAGACCCCGTTCCTGTGGTGGAGCGGGGCCAGCATGGGGAGTACAGTATGGCGTCAGGAAAGGCTAAGGGCGCAATAGTTGTGAAGCCCACCCATCCTGTCGGTAGGGAAGGGCAGGATGGGCTCATGCCGGGCAGCTCTGGCACTGCAGGACCGCCCCAGGGTGGCAGGGGGCGTGTCCAAGTACCAGAGGCAAGTCACGCTGCCGTGTGCTCAGGGGGCGGTTCCCCGAGTACTGTGGGCACTACTGTCGCCGCGGGGCACTCCCCTGTGAGGGGGGGGGGGGGAGTGTCCGGGCGCCAGAGAGCGTTGAGTCCGTGTGCTCGGGGGGCGGTCCCCCGAGTACAGTTTGTTCTGCGGGCACTGCGGGGCACTCCCCTGTGAGGGGGGGAGTGTCCCGGTGCCGGGATCAGTGTCCGGCAATGGCGCCGTGGGAGGAGCTGGGGTGCGCTCGGGGGGGCAGCCCCAGACTCAGGAGGCATCATTGCCCAGTCAGGAGGAGGAGCCATCATCAACAGCAGCAGCAAAGCCAGGAAAAAAGAATGTAGTTAAGCCAGCGGTACTACAATTCCCAGCTAGCCCAGAATGAGTTAGGCAGGGTATGAGTGAGAATGCTGAGTGTAATAATGTTGTGGATGAGAGGAATAATGAGAGGAGTGTCAGTGGAGTGAATGTTGGTGGGAGTAGTGGTATGGATGGAAAAAAGGATGATGTGAGTGGTGGTGTGAATGGTGGTTCTGGGTCTGGGTCTGGCCCGGCTGCCCCCTCGGCAGTGACTGCTCCTAGGAGCTATCCTAATGTCGCTGCCGGGGGTCCAGGGGGGTCCCCGTCTCCGTCCGTCCCCGGGGGTTACTTGCAACAGCGCCTCCTGGAGGCTCTGCGTAGGGGAGACAGGTCGATCCAGGTAGAGGGAAGGGGTGAGGTCGACCTGTCTTTCTGGATAGAGAGGCACGGTTTGGGGGCTTTCCGAGAGCAGAATGGGGAGGTGGTCTGGTCCCTCCCGACAACCGGGCAGGACAATAACCGCAGGAATGTGATCCGTCTGATTTGGAGGGGTGAGGATGCGTGCCCACCTCGCGCTAAAGTGGTTGAGCTCCTCCTCCAGACGGAATTCAGGGCGAATGACATCTTTGCCCTGATCCACCCCTACGGTACGTCCGAGTTTGACGTCAGTTTCGTTCGGCCAAAGGGTCTTGAACTCTTCTGGTCAAACTACGAGGTGGCGAAGAACGAGCCCGGCTGGCGGGATTTTGCCGTAAAGGCAATTTCCCGTCAGAACTCAGTCAAGAAGGTGACCATTTTGACCCGTAACGAGTCACTTTCTTGTTACGACATCATGACCTGGCTCGGTCAGTATGGGGATGTGACGGACATGCCCAATAAAAACTTTGATGAGCATGGGATCTGGTCCGGGGCCTGGACGTTTTCCGTCAAACTCAGGCGTTCAGGGAGTACGGTTGCCCACATTCCGTCAGCCGCCTTCCTTGGACGTGACAGGATCCAGGTCTTCTACCAGGGGCAGCCTAAGGTCTGTCACAGGTGCGGTAGCCCCACCCATTTTAGCGCAGCCTGTACTGTACAGGTCTGTGCTTTGTGTGGTGGGGTGGGTCATCTGGCCGCATCCTGTAGGCAGATCCGCTGCTATCTGTGTGGTGTCCTCGGGCTCCCTTTTAGCCGTTGTCCTAGCGCCTTCGCCCGTGCGGCGGCCGCTCCGGCTGGGGAGAGCTGTGAAGTTGCCTCGGCTGGAGAGGGTACGAGCAGGGATGGGGGCGCACCAGGGCTAGTGAAGAGGAAGGGCCCCGCCAAACTAAGGCAGGAGGAAAATCGGAGGAGGAGTAGGGAGCTGGAGAGTGCCCAAGTGACGGGGGTAGCTCCGGCCCCTGCTCCTGAAGCTGGCCCTGAAATTACTGAAGCCCTGGAGGAGGACGCTCTGGATGAGGAGATCAGGAGACTGGGCGAAAAGGAAGGCAATATGGCCGACTCTTCCGATTCCTCCCACTATGAAAGTGTGGATGAGGAGAGTGTAGAGAAGGCCAAAAAGAAAGACAAGGGCAAAAGGAAAGGGAGAAAGAAGAGGTCCAAGCCCTCTCTCCCTCGTACTGTGGGCCGGGTCCAAAACGGAAGCCTGACTGCCCCCCCTCTGGTTGACCTGTCAAACCGGTACCTCGTCCTTGATAACATCTCCTCCCCCTCCTTGGAGGGGGAAGGTGAGGGCGGGGTGCCCAGGGCGAAAGAGCCTCTGGGGGGAACTGGGCCCTGTCCTGTTGAGGCACCTTCCTCGGAGGGCAGGGCTAGACCGGGGTCGGACATGGACGGGGACCATATGGACCAGAGTGAGTCCAAAAAAAGGGTTAAAAGCGGTCCTGCCCTTTCTTCTTCTGGGGATGAGGGGACGAAGAAGAAGGGGACGAAAAAATAAAGGTGAGGCCATCTAACTCAATCACCCATGATGGCGGCACTCACCCCATTGACGCTGGCATCCATTAACTGTGCCAGCATAAAGTCGGATACGGCTAGATTCACAGCCTTTGATTTTCTCGGCCGTGTTGAAGCCGACATTTTCCTTTTACAGGAGACCAGGTTGTCAGATCTAGCCTCTCTGGTTAAAGCCAGAAGAGAGTGGAGGCCTGGGCCCTCCCACTGGTCTCTTGCGGCTGAGCCGTATAGTGGGGTGGCGGTCCTTTTTACCGCTCCGGTTGAATGCCGACGGGTTATTGAGTTAGAAATGGGGAGGTGCCTGATCTTAGATGTCCTCATGAAGGGGCAAGAGCTCCGGCTCATTAACATCTACGCCCCACAAACTAAGTGGGGCCGCAAAGATCTCTTTATGAGGATTAATCCCTTCCTTTTTACTAGCCGGCAAGTGATTTTTGGAGGGGACTTCAATAATGTCACGAGGTCCCAAGATAGGAGAGGTTCCAATGGTCCGCTGGCTTACGATAGCGTGGCCCTCAATAATATAGTTAGGGAAGCTCGCCTAGAGGATGCCCACATCCGGAGCCCCTCAGGCCACGTGGGTTTCACCTATCATCAAGGTAGCTGCAGGTCTAGGATAGACAGGTGTTATTTAAAGGAGGAAGCCGTCTCTTCCGCAGTGTCCGTTGTTGAGGTGGAATTCTCCGATCACTGTATGATTTTGTTTTCCTTGAATGTTTCAGAGAACCCCTCGGATGGGTAAAGGTTATTGGAAGCTGAATTCGTCCCTCCTGGAGGAAGCGGAGATAAGACAGTCCTTTGAGGATTTTCTTCAGAGTCAGGTACCTTTACTGGACCTATGTAGTAGTAAGTCAGAGTGGTGGGAGATATTCAAGAAGCGGGTTGCGGGGTTCTTCCGCCAGCTCTCTAGCATCAGGTCCCTGAATAGGTACCGCCTGTATCAGGGTCTGAGGAGGAAACTCGAGCTCCTTGTCTCGACTGGAGGTAGCCGGGAGGATATCTCCAGAGTGAAATCTTTGCTGATGGGGTGTCTGTACGATAGGCACGCATCTTTGGTTTTTGAGAGGGATTACGGGAGGTACCGCTCGCCCGACCCTTACAAGAACTGTAAAATGTCAGTGAGTAGTAAAGTGGTCTCAGGACTGATTGATAGTACGGGATCTCTGAATCGGTCCAGATCAGGGATCCTTGAGGTCGTCAGATCCTTCTACTCGCACCTCTTGGGAAGGAAGGATATAGATCGAGATGGGATGTCGGCTTTCCTGGCTGAAACTATTCCTGAGCCAGGGGTAGACCCCTCTCTTGATGTTTTGGCAGAAGAAATCAGGGAAGAGGAAGTGAGACTGGCGATCGAGGGACTCGCCCCCAAGAATTCGCCAGGTCCGGATGGCTTAACATCCGAGTGGTACAGGACCTTTAAGGAGTCTTTAGCTCCCCTCTTGACTGGGGTATTCAATGAGTGTCTCTCCTCGGGCACTCTACCAAAGTCAATGAGGAGGTCAGCCCTGATTCTTCTCTCAAAGGGTAAAGATCCTAGCCGGATTGAGAATTGAAGGCCCATAGCTCTTCTCAATACGGACAGGAAGCTTCTGGCCAAGATACTGTTTAATCGGTTGGTGAAGTTTGCACCCCGACTCCTTTCGGGGGCTCAGCACTGCTCTGTTCCAGGCCGAAGCACCTTAAGTGCTGTCCTCAGTGTCAGGGAGGCAGTGGAGCGGAGTAGTGCGGGTCTCAAAGCATTTGATCGGGTGAGCCACGAGTACCTCTGGTCCGTCCTCCTGAGATATGGCTTACCGAGTACTTTTATGAATTGGCTTGTCACCTTATATGCAGGGGCAGAGAGTTTCCCGCTGGTGAACGGTTGGTCTGGCCGCTCTTTTAAGGTGGGGTCCAGAGTCCGTCAGGGTTGTCCTTTGAGCCCGCTGTTATACGTGTTCGCAATCGATCCCTTCGTCCGGAGGGTGGATTGTGGGCCGTTGGCGGGAGTCGGGATGACTCTGGCGGAGCCGTATGTCGCCCAGAGAGTGGTGGCGTATGCTGATGATGTCACTATTTTCGTCTCCTCACGGGAGGAGGTCGATGTGGTGATGTCAGAGGTGGACCGCTACTCGGAGGCATCCGGGTCCAAGATCAACCGGGATAAGTGTGAAAGTCTCTGGCTGGGAGGGGGAGATCCCACGTTTGATATCCGGGACACCCTTCCAGAGCTCCAAGAGTCAGCAAAAATTCTGGGCATCACATTCGGCCAGGATGATTATCCCACCAAAAACTGGGACGGTAAGCTCCAGGATGCCACTCAGAGGGTGAATCAGTGGAAGGGTTGGTCTATGACCCTCAGGGAAAGGGTACACCTGATCAAATCGTACCTGCTCCCCTTGTTTATCTATCTGATCAGTGTATGAATCTTACCAGAGGCTTACTACACTAGGGTCTACAGCCTGTTTTTCCAACTGTTATGGGGGAACAGGTTGAACCTAGTCAAGAGGGAGGTTACGTACCGCACGAGGAGACTAGGGGGTTTATCTATGGTAAACCCTGTGGTGTTCTTAACGAACACCTTCTTGAAAGCCAACATTGCAAACCTCTGGAAAGAGAGGGCTCCTCCGTGGGTACTCTCCTGCAAGGAGTGGTTTCGGCCTTTCTTCCAGGAGTGGGAGACAGGAGGGCAAGTGAAGGACCTCCGTACGCCCCATGGATATCTTCCGGCTTACGCTACCCCGACTCTGAAGGCGATGCGTCGGTGGGGTCTGGGAGTGTGGGAGATCAGGACCCAGTCAAGGCAGTTCCTTGACAAACGGGTTCTGTTGACCCACTTCCAGAAGCCTCTGGCGCTCAGGGACTGCCCAGGTCGGGATCTGAGGGTGGGGTTGTATCTTTTAAACATGAAAAGGATCCCCCAGAAGTTTTGGGACTTGGCCTGGCGCTGCTTTCAGGGGAAGCTATGTGTAAAGGACACCCTGAAGTACAGGAACTCTGATGACCGGGGATGTCCCCGAGAAGAGTGCGGGGACACGCTGGAAAGCATGGACCACTTCCTGCTTCATTGTCCCTTTAACATAGGGGTCTATAACAGGGTGGGCGCTTCCATCGGCTGGAGTCAACTTGCCGGCCTTGCCTATCCGAAGTGGGCTTATGGGGCATTCAGGAACCTGGGTGGCCGAGATCGGGGCACTTTATTCTTAGTCAGTTTAGTGGTTAGGTACTACACGTGGAACGCACGGTGCTTAGTGTTGACCCAACAGAAAATCCTCTCCGAGGTGGAGGTATGTAGGAACATCACTGGTGACCTCAGGAAGATCAGGTCTTTGGAGTATGGCAGTCTTGGTACCAGTAGGGCTTCTCTCCTGTGGAGAGGTTTCTCATTTCATGTGCCCTAGGTACTAAACCTTTTGGGTAGAGTACCTTTTATTTTTGGTTAGGGGCAGTGTTATAGGGGTAGAGATAGGGTGAGGGCAGGGTCAGATTTATTGTAGGGATAGAATTAGGGAGAATTGTAGGGGGAGTTAGGGAAAGAGTATAAAATGATTTATGTATCAGGTCTGCCATCCTTCTCCCTGGTGGTGGGCTGATGCATGTGCACATTAGCTTTTTGTTTTGTTTTCAATTTACATGGTATGAAGGGCTTACAGGCAACCAAACTTGGGCCTAAAGGGGGTGGTGGTTCAGAATGTATAAGTTTGTATATAAGTTGGTTGGGAGGAGTGTTAGGTGGGGAGGGTGTATTTGTTGGTGGTGGTTTTGTGGTGTTTTGGGGTCCTGACATGGGTCAGTTAAGGACTGGACTTTGAGAACTGTATGGACGGTATGGACTCTGACCCATGTACAGGAGGGGGGGTGTGGGTGAGGGGATAGTTTTAGTGTAGGTGTTTTCTGTCGTTTTCTGTAGTGTATTTATTATATTTTTGTATATTTTCTGTGATTTTTGTATATATTGTGTTTTGTATATATTGTGTTTTGTATTTATATTGTTTTATATTATATAGTGTAGGGTGGCAGTCGGACCAGTAAAAAAGCGGTGTCATTTGTGTATGTATATATATATATATATATGTGTGTATATATATATATATATATATATATATGTGTGTGTGAGTATGCTTGTGTATATGCATGTACACATGTTTGTGTATTTTTTTTTTCCCTTCCTTGGGGAGGCTGCTCCCCTCCGGTGTCTCTGCTCTCCTCGCCTCCGGCTTCGCGGTCTCGCTTTTCGGCGGTGTTGTCCTTTTCTTCGGTTCTGGCTTGCTCTTTTTGGGTCCGGCCGGCTTGCCGGTTTCTGGGCCGCCCGCGGATCCTCTCTGGCCGTCCTCGGCTCCTTGCCGTGCTGGGCGTGCTTCGCGGGCCTTGCGGCCGTGCGGGGGCGGTGTGTGGGGCTGGGCTCTTTGGGCCCTCTCTCCGGCCGCATCTCCGCGCTGCTTTTTCCTTGCCCTTCTTTCACTTGTGGATCTCTGGCTGGGAGGCAGATCGTTGTGCTGAGCAATTTTTTTTTTATTCATTTTTATTTTTTTATTTATTTATTTTTTCTCCCCTGGGTAAGGGTAATTTTTGTGTTTATAGCCAAGTTGTGCTACTTTTATGTTCCTTTTCTTTTGTTTGGTTTTTATAGCCAAAGTCGTGCTGAATTTTATGTTTATATATTTTTTATAAGCCAAGTTGGGCTATTTTTATGTTCATTTTTTGGAATGCGTGTTTGTGTGTGTTATTTTTGTATGGAGAAAAATAAAAGTGTATTTTAGTAAATTTGGGCTGGCCGTTTAGGCAGAGTTTGTTTTGTAATTTTATTTTTGTTATAGCTGGTTAAGCTTGTTTTTGTTTTATGCTTTGTATCAGATTTGTTTTTCATTTTTTATAATAAAAAGAGTTACAGCTCCCAGCAGATCTTTCTTATTTTTATATGTAAGGATTTGCTTTATCTATATTAGTTATCTACTTATTTTTCTTTAATCCTCACTTTTTCTTATTTTTGGATGACATTTTGGTGCCTTTACAACCAATTACCAGGTTTCCATAGAGTTCTGGTCTCAACATACAATGGTTTCAACATACAATGGTCGTCTTGGAACCAATTAATATTGTAACTTGAGGGACCACTGTAATTGTGTTATAGATGTAAAAGGTTATTGTGGCCACCTTATCACCTGTATACACATCTACATCTTTGTACTACAACGCCATTGATACTTCTCAGGCATCTCAAATAGATGGCCAGAGATATAGATAAATAGAATGCAAATACAACCCATTGTTAATCACACACACCTGTATTCGGATGTACAGAGCAGACCACTCATTGTGTACAGAGCCGATCCCTCATTGGAGTAAAAAATGATAGACAATAATTTTTACTCTCTAGAACTTTCATTTGAGACTTGTCATTGTTTTTGTAAAGCCCTGTCAATAAACCATTTTCTGACTTGTTTGTCAGACCCCCTAGTTCCTATTTACATGTCTCTTAGAAGAGATGACACCTTTTCAAACATTGACAGGAATACACATTTCTAGAGAGATACTTTGGTATTTCAATGAATTCCACTTAGGCCTATTTACTTGGGGCCTTCTGAGAATTCATACAACATGGCGGACACTTTGCCATGTTTTATCTTTCATATTATAATATTTGATTATATCAGCACAAAATAACCCGATATGTGTTAGGCTAATTTATCAGCCGTATTTGTGGGAGGAGCGGGAGGTACATAAGGACCCGCGGCTCACCTCCCCTGCACGCCGTGGATTCTTCGCTTCCGATCAGCTGACCAGGCGTGTCAGCTGACTGTCTTCGCGGGCTTCGGGCGCACACGGAGTACGTACAGGTTAGTGGCTGGCCGGGCGGGGTACTTTCCCTCGCTCTGGAGGTAAGCCAGAGGCGTGAGGGATCCCCCGTCCAGCCCAGCCATGGCTCTTATCAAGTTGTTACATGCTGGCCGGCTCGGTTCACGCTACAAGGAGGGAGGGGGAGTTTATTGCAGGTCAGCTCGGTCACGCTACTGACAGGTCTGTGGAGCAGTTAGCCGGTTCGGTCATGCATCATGTGGTGCCTGCGCCTTAGCAGCACGGCTCGTTCTTTGCTTATTAGGAAAGTTGTGGCGCATTCCGTACACAGTCCAGAGCCATGCCGCAGGTCAGCTCGGCTCACGCCACCCCAGGGTTTATACGATTGTCAATGTTTTCATTCAGCCTTTCACCTAGTAGCTAACAAGTCTTATTTAATGCCGGGGGGGGGGGGGGGGGGGGTTGCCAGAGGCAGGTGGTTCTCAGCGAGTCCATCTTGACTTCAGCTGGTCGTGCCCCTCATGAACCCAACACGCCTTTGGGTTGCGGTTACTTCGGTGTATTTCTCCCACGGTTACAGTCACCACTGGTTATAAGGTATGGCCTAGGGGTGTTCACGAGCATGCGTGGTTATCAGCGGCACTCAGTTACTTCTCGGGTTGTGTTATAGTATTTGTTTGGTAGCCGCCTTGTCTTAGGTGGGTCGGCAGGTGAGTATTTCAGGTAAGGGTAGCGTTTTTATGGTGATGGTCACTAATCTGCGTAAATTTGTCTAGGAATAGTTTTCTTACAGTTTCGGGGGTTATTTTACAGTATGTAACATGCTTCTAACATAGAGGAATCAGCGTCAATCATGGAGAATGTGGCTAGATCTTCTGGGCATGCTAGTGTGTCATCTCTGCGTAATTGGACTATTCCGAAGATCACGGCCGAACTTGTCAAAAGGGGGATCCCCTTCCCAGCGACTGCCAGAAAGGCAGAACTTTACAGACTGATGATGGCTGATACTGCTGGCCCCTCTAATGAAGAGGTCTCCATGAACACGCTTCATACGTCATTAATGCAGCTTCATGTGCTTATTAACAATATGTCCAACAACATGTCTGATATGCAAACTAGAGTTGAGGCGTTAGTGAGCAGGAATGTCTCGAATCCTATAGTTCCTCCCACTTCTCAGGTGTCAACGCTGCAAGTTAACCGTCCAGGTACAGTGGCTGTCATTCCTAATATAGCTCCAGCCCATTTTATACCGGCACATATCAAGAAAGACATTATTGAGGGTAAAGATGTAAACCTAGCTTCCCTGTTGATAGCCACACATGATTTGTCTGAGAACAAAACTATAGCCTGTGGTGAGGTCTCGGTGATTCTAAAATCCAAGGATGTGAGGCTCAACAGGAAGCTAACGTTGTCTGAGTTTATAATGTCTTTCAGTATTTATAGAGACATTATCTGCACTGTTAAACCGGGTAGGAGGGAGGAGCCAGACCAGTATCTGTACAAGATTACAGAGTTCTATCATAAGTACGTAGGTCACACGTTTTATGATTATCATAAGTCTTTTTCTGCCAAAGCAGCAGCTGCCTTGAATGAGTTTAATTATGAAGTCAATTGGGCGGTGGTAGATACTGAGATCTATTGCAACCATTTTGCGGGTCTTAAAGCCCAGGCATGCGCCAGATGCCAATCTACCACCCATTCCTCCGAATGGTGTCATCTGGCGAATTCCGATGCTACAGAAAATAAGCCTGGTACTTCAGGTTCCTACTCTAAGGGTAATAGAGTGTCAGGTTTGACTGATAAACTGGGAAGGCCTATCTGTTTTTTGGGTAAGTCACAAATATGTAATAACTTTAATTACACATCATGTAACTTCGGTCAGTGCAGGTTATTACATATTTGTACAATCTGTTTTCGTGCTCATCCTAAGACATCTTGCTCCCAAAAATCAGAAGTCCTGACTAGGCGTGGTAAACACTGAGTTTCTTGGTTTGTTCTTGGCAGATCACCCCGACCAGCGCTTTGTCCAATTCCTGCTCAATGGGTTCCGTGCTGAATTCCACGTAGGGTTCGTGACGCTTCCTCAGGCTACTTATGAGTGTGATAATCTGTTATCAACTTTAGCGGATCCAGACACTGTTTCGCTTCTCATACAGGCAGAATTGGACAAAGGGTTTATCATAGGCCCCTTTTCCCAACCTCCTTTTGACATGTCGAGAGTGAGTCCCATTGGTTTGGTTACGGGTAAATTTTCTAATAAAAAAAGGTTGATTTATGATTTGTCCGCGCCATATTCTAAGTCTACTCCTAGTCTTAACTCCCTCATACCAGCAGAGGAATTTTCGTTGAAATATGCCTCCGTTGATAGTGCTATTGCCATCATCCTCAACATGGGTCGGGGGGCTTGGCTTGCTAAAGCGGACATATCCGATGCATTCAAGCTCCTGCCCATCCAGCCTCAGTTGTGGAAATGGCATGGTATCAAATGGATGAGAAATTATTATTTTGCAGTCAAGCTGACTTTTGGTGCGAGGAGTAGCCCATGGTTATTTAACAGGTTTGCGGATGCGCTTCATTGGATTCTAGAGAATAGATTTTCATGTGGTCATGTCATACATTATTTAGACGACTTTGTGCTTGTTGAGCCTCCGCATAGAACCCCACGAAATTTAGACATATTGTTAGCTGTTTTTGAACAGTTAGCAGTCCCAGTTTCCCCTAAGAAAGTAGAGGGCCCTTTGAAGGTTATCACCTTTTTGGGGATTGTACTCGATTCTCAAAATATGGTAGCCAGGTTACCTCAGGAGAAGTTGCAGACTGTCAAAGCAGTTATTTCTAGATTCAAAGAAAGTCCCCACATATCAAAGGTAGAGTTACAGTCAGTTTTAGGTATGTTAAATTTTGCTATGCGGATTATTCCGCAAGGTCGCACTTTCATTTCCCGTCTCTTAGAACTGTTGCCTTCAGTCCCAGAACAACACAGCATTATCCAGCCAGACCAGCAAGCGATATCTGATTTATGCATGTGGGAATTATTTTTACGTGACTGGAATGGTGTGTCTTTTTTCATTCCAAAAGTCAGCGATCAGTTACCCATAGTTTTTTCCGATGCTGCTGCGATCTCAGGTTTTGCTGCTATCTGCGGTAAAAAATGGTTGGCGAGCTCTTGGCCTCCTGAAATCAGCATGTTGCCGGGGTTTCAGCGTAACTCCGCACTCTTTGAGGTATATCCTATAGTGGCAGCAGCGCAAGCTTGGGGTCAGTATTGGAGGAAGACCACGGTGTTGTTCGTATCTGATAATTCAGCAATAGTAGAAGTGCTTCTGAAAGGCAGGTCAAAATGTTCTTTAATTATGTCTTTTGCTAGAAGGTTAGTGTGGTTATCGTTACAGCATGGATTCAATTAAACTTGCGCTCACATAAGTGGTATTCAGAATGTGGCTGCCGATGCTCTCTCTAGAAGAAATTTCTCACTTTTCTTTCAGGTAATGCCAGAGGCAGAGATAACGGGGGCTCAGATCTCACCGCTACTATACACTGATGCTCGATTAGAGGGACACTGGCAAGTAGCCAAACAACTTATCATTAATTTGCTGTCTGCCAATACTCGTAGGGTTTATGACATTGCCAGGAGAGCATTCACCAAATT
The DNA here is from genome assembly GCF_029499605.1 of Hyla sarda. NCBI lineage: Eukaryota > Metazoa > Chordata > Amphibia > Anura > Hylidae > Hyla > Hyla sarda. The sequence continues at coordinate 135,705,669 of NC_079196.1, forward strand.
TCATGTTGATTTTAAAGAAGGGGACGTTAGATCGGTGTCTTTTATTTTAGCTTTCATTGGGTTTTGCCACTCTGACCTACACTTAACCCATAATACTATTAAGCTGTATCTGTCAGATATTCAACACCATCTGTCCATGACTGACCCAGACAGGGCGTCATTGTTTTCCTCCCGTTTAGTTAAGGCAGCGTTGAAGGGCGTTGCTAAAAGGGAGGCTCCTAGGGCACCAGTTAGGCAGCCCATTTCTGGTGATGTTTTTAGGAAACTTTCGGACATGTTAGATAATGCCCCGTTTGGTTTAGTTAATAGTCTATCTTTGAAAGCAGCCATGTATCTGGGGTATTATGGATTTCTTAGACCAGGGGAATTTACTAGCCGCAATTCAGTTAGTGCTTATCTTAAGTTTAGTCAGCTAGTACGAGAGGGGGAGCATTATGTATTGTCTTTGACGATGACTAAGACGTCTCTTCCAGGCCAAGTGATAGAGGTCCGGTATTTCCCCACCACTCATAAATGGTGCCCGGTGAAAGTTCTTGACACGCTGTTGAGTCTATGCCTTTTTAGAAGGCCCAACACTCCTTTGTTGTTGTTTAATAATGATTCCTTAACCACTTCTATTTTTATTAAATATTTACGTGTTTTGATCAAGTCTATGGGAGGTGATCCTTCCTTTCTATCAGGCCATTCATTTCGTATAGGAGCAGCGACCGCCGCGTCTCGTAACGAAGTTCCGGCACATGTCATTAAACAACTTGGTCGCTGGAAATCCGCTAGCTACATGAGATACATACCGAATCCTCGCAAGGAGATGGCGTCCGCTTTTCAGTCTCTTGTCATGTGATTGTTATGTAAATAAAGTTTTGTGATTGCATTTTCTGAGTTTTGCCCTCTTATTCAGGCCTACTCTATACGCTGCAGTATGGGCACATTTCAGACTGCTTAGGTTCCAGTTAGGTAGGGGTTGTTATCTAGATACCTAAGTACGTTCACGGTTTCGGTGAGCTCTGACCACAAGTGTTAGGCTAATTTATTAGCCGTATTTGTGGGAGGAGCGGGAGGTACATAAGGACCCGCGGCTCACCTCCCCTGCACGCCGTGGATTCTTCGCTCCCACCCTCCCTTAATTACACACATTTACTACAGGGTATGCCCTCTTATTCAGGCCTACTCTATACGCTGCAGTATGGGCACATAGGTACCTAAGTACGTTCACGGTTTCGGTGAGCTCTGACCACAAATATAGATTATTCATGTTATATAAAATAATTTTTTAATGGAAAATTGTGTATTTTGGGGACTTTTGACAAGTCAGTATAGCCCTGACAGGTATCTTATTCGTCCCTGCCTCTAGATTGGCATAATAGTAATACACACCTGCGGGCCTTCATTAGACCCCTGGCTTCCACGAAAACCAAATGGCAACCCACAATCACATTCCTGAGGTGCTGATAGTATTACGGAGCTCTTTTCCTCCCTCTGAAGCTACTTAGGCACCCGATCTTGTCATCTTAGGAGATAAACGCTTAAAACAGAGGTTTCTATATTCCTGGCTAGAGGAAGAGCTTGGCTGTTATCTGACATGGGACTCAGCATGGGACATGTATACAGGGCTTTTCCTGCTTCGCTGTAAAAAAAAAGGGTTTCGACAGGATTAACCTCTTCAGGACACAGGGCGTATGGATACATCCCTGCATTCCGAGTCCTTAAGGACACAGGGCGTATCCATACACCCGTGGGAAATCATTCAGCAGGCACCCTGGCACATCGCCCAGGGGGGTCCTGAGACCCCCCCATGTCGGCGATCGGAGAAAATCACATGTCAATTCAGACATGCGATTTTCTCCAATTCCGGGCTGATCGGGTCTCTGGTGACCCGATCACCCGGAAAATAGAGCTCAGGGGTGTGGAAATTTTATAAAAAACTACTTGTCCACGGGACTAAAATGGAGCAAAATCTACTTGTCCCTCATGACGATCCACTTGTCCCGGACAATTTTCGCTTTTACGCTCTAGTTTTTTCCCCCTCGCCCTAAAATAGCCATAAATACCTACTATAATGACACCTTTTAATTTTTCAATAACATATTCTCCGAACCAAAAAAAATAATATATATATATATATATATATATATATATATATATATATATTAAGGGAAGTGACATTGAAATAGTAAAAGATAATTTTGCAGATTTGGTGTTTTTCTTTTCTACGCCATTTACCATGTGGTTGAGGTAACATGTTAGTTTTATACTTTAGGTGCCTGATTACAGTAATACCAGATTTGTATCGTTTACGTCATGTTTTACTAATTCTGAACTTTTTCTAATTTTTTTAATTGCTATTTTTTTAACCCCTGTAGCTTTATTTTTTTCTGCATACCTGGCTGTATGAGGGCTCATTTTTTGCGCCATAATCTGTTTTTTGTATCGGTACCATTTTGGTATTGATCTGACTTTTTAATCGCTTTTTAACTTTTTTTTCTGGGATATTATAAAAATTGCAATTCAGTGGTTTGGTATTTTTTTACATTTACCGTACGGGATACATAATGTTATATTTTAATAGGTTGTACAATTACGCACGAAGCGATACCAAATATGTTTATTTTTATTATGTTTACGTGTTTTTATATAGGAAAAGGGGGTGATTTGAACTTTTAACATGGAAGGGGTTAAAGGGAACCAATCATCAGATTTTACCCTATATAACGCATGGCAAAGCGTTATATAGGGTAAAATCTTTATTTTCACCATTCCCGGGGGACGCTCCTGCCCCCAGGGATGGTGAAGATATGAAGTTATAAACTAGTCACCGCCGCCGCCGTAAGTAGTCACCTGGGCTGGGAGCTCTTCTCACCTACTCCCGTTCTTCGCCGGCAGCGACACCCCCTCCGCTTGATTGATGGGCCGCGTCATCGTTCCGCTCACTGAACAGACGGAGCAGAGCGATGACGCGGCCCATTAATCAAGCGGAGGGGGTGTCGCTGCCGGCAAAGAACGGGAGTAGGTGAGAACAGCTCTCAGCCCAGGTGACTACTTACGGCAGCGGCGGTGACTAGTTTATAACTTCATATTTTCACCATCCCTGGGGGCAGGAGCGTCCCCCGGGAATGGTGAAAATAAAGATTTTAACCTATATAACGCTTTGCCATGCGTTATATAGGGTAAAATCTGATGATTGGTTCCCTTTAATGCAGCGGTCTTCAAACTGTGGCCCTCCAGATGTTGCAAAACTACAACTCCCAGCATGCCCGGACAGCCAATGGCGGGCAGGAGTCGGGAGTCGGGATACAAACTGCTGATCCGCCGCACTTGTCAGGTCCGGCCCTGCTTGCCCGAAGCCGGGCTAAGGGCCGGACAAATTCACCTGCCCGGCGCCAAAACTGCTAGTCCCGGGCGTCGGGCGATAGAAATTCCACATCCCTGGGGCTGATCAGAGTTGTCAGCAACAGCCCCGATCAGCTTAAGGGATAGGAGTGAGGTCGCAGAGCTGCGATCTCCTCCTATCCCCTGCCATTAGTCAGAATGGAGTTCTGACCAATGGCAGCGCAGGACAGGGGGTTGCCATGGCAACCCCCGGTTCTGCCCGCCCCTGGATGTCGAGGGGATCTGGGAAGAAGATGGAGGCCGTACCTGCAGGAGAAGATGCCTGGGGACCCGGGATCTTCGCTGCAGCCTGCTGGATCAGGTAGGGAATCGACGGTGGGGGGGAATTGAAAATGAAAGTAAAACGATCTTTACTGTGGCAACCACTAGAAAGGCCAAACTGCAACTCCAAGCATGCTGGGCTGCTGGGAGCTGCAACTCCAAGCATGCAGCCAAAGGCTGTCTGGGCATGCTGGGACTTATAGTTTTGCAACATCTGGAGGTCTATAACTTAGAGACCACTGTGCAGTGGTCTCCAAACTGTGTCCTTCCAGATGTTGACAAACTACAACTTTCAGCATGCCCAGACTGCCCAGGCTTGCTGGGAGTTGTAGTTCTGTAACATCTGTCCCTTCAGATGTTGCAGAACTACAACTCACAGCATGCCTGGACAGTCTCAGCATGCTGGGAGTTGTGGTTTTGCAATATCTGGAAGGACACAGTTTGAAGACCACTGTACAGTGGTCTCTAAGCTATAGACCTCCAGATGTTGCAAAACTACAACTCCCAGCATGCTGAGACTGTCCAGGCATGCTGTGAGTTGTAGTTATGCAACATCTGAAGGGACAGATGTTACAGAACTACAACTCCCAGCATGCCTGGGCATGCTTGGAGTTGTAGTTTTGCAACACCTGGAGCGCTACCGTTTGGGCACCACTGTATAGTGGTCTCCAAACTGTGCTCTTCCATATGTTGCAAAACTACAACTTCCAGCATGCCCGTCGACCGTCTGGGCATGCTGGGAGTTGTAGTTTTGCAACAGCTGGAGGCACACTGGTTGGGAAACACTGAGTTAGGAAGCAGACAATGTTTCCCAACCTAACTCAGTGTTCTGCAACCAGTGTACCTCCAGCTGTTGCATAACCACAACCCTCAGCATGCACGGACAGCCAAAGGGCATGCTGGGAGCTGTAGTTTTTCAACAGCTGGAGGTTTGCACCGCCCCCCATGTGAATGTACAGGGTACATTCACACAGGCGGGAGTTTACAGTTAGTCTCTCGCTGCAAGTTAGAGATGCAGGAAATTTTCTGCTGCAGCTCAAACTCCCAGCGGGAGGCTCGCAGTAATCCCCCGGCAGTCTGAATTTACCCAAAAAACACTACACTACACAAAAGAAAGGGTAAAACACTACATGTACACATACCCCTACACAATTACCCCCCCCCCCCCCCAATAAAAAGGAGAAACCCCTGGTACGGCACGGTTTATAAAAAGGAGCCTCCAACTGTTGCAAAACAACAACTCCCAGTATTTCCGGACAGCCATTGACTGTTCAGGCATGCTGGGAGTTTTGCAACAGCTGGAGGCAACCTGTTTGGGAGAAACACTGCCGTAGGGTAATTTTAGTATCAGAGGCAAGTCTAATTCTTGCATCAGGGTCCGTCCCTATGCAAATATCTAATTTAGGCCTCAAATGCGCATGGCGCTCTCTAACTCCGGAGCCCAGTCGCATTTCAAGGCAACAGTTTAGGGCCACATATGGGGTATTTCTTTACTCAGGAAAAATTACCCAACAAATTTTGGGGGTCTTTTTCTCCTTTTACCCCTTATGAAAAGGTAAAGTTGGGGTCTGCACCAGCCTGTTAGTGTAAAAAAAAGAAACATTTTTACACTTACATTCTGGTGTTGGCCCATGCTTTTCATTTTCACAAGAAGGAAAAGGAAAAAAAGACCCCCAAAATTTGTAACACAATTTTTCCTGAGTATGGAAATACCCCATATGTGGGCGTAAAATGCTCTGCGGACGCACAACAAGGCTCAGGAGTGAGAGCGCACTATCTACATTTGAGGCCTAAATTGGTGATTTGCACAGGGGTGGCTGATATTACAGCGGTTCTGACATAAACGCAAAAAAATAAATACCCACATGTGACACCATTTTGGAAACTACACCCCTCACGGAATTTAACAAGGGGTACAGTCAGCCTAAACACCCCACAGGTGTTTAACAAAAATTTGTTAAAGTTGGATGTGAAAATGAAAAATTTAATTTTCTTCACTAAAATGCTGATGTTCTCCCAAATTTTTCATTTTCACAAGGGGTAATAGGACAAAAGCCCCCCAAAATGTGTAACACCATTTCTTCTGAGTATATAGATACCCCATGTGTGGACGTAAAGTGCTCTGCGGGCGAACTACAATGCTCAGAAGAGAAGGAGCGCCATTGGGCTTTCGGAGAGAGAATGTGTCTGGAATTGAAGGCCATGTACATTTACAAAGCCCCCATTGTGGAAGAACAGTGGAACCCCCCCACATGTGACCCCATTTTGGAAATTACACTCCTCACGGAATGTAATAAGGGGTACAGAGAGCATTTACACCCCTCAGGTGTCTGACAGATTTTTTGAACAGTGGTCCGTGAAAATGAAAAATGTAATTTTTCATTTGCACAGCCCACTGTTCCAAAGATCTGTCAAACGCCAGTGGGGTGTAAATGCTCACTGCACCCCTTATTACATTCTATGAGGGGTTTAGTTTCTAAAATGGGGTCACATGTGGAGGGGTTCTGTTGTTCTGGCATCATGGGGGCTGATGAAACCGCGCAAGCACGGTGAAACGCGTCGCATTGAATTAAAGCTGTTTGTTACCTACCTGGCTTCACTGGTCCCCTTCTTGGTCAGCGCCTGTATTCCTGCACCCCTGAAGTTTTCGCCCTCACATGTTTTTACTTTTAGAAGACATCAGAGGGCTTCAAAGTTCAGCAGCAATTTTCCAATTTTTCACAAAAGTTTCAAAAGCAACCAGTTCAGTTTTTAAGTGGATTTGAAGGGCCTTCATATTAGAAATACCCCACAAATGACCCAATTTTAAAAACTGCACCCCTCAAAGTATCCAAAATGACATTCAGTGTGTTAACCCTTTAGGTGTTTCACAGGAATAGCAGCAAAGTGAAGGAGAAAATTCAAAATCTTCACTTTTTACTCTCGCATGTTCTTGTAGACCCAGTTTTTCAATTTTTACAAGTGGTAATAGGAGAAAAAGCCCCACAAAATTTGTAACCCAATTTCTCTCGAGTAAGGAAATACCTCATATGTGTATGTCAAGTGTTCTGCGGGCGCAGTAGAGGGCTCAGAAGGGAAGGAGCAACATTGGGATTTTGTAGAGTGAATTTTTCTGAAATGGTTTTTGGGGGGCATGTCACATTTAGAAAGCTCCTATGGTGCCAGAACAGAAGAAAACCACACATGGCATACCATTTTGGAAACAACACCCCTCAAGGCACGTAACAAGGGGTCCAGTTAGCCTTAACACCCCACAGGTGTTTGACAACTTTTCGTTAAAATCGGATGTGTAAATGGAAAAAAATATTTCACACTAAAGTGCAGTTTTCCCCCCAAATTTACAATTTTTACAAAGGGTAATGGGAGAAAATGCCCCCCAAAATATGTAACCCCATCTATTCTGAGTATGGAAATACCCCATGTTAGGACGTAAAATGCTTTGCGGGCGAACTACAATGCTCAGAAGAGAAGGAGTCACATTTGGCTTTTTGAAAGCAACTTTTGCTGAAATGGTTTTTTGGGGTCATGTCGCATTTAGGAAGCCCCTGTGGTGCCAGAACAGCAAAAAATACCCACATGGCATACTATTTTGGAAACTACACCCCTCAAGGAACGTAACAAGGGGTCCGCTGAGCCTTAACACCCCACAAGTGTTTGACGACTTTTCGTTCAAATTGGATGTGTAAATGAGAAAAACATTTTTTTTTTACTAAAATGCAGTTTTTCCCCCAAATTTTACATTTTTTACAAGTGGTAATAGTAGAAAATGACCCCCAAAATTTGTAACCCCATTTCTTCTGAGTATGGAAATACCCCATGTTAGGACGTAAAATGCTCTGCTGGCGAACTACAATGCTCAGAAGAGGAGGAGCGCCATTGAGCTTTTGGAAAGAGAATTCGTTTGGAATGGTAGTCAGCGGCCATGTGCGTTTACAAAGCACCCCCGTGGTGCCAGAACAGTGGACCCCCCCACATGTGACCCCATTTTGGAAACTACACCCCTCACAGAATTTAACAAGGGGTGCAGTGAGTATTTACACCCCACTGGCATTTGACAGATCTTTGGAACAGTGGGCTGTGCAAATAAAAAAAATTATTTTTCATTTTTACGGACAACTGTTCCAAAAATCTGTCAGACACCTGTGGGGCGTAAATTCTCACTGTGCCCCTTATTACATTACATGAGGGGTGTAGTTTCCAAAATGGGGTCACATGTGGGAGGTGGGTCCATTGTTCTGGCCTTATCGGGGCTTTGTAAACACACATGGCCTTCAATTCCGGACAAATTTTCTCTTCAAAATCCCAATTGCACTCCTTTTCTTCTGAGCATTGTAGTTCGCCCGCAGAGCACTTTACATCCACATATGGGGTATGTTCTTACTCAGAAGAAATGGGGTTACAAATTTGGGGGGGGGGGGCTTTTTTCCTATTTTCCCTTGTGAAAATGAAAAATTTAGGGTAACACCAGCATTTTAGCATTTTTTTTTCATTTTCCCATCCAACCTGTGGGGTTTTAAGGCTCACTATACCCCTTGTTACGTTCCGTGAGGGGTGTAGTCTCCAAAATGGGATCACATGTGGGTATTTATTTTTTTGCGTTTATGTCAGAACCGCTGTAAAATCAGCCACCCCTGTGCAAATCACCAATTTAGGCCTCAAATGTACAACGTGCGCTCTCACTCCTGAACCTTGTTGTGCGTCCGCAGAGCATTTTACGCCTACATATGGGGTATTTCCGTACTCAGGAGAAATTGCATTACAAATTTTGCTGGTCTTTTTTTCCTTTTACCGCTTGTGAAAATAAAAACTATGGGGCAACACCAGCATGTTAGTGTAAATTTTTTTTTTTACACTAACAGGCTGGTGTAGCCCCCAACTTTTCCTTTTCATAAGGGGTAAAAGGAAAAAAGCCCCCAAAATTTGAAGTGCAATTTCTCCAGAGTTCGGAAATACCCCATATGTGCCTAAACTGTTTCCTTGAAATACGACTGGGCTCCAAAGTGAGAGAGCGCCATGCACATTTGAGGACTACATAGGGATTGCATAGGGGGGGACATAGTGGTATTCTATGCCAGTGATTCCCAAACAAGGTACCTCCAGCTGTTGCTAAACTCGCAGCATGCCTGGACAGTCAATAGCTGTCCAGAAATGCTGGGAGTTGTTGTTTTGTAACAGCTGGAGGCTCTGTTTTGGAAACACTGCCGTACGATAAGTTTTTCATTTTTATTGCGGGGGGGGGGGGGACAGTGAAAGGAGGTGTATATGTAGTGTTTTACCCTTTATTATGTGTTAGTGTAGTGTTGTGTTTTTAAGGTACATTCACACTGTAGTTTACGGTGAGTTTCCCGCTAGGAGTTTGCGCTGAGGCGAAAAATTTGCCGCAGCCCAAACTTGAAGTAGAAAACTTAATGTAAACCCGCCCGTGCGAATGTACCCGGTACATTCACATGGGGGGATGGGCAAACCTCCAGCTGTTTCAAAACGACAACTCCCAGCATGTACTGACAGACCGTGCATGCTGGGAGTTGTACTTTTGCAACAGCTGGAGGCACACTGGTTGGAAAACCTTCAGTTATCTAACTCAGTATTTTCCAACCAGTGTGCCTCCAGCTGTTGCAAAACTTCAACTCCCAGCATGTACTGATCGCAGAAGGGCATGCTGGGAGATGTAGTTATGCAATAGCTGGAGATACTCAACTACAACTCCCAGCATGCCGAGACAGCTGTTTGGGCATGCTGGGATTTGCAGCAGACGCCGATGGGTAAGTGGACTTCGGCGCCCGTTCCCTGTCGGTTTCCCCATACTGCCCCGCCTATTGTGGACGGGCAGGACTGGGAAAACGAAAGTTAACCCCCCCGCCCCCGATCTGCTATTGGTCGTCGCTTTTGATGACCAATAGCAGGGATAGGAGGGGTGGGCAGGAGGGGTGTCATGGACAACAGCGATCCCCCTTATATTACAGGTTACCGGTTCACCATAGACCCGTATGACCCGGAATCGGCGCAAATCGCAGCTGTGAATTCAGTTGCGATTTGCGCCGATCGCCAACATGGGGGGGGGTCTGTTGACCCCCCCCCCGTGGGCGTGCCTGCTGATCAATATCTTAAGTACCAGGGATCGAAGGCATACCTATACGCCCTGGGTCCCTATGTGGTTAAGTTTTTAAGGACCTTCCGATACACAGGTGACAGATTGACAATAACCACCATCATTACCACTACAGACCATATACGTGATTACATACAGTCATATCAGGTGATGTAGCTTACTTTCCTTTTTCTTCTCCCTCTGGCCAAGACCGTCATGATGATTTCTTCCAGCCACAACTGCAAAACCTGCCATTCAAACATTTTAGGCTATGCACTATTCTAGCACCCCAAAAAGGTAATAATGCCCCCCTTGGTGGGGGAAGAATGAATTGTCCCCCACAATAGTTAGTTAGGTCGCTCCTGTAGGTAGACAGGGTTTTAAGGTAATTTCCTCCATCACATAAGTGTCCCAAGTAGGTAGGGCCCAACCAGAGAGAGTTGCCCCTGTAGGTAAATACCATAGATAGCTGTCCCTTGTATGAAAAATCCCATATAAGCTATGTTGGTAGCCCCCCTATTAGCTTTGTAGTTAGTCCCCATATTAGCTAGACAGAAATGTAGTAGATAGTCGGTAGGCAGCAGAAGTCCCCCATATTAGGTAGGCAGCAGATGTCCCCCATATTAGTAGGCAGCAGAAGTTCCCCTTATTAGGTAGGCAGCAGTCCCCCACATTAGCTAGGCAGCAGTTCCCCGCATCATATAGGCAGCATTTTCCCACATTAGGTGGGCATCAGATGTTCCCCTTACTAGATAGGCAGCAGAAGTCCCCCAAATTAGCTAGGAGGCAGAAGTCCCTCACATTAGGCTGGCAGCATTTCCCCACATTAGCAAGGCAGCAGGCCTCCCTACTTTAAGTAGGCAGCAGCCCTCCACATTAGCTAGGCAGCAGCCCTCCACATTAGTTAGGCAGCAGCCCTGCACATTAGGTAGGCAGCAGTCCCCCACATTAGCTAGGCAGCAGTTCCCCGCATTATATAGGCAGCATTTTCCCAAATTAGGTAGGCATCAGATGTCCCCCACATTAGCTAGGCAGCAGTTCCCCACATTATAAAGGCCGCAGTTCCCCCACATAGAAAGGCAGTAATTCTTGCACATTAGATAGGCTGCAGTTCCCCCACATTAGGTAAGCGGCAGTTCCCCCACAATAGCTAGGCAGCAGTTCTCCCCATGATATGTAGGCAGAAGTTCCCCCATATTAGGTAGGCAGCAGTTCCCCCACATTAGGTAGGCAGTATTTCCCCCACATTAGCTAGGCAGCAGTTCCCCCACATTAGCTAGGCAGCAGACCCCTGGGCATTCCTCCTTCTCCCAGCCCCACCTGCTTTCCCCAGTATACAAACAGTGGGGATCAAAAGTTTGGGCACCCCAAAGAAAGATGGAAAAATCTCCCAAAGGCATCAAATTACAGACTAGACATTCTTATAATATGTCCACAAAAGTTAGATTTTATTTCCATCATTTACACTTCCAAAATAACAGAAAACAAAAAAATGGCGTCTGCAAAAGTTTGGGCACCCTGCAGAGTTAATATCTTGTACTGCCCCCTTTGGCAAGTATCACAGCTTGTAAGCGCTTTTTGTAGCCAGTGAAGAGTCTTTCAATTCTTGCTTGAGGTATCTCTGCCCATTCTTCTTTACAAAAGTCTTCCAGCCCTTTGAGATTTCTGGGCTGTCTTTCACGCACTGCTCTTTTAAGGTCTATCCATAGATTACAACAAAAAACATGGTCTCAAATGGCTGGAGGTGCTCAACCCCTAATGCAGTTGTGCATTTATACTGGGGGAGCAGATCCTGCCCTTGTAGTCTGTTGCTAGGGGCGATCCCCAGCATAAAAATGCATACAATGGAGGATGCCTGCAGTGGACTACAAGTGCCACAATAGAATCCTACACCAGATAAACGGTGTGGATGTGTAACAGTTAGAATAATACAATACAGAAATTTAGGTGCACTACTGTGGTAGATGTATACAATGACATTGTCTATCCCTCAACACTGATGTTAAAATTGAGACATTCGCCAGTATATCCTTATATGAAGGACATACCAGAGCCCGCACACCAACGCCAAGGTTTCTCAAATGGCACGGGACCTAACGCTAACCTACCTGTGCGTGATAAGCAAAAACCAGGGGCCAGTGGGCAATTACAGCAGCATTAGGCCGACATGCAGCCTGCCTCCAGTGTGACTGAGCACACATACAATGGGAGGAGGTATAAATGCACAACTGCATTTGGGGATGAGCACCTCCAGCCATTTGAGACCACGTTTTTTGTTGTTGTTTAAAATTTATACTTGGAGGTTTGTAAACTCCATATGTATTGTGCCTTGAACATTTTCCAGGCAGGATTAAGGTTGCACCTGTGAGGCCATGCACCTATATCAGCCAACTTAGGTTGAGCTTGTAGCCTGTCTCTCCCTCCTCCCATTGTATGTGTGATCAGTCACACTGGAGGCAACTGGGAGCAGGCTGCATGTCGGCCTAATGCTGCTGTAATTGCCCACTGGCCCCTGGTTTTTGCTTATCACGCACAGGTAGGTTACGTTAGGTCCTGTGCCATTTGAAAAACCTTGGCATTGGTGTGCGGGCTCTGGTATGTCCTTCATATAAGGATATTCTGGCGAATGTCTCAATTTTAACATCAGTGTTGAGGGATAGCCAATGTCATTGTATACATCTACCACAGTAGTGCACCTAAATTTCTGTATTCTATCCATAGATTTTCAATTATGTTGAGGTCAGGAGATGGCGAAGGCCATGGTAAAACCTTCAGTTTACGCCTCTTGATGTAATCCCCCGTGGATTTCGAGGTGTTTTTAGGATCATTATCCATTTGTAGAAGCCATCCTCTCTTTAACTTCAGCTTTTTCACAGATGGCATCAACGTGGCATCCAAAATTTGCTGAAATTTTATTGAATCAATTTTTCCTTCTACATGTGAGATTTTCCCTGTGCCACTGGCTGCAATACAACCCCAAAGCATGATTGATCCACCACCATGCTTAACAGTGTGACAGAGGTTCTTTTCATTAAATTATTTTCCTCTTCTTCTCCAAACGTACCTTTGCTCAATCCGGCCAAATAGTTAAATTTTAACCTCATCGGTCCACAGAACTTGTTTCCAAAATGCATCAGGCTTGTCTATATGTTCATTTGCAAAGTTCAAACACTGATTTTTGTGGTGAGGACGTAGAAGAGGTTTTCTTCTGATGACTCTTCCATGAAAACCATATTTGTACAAGTATCTCTTTATAGTGGAATAGTGTACCCCAACTCCAGTGTCTTCCAGATCTTTCTGGAGGGATTGTGCAGTCAAATGTTGGTTTTGAATTGTTTTTCTCACAATCCTGCGAGTTGTTCTGTTTTTCTTGGTCATCCAGATCTTGCTTTAACTTCCACTGTTCCTGATGACTGCCATTTCTTAATTACATTCCGAACCGAGGATATTGAAATCTGAAAGCATTTTGCTATCTTCTTATAGCCTTCTCCAGCTTTGTGAGCTTCAACTATTTTCAGTTTCAGATTTCTAGACAACTGCTTAGAAGAACCCATGGTGCTGATTGTTGGGGCAAGGTCAGATGAGTCTGGGCATTTAAAACCTTTGAGATTGACATCACCTGGTCTTCCCAGATGATGATTGAGAACAATCCATTACACTGGCAGGTCTCAGCTTTGTAAAGGGGCAGTGCATGCTATAAATTCTGCAGGCTGCCCTAACTTTTGCAGACACTGTTTTTTGTTTTGTTTTTTGTTATTTTGAAAGTGTAAATGATGGAAATAAAATCTAATTTTTGTCAACATATTATAAGAATGTCTAATCTGTAATTTGATGCCTTTTGGAGATTTTTCCATCTTTCCTTGGCTTCTTTATACACATTAATACAAATTTTTACCTGGGGTGCCCAAACTTTTGATCCCCACTGTACCTGCTGCTCATCTTTTTCCCCTGTCAGCTGCCTCTTCTTTCCTCGGCGCTCTGGCTTCTGATGACTTCACTCGTACGCCAGAGAGCAGATCTGTAAAGCAAAGAGAAAAACAGGCGCTCCCTTGTGAAGAACAAACGGATCACAGGTGTGTGGGAGGGGGAGGGAAAAGTAAGGCTCACCCTGCCAGGTTGTGCGTACTCCCACACAACCAAGATGTGCGTTTGGTATGATGATCTCAGTCTGCAGCCTTCCCAGAGATGGCGTAGAGATATGAGGTGAACTTCAGAAACGATGGGAATATCGGCGCTGACCAAGGAGAGGACAATAGAGCCAGGTGTGTAGCGAACAGATTTAATCCAATGCGACGCGTTTCACCGCGCTTGCGCGGTTTCATCAGGCATAACAAACACTTCTCAGGGAGGGATTTATATACACGCAGGTATTAACCCCTACCTGACAAAGTAGATTTTCACAAAAAGTGTATATATACACTCATAAACTACATTTAAATACTTAAAATAATTAAAATAAGCATATATATTCATAAAATGCATCAAGGAAATATAATAATGAATAAACAATTAATAAGACAAAACAATAATAAAACCAAGAATTATAATAAAGAGGGGATAATGGAAAATAGGGAAAGGACCAGGCACACATAATGCGTGGGACATTTTATATTTTATGTATGTGTATGGTTTATGTCCCACGCATTATGTGTGCCTGGTCCTTTCCCTATTTTCCATTATTATTATATAGCAAAGGCAAAATGTTCATCTAGTAAAACATTGCTTTTTGTCAATACAGTATCTGTGATTTGTATATCTGCTACAAAGTAAGAAAGGTTGGTGAACATCCTTCAGGTGTGGTTATTACATCATTTTTGCAAGGATATAGAAATTAGTAGTTAGTCAACAAACTATGTTTAATCCCAGTAGTGTGACTACAAATTTTTGGTGCTGAAAAAGTTATTTAACTTTCAGTTTGCTTTCTTATTTTGTTTCAGAAAATGAACATAATGTGCAAAGTGAACATCTTGCACAAATTGAACTGAGACAAGAAAAATTGATGTTACAAAACATGTACATTACCATAGGTATTAAAAGAGAGGTATGTATATATCCTTAAATATTGTATACAATAAAATGCATAAAGGTTATTTATCATGAAAACCTATCCGGCAGTCATGTAAGTGGTAAACAGGAAAGGGGCATGAATAGGTAATACTTATTTTTCTGCCAACAACAAAGAAAAATCTCCTAAATATATTTTGACATACCTCTAGTATATTACTGATTACGGCACCTTAAGCAGTTGCAAACCTTGTGAGACTGATTGGACCACTCGCAGCACATTTGCGGGGTTCTGATGAATCAAAATGACAGCTGGAACTCTGCTCACCTCCTTCATAGCCGGCTCCAGTGCTCCTATGGTATGATCTACTTTCTGGCACACTATACAAGTAGATCCCAATTGTAATGATCAGTACTATCAGTACTGACAAAAAGTTTTTTAGATTTTTTTTTCATTATAAGTAAATAAAATGAAAACTACCCCATATTTCCATTTTAAATAAAATAAATATTTATTTTAAATAAAATAAACATATTTGGTTTCTCCACGTGTGGAAATGTTCAAACCATTAACCCCTTAAGGTCACAGCCCATTTTAGCCTATTGGACACCATTTTCATTTCTGCATTTTAGTTTTTTTCTCCTTGCCTTTTAAGAGCCATAGCTCTTTTATTTCATCTACAGATCCATATGATTGTTATTTGTGTACTTTGTAATGACATGTTTCATTTTACCATAAAATGTATGGCAAAACCAACAAAATTATTATTTGTGAGTGAGAATTGAAAATGAAAAAAATTTTTTGCAATTGTTGGGAGCTGCTGTTTTTACCAAGTGCATTTTATGGTAAAAATGACATGCTCTGTTTATCCTGTAGGTCAATTTGGTTAAAATGATATCCAATTTATATCGTTTTTCTATCACTGTACTATTATTAAAAAAGTTAAAACTTTTTTAAACAAAATTAATGTTCCTAAAATTGTCCTCTTCTGACCTCTATAACTTTTTAATTTTTTCCACACACGTAGCTGTATGAGGGTAAATTTTTTGCACCATGTAGCTTTTATCTGTACCATTTTTTATGGGACTTTTTTAGTGCTTTTTATTCATTTTTTCCTGATGTAAGATATTGGTATGTATTGTTTTAATGTCTCAACTGTTTACTGTGCAGGATCTTAAACATTATATTTTAAAGAATGTAGAATTACACAAGTGACAATACCAAAAATGGGAAAAACTGGTGATTTTTTATTAGGGGAGGGTCTTTTATATGATTTTGAAAAAATTATTATTTATGTTTTATTTTACAATTTTATTTGCAATCATTAGATTGCATTCACTGTATAGCATTATACAGTGTAATACAACAATAGAATGCCAATTACATGGTTCAGTGTAATGCAATAGCATTACAATGATCTATGTAAGCCATTGACTCATGGCTTATGATAGGCCCCTTTTGGGTTTAGGGGGCAAAAATAGTAGGAAAAAATATAAACTATAAAGAAATGTAAAAAAAAAAAAAAAAGCCTGATAAAATTTTTTATCACACGCCATTTCCCAAATAAAACACTGTAAAAAAATACATTATATGATACAATAAAGTGTGCCGATGAAAAATGCAACTTGTCTCACAAAAAGTAAGCCCTAATACAACTTTTTCATTGCAAAAATTAATTTGATATGGGTATTAGAAGGTGAGCAGGAAGAAATAATAAGCCACAAATCAAAATTCAGGGGTTGTGAACGGCTTAATTATCCTATACTAGCTGAGTACCCAGCGTTGCCCGGTTTTTCCTTCCTAATCCTTGTTGTGGAGCAAAATCAACAGAAGAAGCTTTTGACTTCATATCCCGTCCTCATATATTGTTGTCATATCCCAACCCCATATCTCGTCCTCCTATCCCGACCTCCTATCCCGACCTCCTATTTCAACCTCCTATTTCGACTTCCTATCCCATCCTTCTATCCCGTCCTTCTATCCCGTCCTTCTCTCTCGACCTCCTATCCCAACTTCCTATCTCGACCTCCTATCTCGACCTCCTATCCCAACCTCCTATCCCTTCCTCCTATCCCTTCCTCCTATCCCGTCCTCCTATCCCGTTCTTCTATCTTGACCTCCTATCGTGACCTCCTATCCCTCCCTCCTATCTCGATATCCTATCCCGAAAATCAACAGAGGAAGCTTTTGACTTCATATCCCATCCTTATATATTGTCATATCTCGACCTCATATCCCGACCTCATATCCCGTCCTATTATCTCGACCTCCTATCCCGACCTCCTATCCCATCCTATCTTGACCTCCTATCCCATCTTCCTATGTCATCCTCATATCCCGTCCTATCTCCACCTCCTATCCCGACCTCATTTCCGTTCCTTGTATCCCGACCTGTAATATGTGTACCAGGTATTGAAATATCTCTAGCCATACGGAAGTTATGTGGGAACATACATTTCCCACTGATTTGCATGGGACTTTAAACGAAAACTCTGACCCTCACAAATGAGGGTAGTTAAGGGTTAAATTAACTACCCTATATTTTAAGTGGACATATAAGTAACATGTGACCGAGTATTATCGAAATATCTCCAGCCGTTTGGAAGTTATGCAGTAACATATATTTCCCATAGACTTGTATGGGACTTTAAACAATAACCCCGACCCTGGCAAATAGGGATGAGTAAGGGTTAAATGACCTATCCTATATTTGTTGTTGACATATAAGGAACATGTGTGCCAAGTTTCATGTTAATATCTTTAGCCGTTTGGACGTGATGCTGGAACATACACACACACACACATACACACATTGGGGGATATTTATCAAAGGATTTAGATTGGTTTATCCTGTCTTAATTTGTCGCACAGAGAGTCGCAGTCTAAATATGTGCAACTTTTTTTCAACTTTTGCTCTAGAGGATTTTTAGAACATGATGCATGCTAGTCTATTTTAGACGGAAATGCATTGGAAAATGCATTGGTGCTGAATTTATCAAAAGTGACTTTTCAGCGACAAGTTGCATCAGCTGAAAGTACGCCGAAATTTCAGACCAGGTTGGTGCAGATTTAAATACAGTCTAAAGTATAGATCATGAAGTCTGTGCGCAGAATTTATCAAGAGCCGTGCGCCTTTTGATAAATTAGGTGCACAATAGACCAGCCTAACGCTCTATGGTTTGGTCTATATTGATGCGGGACATAGACAGCTTTGATAAATATCCCCCATTGAGTTTTATATATATAGATGGTGCATTAGCTAAATGTAAAAAATAGGAAAAATGAATAAAAAGTGATCAAAGAGTCACGTTTATGCAAACATGGTACCGATAGAAACTACTGATCACTGTTCAAACAATGATCCCTTAAAAAGATTTTTTACTCTTTAATTTCCCTCCTACAAACAATATTTTATTTGTTGCGCTGTATATTTTTTGGTAAAATGAAAGGTGTCATTACAATTGGTCACACAAATAACAAGCCCTCATATGGCTAACTTATACATATGAGGCTTTGAAGTACATCTAATATATGGAGACCTCTGTGAGAACTCGAAGGGTTAACCTTCCCTGAGCTTTGGCTTGGCCTGGTTGTTTGGCTACGCCTTAGCCAATCTGGGCTGTTTAGCAGTTACCAGGCTGAGCCTGCACCTGTGAGCTTGGCTACTAAGTTCAGCTCACTCTGTTGCCAGCGAAAGAACTTAGTTTTGAGTAACCAGCATTTATTGTTCTCTGTTATATGGATATTGATCTTTGCTCGGCTTTGACTACTCTTTTGCTCTCCGTTATTGTACTCCATTACCTCCTGGCTTGGACTCGGCTTGTTTTGACTCTGACTTGACTGTGTGTTTGTCTAGTTTTATTTCTGTTAATTTGGTGTACCTCCAGCTGTTTTCCTGACACCTACGGTATTGTATTTTATTCTTTTCACTTTTACTGTCCCTGCACCTATTATATTACTCCAATTTGCAATCTGGTAAAGGTCCTGCAAACGGCTGCTGTATTCTCAATACCTCCTAGCATATGACTAAATATTATACACCAGCTGACCAAAAACCAGGGAATAGAAGGTGCTATTTAAAATATACCTTTTAATAAATCCTTCTAAAACACAAATAAACTGTTGTGCTCATTCGTGCCCAGATTATTCTAGATATACTTAAACCAAAAATGTGCTGCAAAAAAATGGCAAACAAGCTATATTTACTATATTGGCGTACTCTGTCTGAGTGGGCTTTGGAAAAAAAGGCACTTGTAAGAGAGTTAGGAAATGGAGAGATATCTGCTGTGCGGAGTGAATTTGTGAAGCTGGAGTGATTTGTGTGAGTACTTACAGTTGCTGTAACAGTCACGTTTCTGAAGACAGGAACCCCGGTGGATGTGGATCCGCTGGACCTGTGTGGCAGATGACTCGGACCGTACCAGGGAGCGAAGTCTAAGGTGCCAGCTGGTTTTAACCAGAGCCTGCCGCAAAGCGGGATGGACTTGCTGCTGGAGGAGACACCCAGGTCGCTACTTCTGGCACGGCTCGACCACACAGGTGGCTGAGGAGATGCGAGGCACAGGAGGGATAAGGCAACTTGTAGTCTGGATAGCAGAAGGTCAGGGCAGGCGGCACAGTAGCGTAGTCTGGACGTAGCAGGAGGTGAGTAGGCAGGTGGCAGAGGAGCAAGGTCGAGTCACAAAGCAAGAGATCAGATACACGGCAAGGCAATAACAGGAATGCTTTCTCTCAGGCTCAAGGCAACAAAGATCCGGCAGGAAACTGAGGAGGGTGGAGGAATTTATAAATGAGCCACGGGTGGATTACACAAATGAGCGTACTGGCCCTTTAAATCTTAAAGCGCCTGCACGTGCGCGCCCTAGGGGATGGGGACTAGCACGCCGGAGCAAATAAGCAGAGGCGGAGGCAGGAGAAACACCCGGAGAGTGACGGACGGAGCGCATAACGTAACAGCACCCCCCCCTTTGGTTTCCCCCTCCTTTTACAAGAGAGAAAACTCCTGAGAAGGTCACGGTCTAGGATATTCTCCTCAGGCTCCCAAGATCTCGCCTCAGGACCATAACCCTCCCAGTCGACCCAAAAAAATTGTTTACCTCTCACAGTTTTGTAGCAATAATTTGTTTAACTTTGTAAATGTTAGAAGAGCCGGAGACATGTGTGGGGACAAGATTCTTCTGAGAGAACCGGTTTATGACAAGAGGCTTGAGGAGAGAGACGTGGAAGGAAATGGGAATACTTAATTTGTGCTCAGGCTCCATACATGTACTAGTGACAGGAAAGATTGCCTACATACCAATACAAGATCTTACCTTAGCATAGCGGTCTGAGCTGTGCCATAACCGGGCAATGAGGGCACGCCTATAGAGGGCAAAAAGCAACCATGCTGGGATAAATACAATTCCTGAAATAACACATCCTACACCCAGCCTCAATCTTCACATACCCGAAGTAGACTATACCTAGTGTGCTGAGAGAGTAGCCCCGACCATCTAGTGACTACTAGAGGTGGTAACCATACCTTGGAAACTGTGGTAGTAACGTCCATCTGTAAAGAAACGACCTGAGAATGAACATTCCCTGCCAAATACTAACTGAACTATACCTATTACCATCCCTACTTGTGACATTACTTCAAATGGACACAGAAAGGCTAACTTCATGGCAGGTCTGACAAGCACCAATCCCCTGCTATTTATGAGGCAAAACTAAACTGACAGGTAAATTACAAGAAATACCTCTCTACCTGATAGACCGTGTGGATCATGTCGCCTGACAAGGTTCACGAAGGCACCTTACCTGATTGAGACTGTAACAACAGACATACCTAACTAGCCAATGTACTGACCCAACTGGACTTGGGAGTGATGACCCGTTGCAGATGACAGCTCCCTGCGTGAGCAACGTACCTGTAGACCAGTGTTTAGGTGAACCATCATGCCTGTAGACCTGACAGGTCTTTGTGACAAAGTCGGGCCTGAACTCGTCACAGGTCCCCGTGAAACCATCGAGCCTGTAGACATGACAGGTCTGTGTGAAATCATCGTGCCTGTAAACGTAACAGGTCTTTGTAAACCACTTTTTTTTCTTAATACGTAAGTGTGAAATGCCATAGTGAGACTGTATGCGATCTGAAACGTGTCAGATTACCTACACAACCATGTCAAAATCAATTGTTCTGAAATGAGACAGCAGTAACCACGATTCAATCCCTGATCCTAAAGAAATGAGTCATATAACTGTATTAAATACACAATGGCCCTCATTTACTAAAGGATAACCGACGCTTTTTCTTGGTTATTGTGCCTAAAATTTGGTCGCATCCCGCTTGTGTGTGAAACCTGTGAGTTTTGCTTCACAGAAAGCCGACAGCTCAGAGCTGTCGGTAAATTCCTCAAAACGGAGTGAATCCTGCTACCCCCAGCATGGAACAAGGTCTGTTTGGCGCTGGTCCGGTGCTGCAGGACTGTCCGGTGAGGAGGTCGTCTGGTGGGATAGTGGTTCCGGGCTGCCATCTTCACCGGGGAGGCCTCTCCGCGCTTCGGGCCCGGCCCCGGAATAGTCACGTTGCCTTGACGACGACGCAGAGGTACGTTCATTACCAACGTTCCTCTGCGTCATCGTCAAGGCAACGCCTCTATTCTGGGCCCAAAGCGCGGAGAAGAGGCCTCCCCAGTGAAGATGGCAGCCTGGAACAACTATCCCACCAGATGACCTCCTCACCGGACAGTCCTGCAGCACCGGACCAGCGCAGAGCGGAGGTGAGTACAGAACTAAAGGGGGTGAGAGGGGGCTGGATGATGTCGAAGGCCGCAGTGGTCTTCAACCTGCGGACCTCCAGAGGTTTCAAAACTACAACTCCCAGCAAGCCCGGACAACCGATGGCTGCCCGGGCTTGCTGGGAGTTGTAGTTTTGAAACATCTGGAGGTCCGCAGGTTGAAGACCATGATGATGACATGTGGTGATGATGACAAGGGGATGATGAAGGGGGGGGGTGTGGGATTATGACAAGGGGATGATGAAGGGGGGGATTATGGCAAGGGGATGATGAAGAGGGGTGTGTGGAATGATGACAGGGGGATGATGAAGGGGGGGGGTAGGATGATGACAAGGGGATGATGAAGGGGGGTGGGGATGATGACAAGGGGATGATGAAGGGGGGGGGTGGGATGATGACAAGGGGATGATGAAGGGGGGGTGGGATGATGACAAGGGGATGATGACAAGGGGATGATGACAGGGTGATGATGACAGGGTGAGGATGATGAGGGTGTTAATGACGGGGGTCTGGATGATAACAGGGGGGGGGATGATGTATTTCCCACCCTAGGCTTATACTCGAGTCAATAACTTTTCCTGGGATTTTGGGGTGAAATTAGGGGCCTCGGCTTATATTCGGGTCGGCTTATACTCGAGTATATACGGTATGCAAAAGTCGTGAAACCCCTGTGGAGTATTAAGGCTCACTAAATTCCTTTTTACGTTCCTCAAGGGGTCTAGTTTCCAAAATGGTATGCCATGTGTTTATTTTTTTTGCTGTCCTGGCACCATAGGGGCTTCCTAAATGCAACATGCCCCCCTAGCAAAATTTGCTCTCAAAAAGCCAAATATTACTCCTTTTCTTCTGAGCATTGTAGTTTGCCCGTAGTGCACTTCAGGTCAACTTATGGGGAACCTCCATACTCAGAAGAGATGGGGTTACAAATTTTGGGGGGTCTTTTCTGCTATTAACCCTTGCAAAAATGTGAATTTGGGGGGAAACACATTTTAGTGAAAAAATATATATATTTTTTACATATGCAAAAGTCGTGAAACCCCTGTGGGGTATTAAGGCTCACTAAATTCCTTTTTACGTTCCTCAAGGGGTCTAGTTTCCAAAATGGTATGCCATGTGTTTTTTTTTTTGCTGTCCTGGCACCATAGGGGCTTCCTAAATGCGACATGCCCCCCTAGCAAAATTTGCTCTCAAAAAGCCAAATATTACTCCTTCTCTTCTGAGCATTGTAGTTTGCCCGTAGTGCACTTCAGGTCAACTTATGGGGAACCTCCATACTCAGAAGAGATGGGGTTACAAATTTTGGGGGGTCTTTTCTCCTATTAACCCTTGCAAAAATGTGAATTTGGGGGGGAAACACACATTTTAGTGAAAAAATATTTTTTTTACATATGCAAAAGTCGTGAAACCCCTGTGGGGTATTAAGGCTCACTTAACTCCTTGTTACGTTCCTCAAGGGGTCTAGTTTCCAAAATGGTATGCCATGTATTTTTTTTTTTTTTTTTTGCTGTCCTGGCACCATAGGGGCTTTCTAAATGCAACATGCCCCCCTAGCAAAATATGCTCTCAAAAAGCCAAATAGTACCCCTCTTCTGAGCATTGTAGTTCGCCGTAGTGCACTTCAGGTCAACTTATGGGGTACCTCCATACTCAGAAGAGATGGGGTTTCAAATTTTGGGGGTCTTTTCTGCTATTAACCCTGGCAAAAATGTGAAATTTTGGGGGAAGCACACATTTTAGTGAATTTTTTTTTTACATATGCAAAAATCGTGAAACCCCTGTGGGGGTATTAAGGCTCACTTAATTCCTTGTTATGTTCCTCAAGGGGTCTAGTTTCCAAAATGGTATGCCATGTGTTTTTTTTTTTTGTTGCTGTCCTGGCACCGTAGGGGCTTCCTAAATGCGACATGCCCCCCTAGCAAAATTTGCTCTCAAAAAGCCAAATATTGCTCTTCTTCTGAGCATTGTAGTTCGCCCGTAGTGCACTTCAGGTCAACTTATGGGGTACCTCCATACTCAGAAGGGATGGGTTTACAAATTTTGGGGGGTCGTTTCTGCTATTAACCCTTGAAAAAATAGGAATTTGGGGGGAAACACATATTTTAGTGAATTTTTATTTTATTTTTTTACATATGCAAAAGTCGTGAAACCCCTGTGGGGTATTAAGGCTCACTTAATTCCTTGTTACGTTCCTCAAGGGGTCTAGTTTCCAAAATGGTATGCCATGTGGTATTTTATTTGCTGTTCTGGCACCATAGGGGCTTCCTAAATGCGACATGCCCCCCTAGCAAAATTTGCTCTCAAAAAGCCAAATATTACTCCTTCTTGTCTGAGCATTGTAGTTAGCCCGTAGTGCATTTCAGGTCAACTTACGGGGTGCCTCCATACTCAGAAGAGATGGGGTTACAAATTTTGGGGGGTCTTTTCTGCTATTAACCCTTGCAAAAATTTGAAATTTGGGGGGAAACACATTTTATTGAAAAAATATGTTTTTATTTTTTACATATGCAAAAGTCGTGAAACACCTGTGGGGTATTAAGGCTCACTTAATTCCTTGTTACGTTCCCCGAGGGGTCTAGTTTCCAAATGGTATGCCATGTGGTTTTTTTTTTTGCAGTTCTGGCACCATAGGGGCTTCCTAAATGCGACATGCCCCCCAAAAACCATTTCAGAAAAACGTACTCTCCAAAATCCCCTTGTCGCTCATTCGCTTCTGAGCCTCTACTGCGCCCGCCGAACAATTTACATAGACATATGACAGTATGTGCTTTCTCGAGAGAAATTGGGCTACAAATATAAGTATAAATTTTCTCCTTTTACCCCTTGTAAAAATTAATAAAATGGGTCTACAAGAACATGCGGATGTAAAAAATGAAGATTGTGAATTTTCTCCTTCACTTTGCTGCTATTCCTGTGAAACACCTAAAGAGTTAAAACGCTGACTGAATGTCATTTTGAATACTTTGGGGGGTGCAGTTTTTATAATGGGGTCATTTGTGGGGTATTTCTAAGATGAAAACCCTTCA
The DNA here is from genome assembly GCF_029499605.1 of Hyla sarda. Taxonomy (NCBI): domain Eukaryota; kingdom Metazoa; phylum Chordata; class Amphibia; order Anura; family Hylidae; genus Hyla; species Hyla sarda. Next base: position 135,730,212 of record NC_079196.1, read on the forward strand.
AATCCACTTCAAACCTGAACTGATCCCTGAAAAATAGTGAGTTTGAAAATTTTTTGAAAAATTGGAAAATTGCTGCTGAACTTTGAAGCCCTCTGGTGTCTTCCAAAAGTAAAAACACATAAATTTTATGATGCAAACATATAGTAGACATATTGTATATGTGAATTAAAAAAAAATATTTGGAATATCCATTTTCCTTACAAGCAGAGAGCTTCAAAGTTAGAAAAAAGCTAAATTTTCTAATTTTTCATCAAATTTTGGGATTTTTCACCAAGAAAGGATGCAAGTTACCACAAAATTTTACCACTATGTTAAAGTAGAATATGTCACGAAAAAACAATCTCGGAATCAGAATGATAACTAAAAGCATTTTAGAGTTATTAATGTTTAAAGTGACAGTGGTCAGATGTGCAAAAAACGCTTTGGTCCTAAGGTGTAAAATGGCCTGGTCCTTAAGGGGTTAATGAATATTCTTCAAACACCTGTGTGGTGTTAAGGCTCACTATACCCCTTGTTACATTCCATGAGGGGTGTAGTTTCCAAAATGGGGTCACATGTGGGTATTTAATTATTTTTGCGTTTATGTCAGAATCGCTGTAAAATCAACCACCCCTGTGCAAATCATCAATTTAGGCCTTAAATGTACAAAGTGTGCTCTCACTCCTGAGCCTTGTTGTGCGCCGGCAGAGCATTTTACGCCCACATATGGGGTATTTCCGTACTCAGGAGAAATTTCGTTACAAATTTTGGGGGTCTTTTTTTGCTTTTACAGCTTGTGAAAATAAAAAGTATGGGGCAACACCAGCATGTTAGTGTAACATTTTTTTTTAACACTAACAGTCTGGTGTAGACCCCAACTTTTCATAAGGGATAAAAGGAGAAAAAGCCCCCCAAAATTTGTAGTGCAATTTCTCCCGAGTACAGAAATACCCCAATGTGGCCCTAAACTGTTTCCTTGAAATACGAACGGGGCTCCGAAGTGAGAGATCGCCATGCGCATTTGAGGACTAAATTAGGGATTGCATAGGGGTGGACATAGGGGTATTCTACGCCAGTGATTCCCAAACAGCGTGCCTACAGCTGTTGCTAAACTCCCAGCAGGCCTGGACAGTCAGTGGCTGTTCAGAAATGCTGGGAGTTGTTGTTCTGGAGGTCCGCAGGTTGAAGACCACTGCGGCCTTCGTCATCATCCCCCCACCCCCCTTCATCATCACCGCCTGTCAATCCCTTCATCAGTGGTCTTCAACCTGCGACCTCCAGATGTTGCAAAACTACGACTCCCAGCTTGCCCGGACAGCCATCGCTGTCCTGGCATGCTGGGAGATGTAGTTTTGAAAACTCTGGAGGTCTGCAGGTTGAAGACCACTGCGGCCTTCGTCATCATCCCTCCCCCTTCATCATCACCACCTGTCAATACCTTCAATGCCGTTTTGGAAACACTGCCGTACAATATATTTTTCATTTTTATTGGGGACAGTGTAAGGGAGTGTATACTGTATATACTCGAGTATAAGCCGACCTGAATATAAGCCGAGGCCCCTAATTTTACCTCAAAAACCCAGGAAAAGTTGTTGACTCGACTATAAGCCTAGGGTGGGAAATACATAATCCCCCCATGTAATCATCCAGACCCCTGTCATCATGTCCCCCCTTTATCATCACGGCCTGTCAATCCCTTCATCAGTGGTCTTCATCCTGCGGACCTCCAGATTTTGCAAAACTACAACTCCCGCCATGCCCGGCCAGCCATCGGCTTTCCAGGCATGCTGGGAGTTGTAGTTTTGAAACCTCTGGAGGTCCGCAGGTTGAAGACCACTGCGGCCTTCGTCATCATCCCCCCTTCATCATCACCGCCTGTCAATACCTTCATAAGTGGTCTTGAACCTGCGGACCTCCAGATGTTGCAAAACTACAACTCCCAGCATGCCCGGACAGCCATTCGCTGTCCGGGCATGCTGGGTGTTGTAGTTTTGCAACATCTGGAGGTCCGCAGCTTGAAGACCACTGCGGCCTTCTTCATCATCCAGTCCCCCCCCCCCCCTTTGTTTTGTACTCACCTCCCCTCGGCGTGAAGTTAGGGTGAGCTGGTCCAGGCCATCTATGCTGCAAGGACCGTCCGGTGGGGATGGTTAGTTGTTGTGGGCTGTCCATTTTCACCGAGGGGGCACCTCTTTTCCGCCCTTCGGGCCCAGACTAGTGACGTTGCCTTGACGATGACGCACAGGGATGTTGCGCATGAACGTCCCTGTGCGTCGTCGGGTCGGGTCGGGCCCGAAGCATCTGGAAGAGGCCCCGTCGGTGAAAATGGACAGCCCTCAACGACTAACCATCCCCACCGGACGGTCCCTGCAGCATAGATGGCCCGGACCAGCTCACCCTAACTTCACGCCGAGGGAAGGTGAGTACAAAACAAGGGGGGGGGGGGGCTGGATGATGATGAAGGCCGCAGTGGTCTTCAACCTGTGGGCCTCCAGAGGTTTCAAAACTACAACACCCAGCATGCCCGGACAGCCGATGCCTGTCCGTGCTTGCTGGGAGTTGTAGTTTTGCAACATCTGGAGGTCCGCAGGTTGAAGACCACTGATGACGGGATTGACAGGTGGAGAGTTCACTCGAGTATAAGCTGAGGGGGGCGTTTTCAGCACGAAAAATCGTGCTGAAAAACTCGGCTTATACTCAAGTATATACGGTATGTAGTGTTTTACCCTTTATTATGTGTTAGTGTTGTGTAGTGTTTTTAGGGTACATTCACACTGGCAGGTTATGGTGAGTTTCCCGCTAGGAGTTTGCGCTGCAGCAAAAAATTTGCCGCAGCTCAAACTTGAAGCAGGAGACTTACTGTAAACCTGCCCGTGTGAATGTACCCTGTACATTCACATGGGGGGCAAACCAGCTGTTTCAAAACTACAACTCCCAGCATTTACTGACAGACCGTGCATGCTGGCAGTTGTACTTTTGCTTCTGTTCTGTTACCTGACTCAGTGTTTTCCAACCAGTGTGCCTCCAGCTGTTGCAAAACTTCAATTCCCAGCATGTACTGATCGCCGAAGGGCATGCTGGGAGATGTAGTTATGCAACAGCTGGAGGTACACAACTACAACTCCCAGCATGCCGAGACAACTGTTTGCTGTCTGGGCATGCTGGGATTTGCTGTTTTGCAACATCTGGAGGGCTACAGCTTAGAGACCACTGCACAGTGATCTCCAAACTGTGGACCTCCAGATGTTGCAAAACTACAATTCCCAGCATGCCCAGACAGCAAACAGCTATGTGGGCATGCTAGGAGTTGTAGTTTTGCAAGATCTGGAGGACTACAGTTTATAGATCACTGCAAATTAATCTCCAAACCACAGCCCTCCAGCTGTTGCAAAATTACAAATCTCAGCATGCCCACACAGCAAACAGCTGTCTGGGCATGTTGGGAGTTGTAGTTTTGCAACATCTGGAGGACTACAGTTTAGAGACCACTGTATAGTGGTCTCAGACTGTAGTTTTCCAGATGTTGCTAGGCAACTCACAGGCTTCCATAGGATCCAGGGAGCCGCATAGCCGTCCTCTTCTGCTGCCACCACCGATCGCTGCCCGCTGCCACCACGATGGGTAAGTGGACTTCGGCGCCCGATCCCTGTCGGTTTCCCGTTCTGCTCCGCCTATTGTGGGTGGGTAGAATGGGGAAACCGAAAGTTAACCCCCCCGCCCCCGATCTGCTATTGGTTGTCGCTTCTTGACGACCAATAGCAGGGATAGGAGGGGTGGCACCCCTGCCACCTCACTCCTATCCCTTCAGGGGGATCGTGGGTGTCTTGGACAACCGCGATCCCCCTTATATTCAGGGTCACCATAGACCCGTATAACCCGGAATCGGCGCAGATCGCAAGTGTGAATTCACTTGCGATTTGCGCCGATCCTCAACATGGGGGGGGGGGGGGTCTGAAGACCCACCTGGGCATTTGCACGGGGTGCCTGCTGATCGATATTAGCAAACACCCCGGTCCGGTCCCCGCCCTGTACCTGTACGCCCGTGGTCCTTAAGTACCAGGGAGCGAAGGCGTACGCCCCTGGTCCCTAAGGGGTTAATATTCAGGGACTCTATAGTAACAGGGACTGTTCCCCAGAACTGGCGCATAACAAATGTGGTGACAATATATAAAAAGGGGACTAAAGGTGACCCTGGGAATTATAGACCTGTTAGTTCAATGTATGTTGTAAGTAAATTGTTTGAGGGTTTTCTAAGAGATACTATTTTGGAGTATCTTGATAAAAATAAATGTATGGCTCCATATCAGCATGGCTTTATGAGGGATCCGTCCTGTCAAACTAAACTGATCAGCTTTTCTGAGGAGTTGAGCTCCAGACTGGACCAGGGACAATCGCTGGATGTCGTATATCTGGATTTTTCCAAAGCATTTGATACGGTGCCACATAAAAGGTTGGTGCATAAAATGAGAAGGATTGGGCTGGGGGAGAATGTGTATAAGTGGGTAAGTAACTGACTCAGTGATGAGAAACAGAGGGTGGTTATTAATGGTACTTATTCTGATTGGGTGACTAGTGGGGTACCACAAGGGTCAGTCTTTGGTCCTGTCCTATTTAATATATTAATTAATGACCTTGTAGAGGGGTTGAATAGTGAAGTAGCAATCTTTGCAGATGATACTAAACTCTGTAAAGCGGTAAACACTATAGAGGACAGTGCACTGTTACAAATGGATCTGGATAAGTTGGAGGTTTGGGCTGGGAAGTGGCGGATTAGGTTCAACACTGATAAATGTAAGGTTATGCAAATGGCGAGGAAAAATCCAGGGGATTATGTATTAAGTAAGAGCACACTTGGGACAACTTATGTGGAAAAGGACTTGGGAATCTTAGTTAACAGTAAATTTAGCTGTAGTGACCAGTGTCGGGTAGCTGCTGCCAAGGCAATAAAATCATGGGGTGCATCAATAGGGGAATAGATGCCCATGACAAGGAAATCATTCTACCACTGTACAAATCACTAGTCAGACCACACATAGAATACTGTGTACAGTACTGGGCACCAGTTTACAAGAAAGATATAGTGGAGCTGGAGAGGGTTCAAAGACGGGCAACCAGCATAATACGGGGAATGGGAGGACTACAGTACCCAGAAAGATTATCAAAATTAGGGTTATTTAGTTTAGAAAAAACAAGGCTCAGGGGAGACTAATAACTATGTATAAATATATCAGGGGGCAGTACAGAGATCTCTCCCATGATCTGTTTATACCCAGGACTGTATCTATAACAAAGAAGGTTTCTACACCAGCACAGACGGGAGTTGTTGACTATAAGAGCAGTGAGACTATGGAATTTTCTGCTTGAGAAGGGGGTCATTGTGAACTCTGTAAAATAGTTCAAAAGGGGTCTGGATGCATTTTTGTATAATAATAACTTTGTTGGTTATATATACTAGATATTTAGGGACAGCATGTTTATCCAGGGATTTATTCTAACTACCATATTTGGAGTTGGGAAGGATTTTTTACCTCTAGTATGAAGGGTTTTTTGCATTCCTCTGGATCAAGTCAGTAGGAACTCATTAGGGTTATAGGTTGAACTTGATGGACTCTGGTCATTTTTCAACCTTATGAACTATGTTACAGTTTATTTATGTTAAATCTCCCTTAGTGGACACCTCCCAATTGGGGACAACTCCCATTAGTGGACAGTTTTCAATTCCCAGGCAGAGTTCCATAAGACTTAATATATTCGCACCCTCCGAATAGGGGACACTCCCAATAGCAGATGTAGACACATCCGAAAGGAGACAAAACATTACCAATAGGGGACAAAACACTCCCAATAGGTGACAATCAGGCTTATGTGCCAGCCCTGCCTTGTACACAGGTAGAGCCAATACATCAGTAAGGGGCCAGGCTCCCAGGGGGCCCTGGCCCCCCTGCACTCTCCTGCAGCAGCTCCAGCACAGAAGCAGGCAGACAGTGTTTAAACATTGATCTCCTGCTTCTGTACGTCCGCCGGCCACATCATTCGACTTCCCCCCCCCCCCCCCCCTTGATCCCTCCATGCCACTTTATTCCTCCTGTGTCAAATCATCCTCCCTCTATTACCCCTGTGCTATATCATTTCCCCTTGATCCCTCCCCCATGCTATTTCATTCCCCCTTTATGCAAATTCATCACCCCATCTTTACCTCCCCCTGTGACATTTCATCCCCTTTATCCTCCTGTGCCACTTTACTCCCCTTATGCGGCCAAATCACCCCCTCCCCAATCTGGTACAGATGGGATCAAGGGGAAATTGTGTGGCACAGGGGGTGAGGGGAGGAATAAATTGGCACAGGGTATAAAGGAAGATGAAACGGTACAGGGGTTGATAAGGAGTGATTAAACGGCACTGGGAGGTTTAACTGTAATATTGGTTTGTATCATGTTTTTTTATTTAATGGGTCGATTTGAGTCCCAATTCATAGCACAGTCCCCTCAATTTAGTCCATTTATTATTTTTTACAGATGATTTATAGACGACCTGATGATTTTATGCCTATTCCCTATGATATAGCAATGTCCCTTATAATGCTGTGTTGTGGTAACAGGACACCCGGTACTGGAACTTGTAAAGGAAAACAAGGAGATGTATCCAGCTCTGTAGTACTTTTTTTTTTTTTTTTGCGTATTCCAAAGAGCACATTTCTGCTCACATAGTAATTTTTTTTTTAACTTTGCAGTGGTCATGTATTTATCAAATGCGATAGTTGTTATTTATGAAGAAAAAAAGTTGCATCTCCATTTAAAAGTCTCATATTTATTCCGGGTCCAACCTGGCTTACAGAAAGTGCATATGTCCGCAGAAAAGGAAATTAACACCCACTTTAACAACTGTTCGTGTTCTGCATCATGTAAAAAAAATGTTTATGTTAATTATAGAAAAAATGTATTATATAACTAATTTATTATTATTATATCTGGCCAGCATCTGGCGTAATTTCCACCCCTGGGAATGCTGCATCACACTTGACACGTCCCCATGCTTCCATTGGTTGCGTGTCACTTGCTGAACCATGGGTCATCTTGCACAGCTGAGTGCTTAACCCTATGCATCCTCGGGAGTTACGTTCACACAGTATTCAATATAAGTGGTACCAAAGTGATGTATTGCTGCTGTTTAGAATGTTAAGGTGGCATCTGGATATTATTGGTCTAGGGAGAAACAGGTAAATATCTTATACTAAGCCTAACTGCACAAAGCTAAGTGAACAGTTAGCCTGCACCAAATGCCTTGAATTGCCCAAATGTTCTAACTACTATATACAGTATAAAGCCATATTGATTAATACTTAAGGTGGAAACTAAATAATGTAATAAAATATATTTATATATTTTACAAGAACTGTGTGTATTGACAGCCCCATATTACACAGAGGATAAATTTGGTGACCTGGATGGCTCTTAGGGAAAACCTAAAATATGGGGTGGTGGAGGGGAGGTAGTTGTCGAGGGCTAGGGGCAATGATGACCCTATATGGCCCTAGTATGAGGCCCTAAACCTAGGTGGCTTCACTCCGCAAAGGGGCCCTGCTCTGGATACCTCCTATATATCCCCTACCCTAAATGGGTCCTATTGGAGGTCTATCTCATAGACCGACTACGATCTCACCTAACTACCTACCATCCTCCAGTAAATTACCCCCAGGTCACCCTGTCCCCTATGAAAAAACAAGAAAAATTCAGCTGCTCATTTTCCCCCTTAGGGGGCACATGAATTAATAGATACTGAGTGGCACTATGTTTTCCGTTACAGGTTCCAGTACCGGGGGGTCATGTGAGTGCAACACGGCATCATAAGGGGCATTGATATATCATAGGGAATAGGCATATAAGTGATCCCTGCCGTTTTCCCTCCCCCGTCCCTCTTTCTTTTGCAGGTCTCCTTGGAACTCCACACTGGACTAGGAGCTTGAGCATTTACTCTTGCTGTTATTTAGATTCAGTTTTATATCTCTGCTGCAGCTTATATTTTGGCATTTTAACTAATATGTTTACTTAGTACCATTAGGGAACACTGTATCTAGTCCTGTGGTCCCAAATTATATATGCCATTACAGATTTATCCCCTAAGGACGTTGCCATTACTGTCCATACTAACGTGTTGGGTTGGAAAATGTCTATTGGTGATGATTGAATGTGCCTGTGAGGTGCTTATACAGATCTATATGGCGGTACTCCAGGACAGTTGGTATATCGCTTGTTTGCCAAGTTTTGTTTGCCATTTTTTAGCAGTGAATTTTTGGTTTATGTATCATCTATAATACTCTACATGAATGAGCACAACAGTTTGTGTTTTAGAAGGATTTATTAAAATGTATAAATAGGATTTATTAAAATGTATATTTTAAATAGCACCTTCTATTCACTGGTTTTTATTCTTACGCTTATTATAGGAAGGGACCGTCTATGTGGTTGTGAACCTGTTATTTAGGATGGGTACGTAAGTAGGCAGGTACAGAGGGTGTGAGCAACTTTAGGGCTGCACTCTATCCCTGCCCAACATGATACCACCCTTGGAGAAGTTGTATCTTGTTACATAAAAGGTTCATTAATGACCTGTTGTTCATCTGGGATGGGTCTGAAGAAGCCTTCAAAGATTTTGCTAATTATCTAAATAAGAACAATTGGAATCTGTCCTTTTCAGGAATATGTTCTCAAACTCATCTCTGTATCAGTTTTCTGAGTTTTTGTAACAAGACCTCCCTGTGACCTTTTAAGTTGACTCTGTAGAATTGAGTTTTAGTACAAGATATATCCGTGCTCCATGGTGGACTCTGGGAGACTGAGTTCTAGTGACAAAATATTCCTGTGTTTTCTGGAGGTTTTCTGGGGTATTGAGTTTTTGTTCCTGTTTGTTCCTGGAGTCTATGTATTTCCCATTCTTGTGTTCTGGACCTAATCTTTTTATTAGTTATCTGTGTCCAATGTGAACAGTGTTCTATATTTATATCCTGTTTGGTTGATCTGATCTTTGTCCTGTGTACTAGTATGTGTTTCAGAATAGTGTCCTATGTTCTTGATGAGTTTTGCCTGTTTAGATTCTGCCCTGTTAGTATTTGTATCCTGTCTGGATCTGGTAGTTTTCCGTTTCTGCTTCTGGCTTGTGACCAACTATGTAAATATTTGTTTTTACGCCATTTCACTTTAGCTCAGGTAGGGACTGGCTCCAAGTTGTCAAATTACCTCTTAGGGTGTTTGGCAAGTAGGCAGGGAGAGTGTTTTTAGGGCCAGTTAAGGGCTCACTCTCCTATTCGCCTATTCAAGTCAGTCAGTTCAGTTTGCAAGGAAATGCATTTAGATGCTGTGTTCCTTTTGAAGTTTGGCTAATGAGATAACCCCTTATAGTGGCATTAAAGGCACACAACAAGGTGGTTGCAAAGGAGACAAAGCCTTTATTAAAGACAAAATAATAATTCATTTGAGATGCTAGCTTACTTTTAAAGTCTGCATGATGTGACCACAAAATAACCTCAATGTCTTAGGACACTACTGCATCTAGTAAGGGGCAACTAATCAAAAATAATCAATTCTAGCGTAAATTTTAGTTGTTTTCGAGAAAAAAGATAAATCAACATCAGTAGGGTGAAGTATCCAGATGTCATATAGCTGGAAATGGCTGCACAGGCGAAACAGATAAATGTGATCTGCCACAGAAAACTAGAAGGTAGAGTCCACCAAGAGACGCATTGGTTTATTTAAGGCTCCTACCACCACAACACGATCCTTTGGGAAGAATGCCTAGTTGGAGAGAGCAGTATGAATAAACTGCACTTTTTTGGATTTGGGCGCATACAAAACCATGATAGAGTAGGGCATGTTATTGAGACAAGTAAAGTAATGGCCAATTTACAGTCATTTTTGCATAAGAAAGTGGAGAAAAATAAAAATAACTAAAAAAAAACAAAACAGATAAGTTGTCACCAACTAATTCCTCAAAACACCAATGGTACCACCCGCCGAAAGTGCACAAATCAAGGGGAAATTCACCAGGAGGCCCATAGTGTCCTGCATTATATGGGTAACAGAATACCTTTCGCAATATGTAGACTGGTTGTTACTGCCATTACTGACAGATATCCCTTCCTACATATGTGGTATCTCAAGCAGAACACACCTGTCTACCTGCCCTGTCAGGTGAATGCTCCAGTCTACAGCTCCAGGGTTAAATGTTTTGTATTTTTTCATGTATGCCAATTAATTTTCCTCCATTTAATGTCTTTATATTTTCCCTGTCATGATAGTGTTAACTGTAAGGGCACATTCCCACTTGGTGTATACGCAGCATATTTCACACTGTACAAAATCTGCAGCGGTAGATGTGTTGCGTATCCTTCGCTCCCCATACACACAAGGCTTCCCGACAGCAGCCCTATGTGTGCAGTAAGTTTTGGAGGCGGAGCCGCGGGTAAGTCATGTTGGCGCACGTCCTTGCCTCCAAAACTCACTGCACACATAGGGCTACCGCAGGAAAGCCTTGTGTGTATGGTGAGTGAGGGATATGCAGCGTATTTCCCGCTGCTGCTGCAGATTTTGCGCAGCATGAAATATGCTGCATATAAGCCAAGTGGGAACGTGCCCTAACTGTGTAGAAGGATGCATAGGGAATCACATGTGCACTTTGGCTAATCAGGGCCTCCTGCCCTGCTCCTTGTATTTAAATAATGTGTGCTTATAATTCTTTCCTGGTTCTAGGAAGAACCTTTATCTAATCTTTGATTATTTTCACAGCATTTATGTTAAGAACAGGATGTTACATGCACTAACACTTCAGTCCGAAGACAACATTTGAGGTGTTCGCACCCTTACTCAGTGGACCCCGAAATGTCACGTCCAGACTGGAGTGTTAGTGCATGTGACATCTTGTGCTTTAACAGAAATGCTGTGAAAATAATCCTACAAAGCTACAATAAATAAAAATAAGAAATAACAAGGATCACGTCTAACTGTGAGTTTGAATTGCTTGAAAAATGCTTGTCTGAATAATGCCTTAAATATATCGGTCTGTTAAAATCAGCAGAGTTGGCGGCAGCAAGAGGAGACCATATAGTGGCTGAATGACACAGCCTGGAGTTGGTGGCAGCAAGAGGAGACCATATAGTGGCTGAATTACACAGCATGGAGGTGGTGGCAGCATGAGGAGACCATATAGTGCCTGAATGACAAGCGTGGAGTTTGTGGCTGCAATAGGCAACCATATAGTGGCTGAATGACACAGTCTGGACTTGCCGGCAGCAAGAGATCATATAGTGGCTGAATGGCACAGCCAGGAGTTGGCGGCAGCAAGAGGAGACCATATAGTGGATGAAGGACAGCCCGGAGTTGGCAGAAACAAGAGGAGACCATTTGGTAGGTGAATGACAGCATGGAGGTGGCGGCAGCTTGAGGAGATGATAAAGTCCCTAAATGACACAGCATGGAGGTGGCGGCAGCATGAGGAGACCATATAGTGGATGAATGACACAGCCTGTAGTTGGTGGCAGCATGAGGAGACATATAGTGGCTGAATGACAAAGCCTGGAGGTGGCCGAAGTATGAAGAGACCATATAGTGGCTGAATGACGCAGTCTGGACTTGCCGGCAGCAAGAGACCATATAGTGGCTGAATGGCACAGCCAGGAGTTAGCGGCAGCAAGAGGAGACCATAAAGTGGATGAATGACAGCCTGGAGTTGGCAGCAACAAGAGGAGACCATATGGTGGCTGCATGACAGCGTGGAGTTGGCAGCAACAAGAGACCATATAGTGGCTGAATGACACAGCATGAAGGTGGCGGCAGCATGAGGAGACCACATAGTGGATGAATGACACAGCCTGTAGTTGGTGGCAGCATGAGGAGACCATATTGTGGCTGAATGACACAGCATGGAGGTGGCAGCAGCATGAGGAGACCATATAGTGGCTGAATGACACAGCCTGTAGTTGGTGGCAGCGTGAGGAGACCATATAGTGCCTGAATGACACAGCATGGAGGTGGCAGCAGCATGAGGAGACCATATAGTGGCTGAATGACACAGCATGAAGGGACCATATAGTCCCTGAATGATACAACCTTGAGTTGGCGGCAGCAAGAGGAGACCATATAGTGGCTTAATGGCACAGCCTGGAGTTGGTGGCAGCAAGAGGAGACCATATAGTGGCTTAATCACACAGCCTGGAGTTGGCAGTAGCATGAGGAGACCATATAGTGGCTGAATGACACAGCCTGGAATGGAACATATGGTGGAAGAATGAGACAGCCTGGAGGAGGCAGCAGCACAAAGAGAACATATGGTGGCAGAATGAGAGCCTGGAGCTGGCATCAGCATGAAGAGAACATATGGTGGCAGAATGAGACAGCCTGAAGGTGGAATCAGCACAAGGAGAACATATGATAACAGTATGAGACAGCTTGGAGGTGGCATCAGCATGAAGGGAACATATGGGGGCAGAATGAGACAGCCTGGAGCTGCCATCAGCATAAGGAGAACATATGGTGGCAGAATTAGACAGCCTGGAGTTGGCGGCAGCATGAGGAGACGATATAATCCCTAAATGATACAGCATGGAGGTGGCGGCAGCATGAGGAGACCACATAGTGGATGAATGACAGCCTGTAGTTGGTGGCAGCATGAGGAGACCATATTGTGGCTGAATGACACAGCATGGAGGTGGCGGCAGCGTGAGGAGACTATATAGTGCCTGAATGACACAGCGTGGAGGTGGCAGCAGCATGAGGAGACCATATAGTGGCTGAATGACACAGCATGAGGAGACCATATAGTCCCTGAATGACACAGCCTGAAGTTGGCGGCAGCAAGAGGAGACCATATAGTGGCTTAATGTCACAGCCTGGAGTTGGCGGCAGCATGAGGAGACCATATAGTGGCTGAATGACACAGCCTGGAATGGAACATATGGTGGCAGAATGAAACAGCCTTGAGGAGGCAGCAGCAGAAAGAGAACATACGAACATATGGTGGCAGAATGAGACAGCCTGGAGCTGGCATCAGCATGAAGAGAACATATGGTGGCAGAATGAGACAGCCTGGAGGTGGCATCAGCACGAGGAGAACATATGGTGGCAGTATGAGACAGCTTGGAGGTGGCATCAGCATGAAGAGAACATATGGGGGCAGAATGAGACAGCCTGGAGCTGCCATCAGCATGAGGCGAACATATGGTGGCAGAATTAGACAGCCTGGAGTTGTCGGCAGCATGAGGAGACCATATAGTGGCTGAATGACGCAGCCTGTAGTTGGCAGCAGCAAGAGGAGACCATATAGTGGCTGAATGACACAGCTTGGAGGTGGTGGAAGCATGAGGAGACCATATAGTGGCAGAATGAGACAGCCTGGAGTTGACAGCAGCAATAGAACATATGGTGGCAGAATGAGACAGCCTGGAGGTGGCATCAACATGAGGAAAACATATGGTGGCAGAATGAGACAGCCTGGAGGTGGGAGCAGCATGAGGGGAACATATGGTGGCAGAATGAGACAGCCTGGAGGTGGCAGCAGCAGCATCAAGAGTCTTGAAAGTGACCCGGTGACAGAGTGGGGAGGTGGGGGCAATACCAGTACCCGGTGAGGAAGGTGGGTGAAAAAAGGAGAACTTTGTATCAGATGTGTGGCATCAGGTGGGTGGCAGGATCAGTGTAGTAGCTGAGGCAGGTAGACAGAAAAAAACTGTTAGTGTGCACAAGTAATTATTGAGGATATGCATTACATAAATCCTAACTTTTAATAATATCCTTAGGATAAAATATATGTACCCATATTTCTTTTTTTAAATCAAACAAAAGGAAACATGTGCAAAAAACACCATGTGCCACCTACACCATCAAGCATTGATGTGATGCAAAGACCTCTGAAATGGAGCAACATATGGTTCATTGTAACCGGTGGGGGTAAAAACTTCCCCTGTAAGGCCCTACTCTCGCATTATTAACTCCTTTCTTGGCAAGTGTTACTCGCCCTAAAAAGGGCGGCCCAACACAGGAACCTCTCCCTATTGCCACCTACAAAAACTGCCATTTCCCAGGGTTTTTAGGTGGAAATAGGGATTGGTTCCAGTGTGGGGCCGCCCTTTTTAACACGAGTAACACTTTCCTCGAAAATGTGGAAGGGAACAACGTATTGTTCTTTGTAGCAGGTGGGGGTAAAAACTTCCCCTGTAAGGCCCTACTCTCGCCCTATTAATTCCCTTCTTGGCAAGTGTTACTCGCCCTAAAAAGGGCAGCCCTACACAGGAAACTCTCCCTATTTCCACCTAAAAACCCTGGGAAATGGCAGTGTTTGTAGGTAGAAATAGGGAGAGGTTCCTTTGTGGGGCCACCCTTGTTAGGGCAAGTAACACTTGCCAAGAAGGGAGTTAATAATGCGAGAGTAGGGCCTTACAGGGGAAATTTGTATCCCCACCGGTTACAGTTGACCATACGTTGTTACCTTCCACCTTTTTAGAGGTCTTTGCATCACATCAGTGCAGTGGAGGCTGAGGACATGATGGAGGCGGAGTCGCACACTGTCACAGAACCAATAGCCTGAGAACGTGGAGGCAGAAGTGGCGTGACCTGTACAAGTTGCTGTTGTGGCCGTGCAGGAACCACATTCACCCAGTGGGCAGTAAAGGACATATATTGTCCATAACCATAGTTACAGCTCCACACGTCGGCGCTGCCATGCACTTTGGTACACACCGACAGGCTTAAGGACTGGCCCACCTTCTGTTCCACAAAATTGTGAAGTGCTGATACTGCCTTTTTCGCAGCGAAGTGACGGCTTGGGACTCCCCACCTTGGCTCAACACAAGCCATCAGTTCTCTGAAAGGTGCAGAGTCCGCCACTTGAAAAGGGAGGGACTGCAGCACTAGCAACTTGGACAGGAGTACATTCAGCTTCTGCGCCGTTGGATGAGTGGGCGCATACTGTTGTCTCTAGGACATTGCTTCACCGATGGATTGCTGGCGCAATGACTGACTCGAAGTAGGAGGAGCAGGCTCATCTGGAGCGACAGAAGTTGGGTATGACACACAGCTCCCTTTTTGCTGAGGTGGTGGAGCATTGGCTGGCTGAAACAGGGAACATCGTGCCACTGGGGGATGCAGAAGGTCGGACCACCACATCGGAGCCACGGTTCTCCCAGGCCACTTTATGGAGACGCTGCATATGTTCACCTAGGGCCATGGTGCCAACATTGGGACCCTGGCTACGCTTCACCTGTCAACACATCTTGCATGTGGCCATTTTAACCTCCTCTGGATGCTTGATGAGTAGATGATTTTCCCACCAACAGTCTGCACTGATTGACTGCTACTGCTGCCGACTCCAGGAACCCCTGTTCCACTACCTCCCGGGAAGGTAGGCTGCCGCAAAGTAGGTGGTCTTCTCCGGGCACATTTGGCTCCAGACTTTCCACTTCTGGCACTATGCGGACTGCCAACAATGCTACCTCAGCTGCTGCCTCGTAGGCAACCTGCAACTCTCTTCTCCTGATGATGATGAAGCCCATTCTGTACCCTGCTCCCAAGTGCAATCGGCTTCATCATCATCGAGTTGTGTCTGCACATTACTGATGTCCTCCTCAGGTTCCTCAACAATGTCTGCTTCAGGAACCTAAAGCTCAAAACTCCACCTCCTACGCCACTCTCCTCATCACTGCTTGCCCGCCTAGCAGATGAAGCGGCGGATGTCTCCTCCACTTTTTGGCTGGGCAGTAGCTGCTGACTGTCCTCTAGTATATCGTCCTCACGAAATAGTGGGGCTGAACCCACAGCATAAGATACTTCTGTGGGGGAGGGAACAGCATAGGACAGAGGCAATGGGAGGACAGGGACTGCTCCCTTGCCATGCCAACTGAGGGTTGTGTCTGAGGAACCCACTGACTGTTGAATGGGGTTGTCAGATGTCACTTGTGATTAAGTGGATGACCGTGATAACCAATCCATGACGGCAGATGGGTTGCTGGTCGAGACACGACCACTAGCTGATACCGGGAGCTCAGGCCTCTCGCTGCCACTCGCCCCTAGGCTGCTGCAACCTCTGCCTGATGAATTTAGGCCTCTACCACTCCACTGTTCACCACCTGGTACTTCTCTGCCTGAGATACTTATTGCAAAAATGCTTTTCTGTGCAACACACACTGCTCTCTGTCCCTCTCTGCGATAGAATGCTGAAGTGAGTAGCCACAAGTTGGCTGCCAATTACATAGGGCTGTGACATCACAGGGGTGGCTAGCTGCTGATAGACTGCATGCTGCATGTGATTCAGGGTCATCCCGTCTACCCTTGTTCCCGTCTTCCCAGCATTCCTTGCCGCAGGTCCTGACATGTAGAGCCTCCATCTTAGATGACCTGGGGCCTGGATCGCACTAAATGGAGTTTAATGAAGCGATTTGTGCGATCGAATCGCGGGCAATATTCGCATTTGTTGCGAAGGGAATTTCTCCTGAAATTCATAACAAATTCGGATTCTTCAGATTCGATTCGCTCATCCCTAGTCACTGCCAATGAAATGATCCACTAAGCTAGTATTAATACGCATACGCCCTCGTGTCCCGTCACTTAAGGACGGAGGGCGTATCCATGCGCCCTCGGCATTTCCGATCACTGCCGCTCGCTGGTCGATGATCGGACCGGGATGACTTCTGATATCTATCAGCAGGCATCTCGTGGCAATGCCTAGGAGGGTCCTGAGACCCCCCCCCCCCCCATGTCAGCGATCGCGGCAAATCACTGGTCAATTCAGACCAGTGATTTGCCCGCGATCCGGGCCATTCGGGTTACTGGTCCCGATCGCCCGCAAAATAAGAATGATCGGAGCTGTCAGAGTAAAACTCCAACTCCCACCATGTACGGTCTGTCAGTGCATTCTGGGTGTTGTAGTTTTGTAACAGCTGAAGGTTTGGGGTGCCGCCCCCCATGTGAATGTACAGGGTGCATACACACGGGTGGGTTTACAGTGGGTTTCCTTCTACAAATTTGAGCTGCGGCAAATTTTCCGCCGCAGCTCAAACTCCCAGCGGAAAACTTACTGTGAATCCCCGCCTGTGTGAATGTACCCTAAAAACACTACACTACCAAATAATAAAAAGTAAAACACTACATATACACCCCCTTACATGTCGTCGTCCCCCCCCCCAAATAAAAATGAAAAAAGTCACATATGGCAGTGTTTTCTAAAGGGAGCCTCCAACTGTTGCAAGACACAACTCCCAGTATTGCCAGACAGCCATAGACTGTCCTGGCAGGCTGGGAGTCTTTCAACAGCTGGAGGCACCCTGTTTGGGAAACACTGCTTTAGGGTTTTACTGTAGGTAACCGGGTCCGCCCCTATTGCAAATTCCTTATTTAGGCCTCAAATGCGCATCTTGCTCTCTCACTTCAGAGCCCTGTCGTATTTCAAGGCAACAGTTTAGGGCCACATATGGGGTATTTCCGTACTCGGGAGAAATTGCACTACAAATTTTGGGGATATTTTTCTCCTCTTACCCCTTATGAAAAGGTAAAGTTGGGGGCTACACCAGCATGTTAGTGGAAAAAAAATAAAAAATAAAAATGTTGACACTGACATGCTGGTGTTGCCCCATACTTTTCATTTTCACAAGAGGTAAAAGGAGAAAATTTGTAACTCAATTTCTTCTGAGTACGGAAATACCCCATATGTGTACGTAAAATGCTCTGCAGAAGAACTACATGGCTCAGATTTGAGAGAGCGCCATGTACATTTGAGGCCTAAATTAGTGATTTCCACAGGGGTGGCTGATCGTTACAGCGGTTCTGACATTAACGCAAAAAAAATGTGACCCCATTTTGGAAACTAGACCCCTCACGGAACGTAACAAGGGATATAGTGAGCCTTAACACCCTTCAGGTCTTTGACAAATTTTCGTTAAAGTTGGACATGAAAATTTAAAATTAGTTTTTTTCCCCTGAAATGCTGGCGTTACCCCAAATTTTTCATTTTCGTAAGGGGTAATAGGAAAAAAACCACCCAAAATTTGTTACCCCATTTCTTCTGAGTATATAAATACCCCATATGTGGAAGTAAAGTGCTCTGCGGGCGAACTACAATGCTCAGAAGAGAAGAAGCGCCAATGGGCTTTTTGAGAGAGAATTAGGCTGGAATTGAAGGCTATGTGTGTTTACAAAGCCCCCATGGTGCCAGAACAGTGGACCCCCTCCACACGTGACCCCATTTTGGAAACTACACCCCTCACGGAATGTAACAAGGGGTACAGTGAGTATTTACACCCCACAGGTGTCTGACAGATTTTTTGAACAGTCGTCCGTAAAAATGAAAAATTTTATTTTTCATTTGCACAGCCCACTGTTCCAAAGATCTGTCAAATGCTAGTGGGGTATAAATGCTCACTGCACCCATTATTAAGTTTTGTGAGGGGTGTAGTTTCCAAAATAGTATGCCATGTGTTTTTTTTTTTACTGTTCTGGCATCATGGGGGCTTCCTAAATGTGACATGCCCCCAAAAACTATTTCAGCAAAATTCGCTCTCCAAAAGCCCAATGTTGCTCCTTCCCTTCTGAGCCCTCTAGTGCACCCGCAGATCACTTTACATACACATTTGAGGTATTTCCTTACTCGAGAGAAATGGGGTTACAAATTTTTTGGGGCATTTTCTCCTATTACTCCTTGTGAAAATGAAATGTTTTGGGTAACACCAGCATTTCAGTGTTAAAAATCAAATTTTTCATTTTCATGTCCCACTTTAACGAAAGTTCGTCAACCACCTGTGGTGTGTTAAGGCTCACTGTAGTTCGCCCGCAGAGCATTTTACGCCCTAACATGGGGTATTTCCATACTCAGAAGAGATGGGGTTACAAATTTTGGGGGGCATTTTCTCCCATTACCCTTTGTAAAAATGGTAAATTTGGGGGGGGAAAACTGCACTTTAGGGCAAAAACATTTTTTTCATTTACGTATCCGACTTTTAACGAAAAGTCGTCAAACACCTGAACCCCTTGTTACGTGCTTTGGGGGGCATAGTTTCCAAAAGAGTATGCCATGTGGGGTTTTTTTTTTTTTGCTGTTTTGGCACATAGATGTGACATGCCCCTCAAAAACCATTTCAGAAAAATTCACTCTCCAAAATCCCACTGTCGCTCCTTCCCTTCTGAAAAGTTCCTGCTGAACTTTGAAGCCCTCTGATGTCTTCCAAAAGTAAAAACATGTCAACTTTATAATGCAAACATTAAGTAGACATATTTGGGGAGATTTATCAAAACCAGTGCAGAGGAAAAGTTGCCCAGTTGCCCATAGCAACCAATCAGATCGCTTCTTTCATTATTAACAAGGCCTCTGCAAAATGAAAGAAGCAATCTGATTGGTTGGTTTCCTCTGGACGGGTTTTGATAAATCTCACCAATTGTATTTGTGAATCAATATATCATTTATTTGGGATGTCTGTTTTCCTTACAAGCAGAGAGCTTCAAAGTTTAAAAAATGCTAAATTTTCTATTTTTTCATCAAATTTTGGAATTTTTCACCAAGAAATGATGCAAGTATCGACAAAAATATGTCACGAAAAAACAATTTCAGAATCAGAATGAAAGGTAAAAGCATCCCAGAGTTATTAATGCTTAAAGTGACAGTGGTCAGAATTGCAAAAAATGCTCCCATCCTTAGGGTTATAATGGGCTCCGTCCCCAAGGAGTTAAAAACTTTTATGAAAATACATACTACGCGTTTCTAAACCAGTGCAGTTTCTACTTCAGGTAGTGCACGGAGGCCCTGTAGATGCCCTTCATTACTTTGGCATCCTCATCCAGGAGTGGACATCCATACAAGACTGCTACAGGAGGAGGCCCATTGGATTTCCAAGTTGCAAGCTACGAGCTCTTTTTGTCTCAATGAGCGCGATGAGTTAAACTTGTGTTAAATTTTTTTATAGAGACTTACTGTTCTTACTGTCCCATGCGTTATATGCTGGTTGTAATTTGAAACTGAGTGTACACAGCAATATTTGTAGATGTAGGATACAATTGGTATTAGAAAAAAGGGTTAATCTGTTAATATATGTGTGTAATTGAATTGATTAGTTTGTATATATAAGAACATGTAGTATCCATGACTATGGGTGTCTAGGTGCCAGAAATGCTTCAGTGTTAAAGGGGTTATCCAGGAAAAAAACTTTTTTTATATATCAACTGGCTCCAGAAAGTTAAACAGATTTGTAAGTTACTTCTATTAAAAAATCTTAATCCTTTCAGTACTTATGAGCTTCTGAAGTTTAGGTTGTTCTTTTCTGTCTAAGTAATCTCGGATGACACGTGTCTCGGGAACTGCCCAGTTTAGAAGAGGTTTGCTATCGGAATTTGCTTCTAAACTGGGCGTTTCCCGAGACACGTGTCATCAGAGATTACTTAGACAGAAAAGAACGACCTTAACTTCAGAAGCTAATAAGTACTGAAAGGATTAAGATTTTTTAATAGAAGTAATTTACAAATCTGTTTAACTTTCTGGAACCAGTTGATATATAGAAAAAAATTTTTTTTTCCTGGAATACCCCTTTAATTCTGTCCTAATTTTTTCCTGTATATGTATTGCCATGAAAGTAAACCAGAAGTTTTTTTTAACTGCACTTGCTTGATCCGATTGTGAGTGATTTATCCCATACTTCTTCAATCTCATGAATAAAGGTCTAATTTTGGAGCCGATCCATGAACAGTGAGTTGAAACTCCATGTGATGAGCTGGACATTACCTTACTTTTGTTACTTAAAGGGGTATTCCAGGAATGTTTATAATTTAACTATGCTACAGGGACTCCAAAGTTAGTGTAGTTCATAATATAGTGTCTGTACCTGTCTCTGATGGTTGGTCTCACATTCTTATGTGATCTTGGCTCTGGATGTTAATTTTTTAAAGCATAATAAATGACTCCTGTCTTAGGTTTTTCCAGGATGCAGTCTGGCTGAGACACATCCTCACTAGTCAGATGATGACAGGGAGCCTGTAGTGCTTCAATGGGTGGAGTGTGCACAGGGAATTTACAACAGCAGGAGGCACTCTGATTAGAAAGCACTTGACTTTTGCATGGAATTCAGCTTGTTTGTGGTTTAATGGGTGGGGTGGCTGATGTGTGGGAGGGAGAAAAATTGAATTATGGGATTTGTATTAAAACAGACAACTGCAATGAATATCCTATTCACAAAATGATAGCCACAGCTTCATGATAATCTTACAACAAAGCTATTTAGCCCAAAGGCAAGCTCAGATCCTTCCTTAGCATGTCCATTACTGTCTGGCAAGTGCATACTAAAATCACCTTATGGTGGATAACCCCTTAAATCTGTGCCTCCTGTGCAGAGTAATGTTAGTAAATACTTTTATACATATTGCGCTCCATGGCGCATTGGAGGCTGTGAGCCTCTGCCTCATCTATATTTGGACTGCGGCCAGCCCATATTTTAATTATTCAACTTCTTTACTCTCACGTCACTAGGACATGAGAGCTTGAAGGGGGAGGCGAGAGCATCTCTCTATCTGCGCCACTGAAGCCTCACTACACTCAACTTCCTGGTGTAAGGAGTCAGCGTCACCTAGTGATGTGAAAGTGAAGAACCCATAAGTAGTCACTGGGTGCTGGCATTGCTTATATACCATAATACACATCACAAAAGTAAAGAAAAAAAACATACCAAAAGGCGCACACTGAAAATAGCGACAAGTTATAATGTTTATTAATGCATATATACATATAAATTATATGAATAGGCACACAAACAATTATAAAAACAATTAAAAGTAAAGGGAAGGAAGATAAAAAAAAAAACTCCCCCAAGGATAAAACCCCTCTCCATAACCAGAGGGATCCTAAGTGGACACCTCTACAAGGATGCCCTTTTTCTCTATATCTTGCATAGAGGATGTGGAGAGGATTTTTTTTTTCTTGGGGAAGTTCTTTTTAACCCCCCCCCCCCCTTATTTTCTATTGTTTTAAATTGTTTGTGTGCCTATTCATGTAGTTTTTGTATATAGATTATATTTTGCATTAATAAAGCTGCTATTTTTAGTGTGCGCCTTTTAGCATGTTATTTATTTTCTTTTGTAATGTGAGAGTGAAGAATTTGAATACTCGAGACTGGGACAGGCAGCGGGCAAACTATAGATGAGGCATATGAGCTGGGTGAACTGGCTCCCAGCCTCACAATAGGAATGTTACGTTGAGCGCTCCGGGTCCCTGCTCCTCCCCGTAGCACTCGCGGCGTTCACCTCCATGCAGCGCCCCGGTCAGACCCGCTGACCGGGAGCGCTGCATTAGTGTCACCGGCGGGACGCGCCCGCCCGCGGTTCGCGCCCGCCCGCGGTTCGCATCCCAATCCCCTCTCATGTCCCGTCCTCCGTCGGCTCAGTTCCGGCGCTCGCGGCCCCGCTCTCTAGGGCGTGCGCACGCCGGTTCTCTGAGATTTAAAGGGCCAGTGCGCCATTGATTGGCACCTGGCCCAATCACTATATTCACCTGTGTCCTCATTATAAAAACCCACTTCCCCTTCCTGGTATCGCCGGATCTTGTTGCCTCAGTGCCAGTGAAAGCGTTCTCGTGTATGTTCCAAGCCAGTGTTCCAGACCCTCTGCCGTTGCCCCTGACTACGATCCTTGCTGCCTGCCCTGACCTTCTGCTACATCCGACCTTGCTCTTGCCTTATCCCTTGTACCGAGCCTGTCTCAGCCGTCAGCTGGGGTTGAGTCGCTATCGGGTGAAACGACCTGGGGGTTACCTGCCGCTGCAAGACCATCCCGCTTTGCGGCGGGCTCTGGTGAAAACCAGTAACCCCTTAGACTCCGTTCCCCTGGTACGGCCCACGTCATCACCCCACTGACGCACAGGATCCACCACCAGTATCCTCACTGTATACCCATCCGGATCCTGACAAGGAATAAAAGTATTGGCTAGCATAAATCTGCCCAGAAGGCATGGATTAAAGTAAGTGACCCCTCATTTTGCATTAGGACAACTAGATGAATTCTTTGATGGGGGTCGTTTCTAAAATGGGGTCACTTCTGAGGTGCTTCCACTGAACTTGTACACAGTGGACACTAATATGGTACAGTATTTCACATAAGTGACTACACCCCTCACATTTGTAAAAATATTTTATTATATCTGTATAAGTGTCTCTTGCCAACAGTCAAACATGGTAATGGAAGTGTCGTGGTGTGGGCCTGCATGAGTGCTGCTGGCACTTCAGGAGCTACAGTTACTTGAGGGAATCATTAAAGCCAACATGTACTGGGAAACACTGAAGCAGAGCATTAACCCCCCCTCCCCCTTTGGAGACTGGGCCGTAAGACAGTATTTCAAGATGATAACAATTCTATACACACCTCCAAGATGACCACTGCCTTGCTAAAGATGGCCTGGCCAAACATGCCTCCTTAACTGGGCACTGTCAGATACAAAAACTTTTCATATGTTGTAAAGCATGTATAACCAATAGGTTGTGCAATTGCTTTCATTAGAAAATGTGAAGTATTTCATACTGAAAAAGCCAGTCAAACAACTGTCCCCCCTGCCTGCTTGGACACATACTAGTCCTGCTGTGTCCATGCGTCATCACCTATGTCATTGACACACTTCCTTGATTGACAGCTGTGAGTGCAGAGCTCACAGCTTGAGGAAAAATCCTCCCATTGTCAGCTTGTGTCCCGCTACTGTCAGTGAGGAGTTGTAGTTTTGCTAATGCTAAGGGAGATTTGAGCTTACATCAAACTGAGGGAGGGGAGGGGGGGGAGACCTGCACAGTGAGGCCATGCCCCCTCCCTTTGTTTTATATACATTTTTTTTAGGTTGTTCGTCATGTGGTATAAATGACATGTTAGCTTTACTCTGCAGGTCGGTACAATAATGGCAATACCAAATTGATATTCATTTTTCATATTTTATTATATTTATACCATAAAAACTAATTTTGTAAAAAATAATCTTGTTCATGAGTCGCTGTATTCTGAGATTCATAACTTTTTAATTTTTTCACCGACACAATTGTGTGAGGACCCTTTTCTTTGCGGGACTATTTTTGGGTGTTTTTTTGGGTGTATATTGTCTCTCTCTCTCTCTGTGTGTGTATATATATATATATATATATATATATATATATATATATATATGTGTATATATATATATATATATATATATATATGTAGTGTATATAATTTATTTTTTATACATATACATCTGTACTCCACTTAATTATGCCTATGCCTGTCAGTTTTACACTGACAGGCATAGTATAGCAAATCAGACTCTGCCTTAGGTAGAGGGTTATCAGCTTCTGTTGCCATGACAACGGAGGCCATTGTTAGACCTCCGGTTACCATCACAATGATCGTCACTCTGCAAAGTGACAGCTCCCTCCCTCTGTAACCCTATTAGACGATACAGTCACAGTGACCACAGCGTCTATAGGGTTAACTCAGCAGCGCAGATCAGATTCTGAGTGTTGTGGCTAGCCTCCTCCGATGGGGCCCCCCCCCTCTGCCCTGATCGTTTCACTATCTGAAGCAATGGAAGAGAGGGGAAGGAGGAGACCCCCGCAAATATCACTTCTATTGGTCTGTCAGTACTGACAGACCAATAGGAGAGATCCCTGGCTGGCTTTAGGGATGCTCGACTGTAGAGCACAGCTAAGCTCAATAAACTCACAGCGCCCAGAGGCGCTCTGACAGTTTATTCTTACCTGGTACACGTACGTGGTGATGCGGCGAGTCAGCCTTAATCACCACATACATGTACCTGATTATGCGTGAAAAGGTTAACAACACTGTATCCAAACAATAATATATTTATGACCAATTGTGAGTATGTGAACAGGAAAGAGCCCAAAAAAGAGGACCATCATTCAATAATACATAATTCACTATGAGCCAAATGCTTTAATTCACTTGTTGCATAAAAACATAACTAATCAATATTGCACACTTATATTGCGCCGACACCTAATAGTGCTAATCCCACAGGGCTATGTTCAGCCTATATAGGCTGAACATACTGGGACAGTAAATTCTTGTGACACCTATGTAGTTCTATTTGAGGTGTGTAAAACAGTCTTAGAGGTGTTTTACACACCACAAATAGAACTATCTCTTTCTCAGCCAGCTGTGTAACTTTATGTTCTAAAGCTGATGGAGGCATTACAGGGTTTTGTTTGGCACGATTCATATCAGCTAGCATCCATAGATGTTGAGAGCCTGTACAACCGCATCCCACATGATGAGGGTGTACAGGCTCTCCAAACTTTTTTGTCCCACACAAACAAGTCCCCTCACGTTGATTTTGTTACCGAGTCCGTTATGTTCATCCTCATCAACAATGCATTTATGCACAATGATCAGTGGTAAGTGCAAACCCGGGGTACCGCGATGGGTATCCCGGTGTCTTGCACGTATGCAAATATATTTCTGGCAGTTCTAGAGAGTAAAATGATTTTTTCAACAAATAATCAATTTAGTCGAGATATTAAATTATATTTACGATATGTGGACGATATATTTGTTGTTTGGAACCACACAGAAGAAAAATTTTCACAATTCATCCAGTATCTAAATATTCAGAACCAAGCCAATATGTATTTTACCCACAAATATGGAGGTCACTCCTTAGATTTCCTGGACATACGACTATTTGTGGAAAACAGAAAAATAAACACTACAGCATTTAAAAAAGAAATCACTAAAAATTCAATCCTCCATTACCAAAGCTCCCATCCAAAACATGTCCGTGATGCAATTCCATACAGCCAGTTTTTGAGAATAAAGCAAATTAATAACGATCCCACCAGATACGAAATTCAAGCACAAGAACTCACTGGACGATTGCAGCAGCGAGGGTACCCTAAAAAAAATCATAGAAAAAGCAGCAAATCAAGCAAAACGAAAAGATAGAGAAGAATTAATACACAAAATAAATTTCAAAAAATCTACTGAACAGTGGTTTGTTTTTGTATTCCAGAACACACATGAATAATGCAATAAAATCAGCTATACATGAAAATTGGTTTATGTTAGAAAATGACAAAGACCTACAAGAAACAGCAAAATTAAAACCTATTATTACTCATAGGAAAAATATGACAATAGGTACCTTCATAAAAAAACAAGAAGAAATACCACCAAAAAAAGAAACAAAAACTTGGTTAGAGCAGACAACCCCACAGGGAAATTATCCATGCAGAAATTGTAATATTTGCCATTTAAATCTAGCTCAGAGAGTATTCACACTAGGCGGTAGTGAAATCAAAGTCCAAAAACTTATAACATGCAAAAGTACACACGTTGTATATTGTTTAATTTGCCCATATGGCATGTATTATATAGGGAAAACAATTAGACATATGTACAAAAGAATTAAAGAACATATTTATTCCCTAAAAACGAAAACAGGTGCCACAAAATGTATAAATCATATGCATGAAGTTCACGCAGGTAACCCAGCCGTATTAAAATTTGCTGGCATAGAAAAAGTTGATCCCACAGATCACAACCGCGTTTTATTACAAAAAGAAGCTGCTTGGATAAGCCGCTTAGCCGCAATAGGTCCCCTAGGACTTAACGAGCAGAACGATCTTTCCTCGTTTCTGTAAGAATAAGGACCTATGTGAACACAGGTCTTAACGAATACTAATGTTGTTTTTAACCATTCACATGCTGTCACTAATGATTATAAAAGCACTCCTCACCTGTGTATGAATTAGACCAGAAGAAGCGTCATTTAGACGAGAAACAGTTCTGTTGTCTGTTTTTCCTCCCCTGCACCCACTCCCGTCCTCCCCGCTGTATCCTTGTCTAGCAGCAAGAGTTGTATACCATGTTTAGCCTGGACTTCAATAAAGAAACCATCGATATACAGCATACCCTACGGTGTGGTTAGTGCATTTCTCGAATCTATTCAATACAGTTCATATTTATTTTTTTTTAAATACGTTTTATTGAAGATTAAACAAACATCAGACAACTCGCCTCACAGAGCAAAATGGTATAAAGCGGAGTACACAATTAAAAAAAAGGCACTGAGAACATGTACAAGTAAGCAGGATGTAAACGACATAATATCATATAAAGATACGGCAGTAATCAGTGCAGTGAGGACACAGTCTGAGGAAAACCAAAAACAACCAGTTGAGAAACCTTAACACAAAAAGAGGGTGAACAAGGTGAACGAAAAAAAAGGAAAAGAAAAGAAAAGGGGGATGGTATGTAATATAAAATCGGCAAAATAATATTGAATAGAGGCCGTAGTGTAGAATCCAGCAGATATCACCACATCTAGTCACGAGTACCAAGCATAATGTTTCTGATGTTAAGGCAGACCCATGCGTCCACAGAGGGGAGGGAGTACACACATCCAACACAACATCTTAACACACATAAATCAAAGGGGTATATACAACCACATCTAGAAAGGGAAGGGCAGTCATGACCCTAAGTCCCCTCAGGGGATGTAGAGTATGAACATTGGGTCAATGGTGAGGAGCACCAGGGACCCCACACAGAAAGAAATTTACCAGGGCATTTTCTATTCTTATAGACAAGATGGGAGAAGGGTATCATAGCATTAACCAAAGCTTTCCACTGAGACAGGGAAGGCGGGCCGGGGTCCATCCATTTGAGGGCAATCGCCTTCCTAGCAAAAAATAAGGATTCTCGCAGTAAAGTGCGCACGTAATGTGGCCACACTTCCTCATCCAGAACTCCAAATAAACAAATCAGAGGGTCACACCCCGGGGAAGGTTGGATAAATGTGGCAAGAAGACCAAGGACATCCTGCCAGAAGGATCTTATATCAGGGCAAGTCCAGATAAGATGCCAGAAATCAGCTTTAGCCGCACCACATCGATGGCAGGCGTCCGAGTCAGAACGACCCATTCTATGCAAACGAACGGGGGTGATGTAACTATAATGTATAATATTTAGTTGAATCAGTTTATTATTAGCAGAAGGAGACACCATCATATGTGAGGAAAGCATCTCCTCCCAATCATCTTTAGTCAAATTGGGAATATGAGTGTCACGATGCCGGCTGGCGGGTAGTGGATCCTCTGTGCCAGAGAGGGATTGGCGTGGACCGTGCTAGTGGATCGGTTCTAAGTCACTACTGGTTTTCACCAGAGCCCGCCGCAAAGCGGGATGGTCTTGCTGCGGCGGTAGTGACCAGGTCGTATCCACTAGCAATGGCTCAACCTCTCTGGCTGCTGAAGATAGGCGCGGTACAAGGGAGTAGACAGAAGCAAGGTCGGACGTAGCAGAAGGTCGGGGCAGGCAGCAAGGATCGTAGTCAGGGGCAACGGCAGGAGGTCTGGAACACAGGCTAGGAACATACAAGGAACGCTTTCACTGGCACAATGGCAACAAGATCCGGCAGGGAAGTGCAGGGGAAGTGAGGTGATATAGGGAAGTGCACAGGTGAAGACACTAATTGGAATCACTGCGCCAATCAGCGGCGCAGTGGCCCTTTAAATCGCAAAGACCCGGCGCGCGCGCGCCCTAGGGAGCGGGGCCGCGCGCGCCGGGACAGGACCGAGGGAGAGCGAGTCAGGTATGGGAGCCGGGGTGCGCATCGCGAGCGGGCGCTACCCGCATCGCGAATCGCATCCCGGCTGGCAGCAGAATCGCAGCGCCCCGGGTCAGTGGATCTGACCGGAGCGCTGCAGCGGAGAGAGTGTAGCGAGCGCTCCGGGGAGGAGCGGGGACCCGGAGCGCTCGGCGTAACAGTACCCCCCCCTTGGGTCTCCCCCTCTTTTTAGGGCCTGAGAACCTGAGGAGCAGACTTTTATCTAGGATGTTGTCCTCAGGTTCCCAGGATCTCTCTTCAGGACCACAACCCTCCCAGTCCACTAAAAAAAAAGTTTTCCCTCTGACCTTTTTAGAGGCTAAGATCTCTTTGACAGAGAAGATGTCCGAGGAGCCGGAAACAGGAGTGGGAGGAACAGATTTGGGAGAAAAACGGTTGAGGATGAGTGGTTTAAGAAGAGAGACGTGAAAGGCATTAGGGATACGAAGAGAAGGAGGAAGAAGAAGTTTGTAAGAGACAGGATTAATTTGACACAAAATTTTGAAAGGACCAAGATAGCGTGGTCCCAACTTGTAGCTAGGGACACGGAAGCGGACATATTTAGCGGAGAGCCATACCTTGTCTCCAGGGGAAAAAACGGGAGGAGCTCTTCTTTTCTTATCCGCGAACCTCTTCATGCGTGAAGAAGCCTGTAAGAGAGAATTTTGGGTCTCTCTCCATATAATGGAAAGGTCACGAGAAATTTCATCCACAGCGGGCAGACCAGAGGGCAAGGGGGTAGGGAGGGGGGGAAGAGGGTGACGGCCGTACACCACGAAAAATGGGGATTTGGAGGAAGATTCAGAGACTCTGAAGTTATACGAGAATTCGGCCCATGGAAGGAGATCTGCCCAGTCATCCTGGCGGGAGGAAACAAAATGTCGCAAATAATCACCCAAGACTTGGTTAATTCTTTCTACTTGTCCATTGGACTGGGGATGATATGCAGAAGAAAAATTTAATTTAATCTTGAGTTGTTTACAGAGAGCCCTCCAGAATTTAGACACGAATTGGACGCCTCTATCCGAGACGATCTGCGTAGGCAACCCGTGAAGACGAAAAATGTGTACAAAAAATTGTTTAGCCAACTGAGGCGCTGAAGGAAGACCAGGAAGAGGGATGAAATGTGCCATTTTGGAGAATCGATCAACGACCACCCAAATAACAGTGTTGCCACGGGAAGGGGGTAAATCAGTAATAAAATCCATACCAATCAGAGACCAAGGCTGTTCGGGGACAGGCAGGGGATGAAGAAAACCAGCGGGCTTCTGGCGAGGAGTCTTATCCCGGGCACAGATAGTGCAGGCTCGCACAAAGTCCACAACATCCGTCTCCAGAGTCGGCCACCAATAGAAGCGGGAGATGAGTTGCACAGATTTCTTGATGCCCCCATGACCAGCGAGATGGGAGGAGTGACCCCATTTGAGGATTCCGAGGCGTTGGCGTGGAGAAACAAAGGTCTTTCCTGGAGGAGTTTGCCTGATGGAGGCTGGAGAAGTGGAGATCAGGCAGTCAGGTGGAATGATGTGTTGCGGAGAGAGTTCAACTTCTGAGGCATCCGAGGAACGAGAGAGAGCATCGGCCCTAATGTTCTTATCGGCAGGACGAAAGTGAATCTCAAAATTAAATCGGGCAAAGAACAGAGACCACCGGGCCTGGCGAGGATTCAGTCGTTGGGCAGACTGGAGGTAGGAGAGGTTCTTGTGGTCGGTGTAAATAATAACTGGAAATCTTGATCCCTCCAGCAGATGCCTCCATTCCTCAAGTGCTAATTTGATGGCTAGAAGCTCTCGATCCCCGATGGAGTAGTTCCTCTCCGCCGGAGAGAAGGTCCTAGAAAAAAAACCACAAGTGACAGCATGCCCGGAAGAATTTTTTTGTAAAAGAACAGCTCCAGCTCCCACTGAGGAGGCATCAACCTCCAATAGGAAGGGTTTGGAAGGGTCAGGTCTGGAGAGCACGGGAGCCGAAGAAAAGGCAGACTTGAGTCGTTTAAAGGCGTCTTCCGCTTGAGGAGGCCACGACTTGGGATCGGCATTTTTTTTGGTTAAAGCCACGATAGGGGCCACAACGGTAGAAAAATGTGGAATAAATTGCCTGTAATAATTGGCGAACCCCAAAAAGCGTTGGATAGCACGGAGTCCGGAGGGGCGTGGCCAATCTAAGACGGCAGAGAGTTTGTCTGGATCCATTTGTAGTCCCTGGCCAGAGACCAAATATCCTAGAAAAGGAAGAGATTGGCATTCAAACAGACATTTCTCAATTTTGGCATAGAGTTGATTGTCACGAAGTCTCTGAAGAACCATACGGACATGCTGGCGGTGTTCTTCTAGATTGGCAGAAAAAATTAGGATATCGTCCAGATATACAACAACACAGGAGTATAACAGATCACGAAAAATTTCATTGACAAAGTCTTGGAAGACAGCAGGGGCGTTGCACAGGCCAAAGGGCATGACCAGATACTCAAAGTGTCCATCTCTGGTGTTAAACGCCGTTTTCCACTCATCCCCCTCTCTGATGCGGATGAGGTTATAGGCGCCTCTTAAGTCCAATTTAGTAAAGATGTGGGCACCTTGGAGGCGATCAAAGAGTTCAGAGATGAGGGGTAGGGGGTAGCGGTTCTTAACCGTGATTTTATTAAGACCGCGGTAGTCAATGCAAGGACGTAGGGAGCCATCTTTTTTGGACACAAAGAAAAATCCAGCTCCGGCAGGAGAGGAGGATTTACGGATAAAGCCTTTTTTAAAATTTTCCTGGACATACTCAGACATGGCAAGAGTCTCTGGGGCAGAGAGAGGATAAATTCTGCCCCGGGGTGGAGTAGTACCCGGGAGGAGGTCGATAGGGCAATCATAAGGCCTGTGAGGAGGTAGAGTCTCAGCTTGTTTTTTGCAGAAAACATCCGCGAAGTCCATATAGGCCTTAGGGAGACCGGTTACTGAGGGAACCACAGAGTCACGGCAAGGGTTACTGGGAACCGGTCTTAGACAGTCCTTGGAACAAGAGGGCCCCCAACTCTTGATCTCCCCAGTGGACCAATCCAGGGTTGGGGAATGAAGTTGAAGCCAGGGAAGTCCAAGGAGAATTTCCGAGGTGCAATTGGGGAGGACCAAAAGTTCAATCCTCTCGTGATGAGATCCGATGCTCATTAGAAGGGGCTCCGTGCGGAAGCGTATGGTACAGTCCAATCTTTCATTGTTTACACAATTGATGTAAAGGGGTCTGGCGAGACTGGTCACTGGGATGTTGAACCTGTTGACGAGAGAGGCCAAAATAAAATTTCCTGCAGATCCAGAGTCCAAGAAGGCCACGGTAGAGAAGGAGAAGGCAGAGGCAGACATCCGCACAGGCACAGTAAGACGTGGAGAAGCAGAGTAGACATCAAGGACTGTCTCTCCTTTGTGCGGAGTCAGCGGACGTCTTTCCAGGCGGGGAGGACGGATAGGACAATCCCTCAGGAAGTGTTCGGTACTAGCACAGTACAGGCAGAGGTTCTCCATGCGGCGTCGTGTCCTCTCTTGAGGTGTCAGGCGAGACCGGTCGACCTGCATAGCCTCCACGGCGGGAGGCACAGGAACAGATTGCAGGGGACCAGAGGAGAGGGGAGCCGAGGAGAAGAAACGCCTCGTGCGAACAGAGTCCATATCTTGGCGGAGCTCCTGACGCCTTTCGGAAAAACGCATGTCAATGCGAGTGGCTAGGTGAATAAGTTCATGTAGATTAGCAGGAATTTCTCGTGCGGCCAGAACATCTTTAATGTTGCTGGATAGGCCTTTTTTAAAGGTCGCGCAGAGGGCCTCATTATTCCAGGACAATTCTGAAGCAAGAGTACGGAATTGTACGGCATACTCGCCAACGGAAGAATTACCCTGGACCAGGTTCAACAGGGCAGTCTCAGCAGAAGAGGCTCGGGCAGGTTCCTCAAAGACACTTCGGACTTCCGAGAAGAAGGAGTGTACAGAGGCAGTGACAGGGTCATTGCGGTCCCAGAGCGGTGTGGCCCATGACAGGGCTTTTCCGGACAGAAGGCTGACTACGAAAGCCACCTTAGACCTTTCAGTGGGAAACAGGTCCGACATCATCTCCAGATGCAGGGAACATTGGGAAAGAAAGCCACGGCAAAACTTAGAGTCCCCATCAAATTTATCCGGCAAGGATAGGCGTAGCCCAGGAGCGGCCACTCGCTGCGGAGGAGGTGCAGGAGCTGGCGGAGGAGATGACTGCTGAAGCTGTGGTAGTAACTGTTGTAGCATAACGGTCAGTTGAGACAGCTGTTGGCCTTGTTGCGCTATCTGTTGTGACTGCTGGGCGACCACCGTGGTGAGGTCAGCGACAACTGGCAGAGGAACTTCAGCGGGATCCATGGCCGGATCTCCTGTCACGATGCCGGCTGGCGGGTAGTGGATCCTCTGTGCCAGAGAGGGATTGGCGTGGACCGTGCTAGTGGATCGGTTCTAAGTCACTACTGGTTTTCACCAGAGCCCGCCGCAAAGCGGGATGGTCTTGCTGCGGCGGTAGTGACCAGGTCGTATCCACTAGCAACGGCTCAACCTCTCTGGCTGCTGAAGATAGGCGCGGTACAAGGGAGTAGACAGAAGCAAGGTCGGACGTAGCAGAAGGTCGGGGCAGGCAGCAAGGATCGTAGTCGGGCAACGGCAGGAGGTCTGGAACACAGGCTAGGAACATACAAGGAACGCTTTCACTGGCACAATGGCAACAAGATCCGGCAGGGAAGTGCAGGGGAAGTGAGGTGATATAGGGAAGTGCACAGGTGAAGACACTAATTGGAATCACTGCGCCAATCAGCGGCGCAGTGGCCCTTTAAATCGCAAAGACCCGGCGCGCGCGCGCCCTAGGGAGCGGGGCCGCGCGCGCCGGGACAGGACCGAGGGAGAGCGAGTCAGGTACGGGAGCCGGGGTGCGCATCGCGAGCGGGCGCTACCCGCATCGCGAATCGCATCCCGGCTGGCAGCAGAATCGCAGCGCCCCGGGTCAGTGGATCTGACCGGAGCGCTGCAGCGGAGAGAGTGTAGCGAGCGCTCCGGGGAGGAGCGGGGACCCGGAGCGCTCGGCGTAACAATGAGATTCCCAGTGTCGGACAGCCGGCAACCGGGAACGGGAGTTCTTGGCCTGAATGAGGTGCGTATATAGGATGGACACCAGTCCCCTAGGGCCCTGCGATTTTAAAATACCAATAAGAGGGAATGCCGATATGGGTGCACGTCCAGCAGGGAACTGTGTTGACAATGCATGACGGAGCTATAGGTATTTAAAGAAGCAGTGTCGGGGTAAATCATATTCTGATTGCAGTTGCTCGAAGGAACACAAAACATTATCCCTATACACATCGCCCAGAGTGAGCACACCAGCATTCATCCAAAAAACAGAGTCTAGAGTCTCACCCACATGGATGAGAAAGGGGTTGTGCCATAGAGGGGTATCAGACGGGATATCAGCATATCCATATACTGACTTAGCGGCCCGCCACACTTTTACAGCCAGCTTATGTAAAGGTAGATAAGCACGACCCCCTAGAGTAGGGCTTTCTAAGAGCATCCGGGGAGACACTGAGGGGACGAACCTATCCAGGCATTGTTCAGAGTCGGGCATGGAGTCTCCCAGAACCCAATGTCTAATATATCTCAACTGCCCCGCCAGGTAATACAAATAAAAATCAGGAAGGGACATACCCGCCTCCAGCTTGGGACGCTGGAGAGTTGTGAGACTAAACTTAGGTCTGCTAGGTCCCCAAATAAACGGAGACAGAAGGGAATGTACAGAATCAAAAAAGGATTTAGGGACAGGAACCGAAGCA
The DNA here is from genome assembly GCF_029499605.1 of Hyla sarda. Taxonomy (NCBI): domain Eukaryota; kingdom Metazoa; phylum Chordata; class Amphibia; order Anura; family Hylidae; genus Hyla; species Hyla sarda. The sequence continues at coordinate 135,764,596 of NC_079196.1, forward strand.
TGTTCTAGGGTATACAAGCATTTAGGGATAATAATAAGTTTGATAAGATTAATACGTCCAGAGACGGACAGTGGCAGCTGGGCCCATATCCTAAACTTAGATTTAATGTAAGGCAGGAGGGAGAGAACATTTACCTCAAGATCTAGCACGGGATCCCTATTGATATATACCCCCAAATATTTAAATGTAGTGACAACCGGGAGACCACCCAACGTCGGGGGCCACGCTCTAGGTAGTAGAGGCATGACCGCCGATTTGGACCAATTAATGAACAGTCCCGAAAAAAATCCGAAACGATCCATCAGGTCGATCGCATAGGGGATCATTGTAGTGGGGTCAGACACAAAGAGAACCATATCATCGGCATAAAGGCCTATGCGGTCCTCCCTACCTCCCACAGACATGCCCCGGAAACCAGGATCCTGACGTATACGCAAAGCAAGGGGCTCCACCGCCACCGCAAACAGAAGCGGGGACAGGGGGCACCCCTGACGCGTACCCCGACCTAGGTGAAATAGGGGAGAACACACACCATTCACAAGGACCTGGGCCCGCGGACACCTGTAGAGGAGGGAGACCCAGGACCTAAAATTGTGACCAAAGCCAAACCTACAAAGCACTTCTAAGAGGTATCCCCACTCAATCGAGTCAAAGGCCTTAGCTGCATCGAGTGACGCCACGGCCCAGTCCCCTCCCATAACACCACCCACCTGGACGGCAGTTTGGACACGACGGATATTATCCGAAGTGGATTTGCCCGGCATAAAACCGGATTGATCATGATGCACAAGCGACAATACAACCCGATTCAGTCTATTGGCCAGGGCTTTAGTTAGTAGTTTATAATCAAGGTTCAATAAGGAGATAGGCCTGTAGGAACCGCACTCCATAGGATCTTTATCAGGTTTTAGGAGGACAACAATCGTCGCCTCATATAAGGAATCAGGCAAGGCCCCATCAGTAAAGGCTCTTTCATACATAGCTAGCAGAGGAGGCAGGAGTACGTCACTGTACTTCAAGTAAACCTCCAAAGGGAGGCCGTCAGGGCCCGGAGACTTACCCCTGGCCATGTCTGCCAAAGCTTCTTGCAACTCTAGTAAAGTGAGAGGAGCATCTAAAAAGTCCCTATCTTCAGCCGATAATTTAGGAAAATCAATGCCGTCCAGGTAGGCAGCCAACTCAGCAACACCATACTGCACCTGCGAAGTATATAAAGTAGAATAAAACGTAGAGAAACATTGTAATAGCTCATCATTACCCAACATGACGGACCCATCCGAGGCCCGGAGTTTAAGAATAGGAGCAACAGAGGAGTTTTGTCTGACTATATGAGCCAGTAACTTACTAGATTGGTTCCCATGCTCAAAATAAAACTGTTTGGTGAAGAATAATTTCCTATTGGCCTTTTCGTGGAGGTGCAACATATATTGTCGCCCCTCCCGTAGCCACAAGATCTCATTAGCCTCCGACGGGTCCGCAACATAACGAGCTTCCAATTGTGCACAACTCTGAGCCAATTCCTCCTCCCTCCTAACTGTAGATCTCTTGATGAATGAAATAGTAGAGCGTAAGCACCCCCTCAGATAGGCTTTCAACGTTTCCCACACCAGTGCCGGGGACCCCTCGGGGGTATTAGCCTCAAGAAATACCTGAAGTTGATCAGGGATTCTATCATTAGGGCCAATCTGATCCAACCAAAAGGGGTGGATCTTCCATCTACGCGATGTGCCAGAACCGACCATGGAGACATCAAGCAATAGGGGAGAATGGTCAGATATAGCACGCGGCTCGTAGGAGATCGCGGTGACCTGAGACATAAGTAGCGAGTTACCACACGCCAGGTCGATTCTGGACAGCGCATGATGTCCCAATGTGTGACATGAGTACTGTCTAGTATGTGGAAACCTTTCACGGTATATGTCCACCCACCCCACCTCCCCAAGAAATGAGGAAAGGGAATCCCCGCCAGTAGCCAGGACAGTACCTCTAGCGCTATGACGGTCTAGTGTGGGGTCTAATACCATATTAAAATCGCCCATACAGAGGACCCGTGCTGAGGGATATGCAGCAGCAAAAGTGACAGCCTTATGCAATATTTCCATAGAGGCAGGGGGAGGATTATAGATGAAAAGAAACACATACGGGACATTGTTCAAGTATGCATGTACAAAGATGTAACGACCCTGAGGATCCCCACGGACCGCGACCGGATCCCATCTCACCAATCTACTAACCAATATTGAAACCCCTCTAGAATAGGACGAATGGAAGGAATGATGAGACCATTGGACCCAAGGCCTAGACAAAAGGTGGGCTCTATCAGGCGTTAAATGGGTCTCCTGAAGAGTAACTATATGAGGGCGGTGTCTTCTAATATGCGCAAATATCAGGGCACGCTTGCGCGGTGTACGCACACCCCTAACGTTCCATGACATCACTCTAAGACTCGCCATAGTAGAGCAGTGCACGGGCATACACATACAACAGCCACACACCAGACAAGACAAGACAAGGACGCACGGGTCTGCTGACACATGACAGATAAGCAATCAATGGCCGAACACATTCAACAGATAGCATCTGAGGTAGAGTACACATACAAAGCAACATCCCCCTAACAATTATATAACCAGTTAACCAAAGAGAACATAGAACAATGTATACTGGAAGCCAACCAGGCATCAGAAGAGCAACAGCTCCAACTAGTGGGGAGAACCTGCTTACATATGCAAATATAGAGAAATTGACCTATACAATATATGCATAGATAGTAACCCAGAGGTAGGGACAGAAGAGAATGTAAGTCAAGGGCAAACTAGGAGGGAGCCCCTAGAGAAAGGAACAAGTCCAAGCATCAGAGATAAAGACAAGAGAGACGAGGGAGAGATTTAGAATGAAGAATGGCTAAGGGAGGAAGGGCAAGGGCAGCTGGGAAGGCAGAAAAAAAAAAAAAAAAAAAAAAGGGGGGGAAAGGAGAAGAGGAGCCACAGGCCATTGGGAAAAAGCAGACGAATAAAAGAGGGAGTAGCATCAAATCCCGCTCGGGGAAGGGCACAAGAATATATACAATTCAAATTGCACATGTGCGGAGGGAGAGGGGGGGAGGGAAGGAAAGGAAGAGAAAAGGAAGGGAAAGGCGGACACGGATTAGGAAAGGGGTAGGAGAGCTCAATAAAAGGAAGGGAGGTGTGGGGAAAAGGGAGGGAGGAGGGGGGGGGGGAAGAGGGAGGAGGGGGGAAAAAGGGGGAAGGGAGGAGGGGGGGGGAAGAAAGGAGGGGGGGAAGAAAGGAGGGGGGGACGATGTAGGTGTGAGCAAATATACCAGGGTACATCCCGGCCAGCAGCTATCAGAGGGGACGTGTCTATTGCGTAGGGTGGAGAGTCCAGGGAGATAAGACACAGAGAAATAAAAACAAAAACATTTCGGTACCGACATCCTGATATTATCCACAGTATGGGTTATAGAGGTAGTCCAGGGCAGACTCACTGCATGCCCCTGAGCGAATCCGCCAGAGTGTCAGGGAGCTGGAACCTAGCAAAGGCGCACCAAAGCGTCCGACATTGTGTCCAGAGTATAGTCCACGGTACAATCAGGCGGTCAGATAGTGACATAGGTCCGCCACAAAGACCAGTCCCATGGATCAGGAGGGGGGGGGGGGGTGGAATATATCATCAGGGCCTGGGGGAAAAGGTGGAAGTCCAGGGGACCAGTTGGGAAGGGGGTATCCAGGTATGGGAAAGGGGCACAGTACCTGTTCCGTGGCCTAGAGGTCCTGAGCTGCAGCCATTCATGAAGAAGGAGAAGAAATAGAAGAAAAGGGTCCTCAGAGCCATCCCAGTCCGAGTGCAAGATAGCAGGTCACAAGTCCATAACGGGAGGTCCCGGATCAGCGCCGCCCGCGCAGCCAGTCGTCCGCCTCGACCGGGGAGGAGAAAAAGATGGCTCGATCTCCGTTTACCACCCGGAGGCGTGCAGGGTAAGCCATAGAATAGGGCACACCACGCTCCCTCAGCCGAGCCTTCACCGATGTGAAGGAGGCCCTCTTGCGTTGCAGGTCAGATGAGAAATCAGGGAAAATGGATACCTTAGCATTGTGCACCTTGATCTCAGGGAGTCGTCTAGCAGAACGGAGAATCAGGTCTCTGTCATTACAGTTGAGAAAGCGCGCCAACAGCGGGCGCGGGGGTGCCCCAGGAACCGGCGGCCTAGCAGGAACTCTATGTGCCCTCTCCACAGCATAGGCCGCTGAAAACTGAGCGTCCGGGAAGAGTTCCTTAATCCAGGTTTCAACAAAGGCCCCGGGGTTCTGGCCCTCCGCCCGCTCAGGAAGGCCAATCACCCTGATGTTATTCCGGCGCAACCGGTTCTCTAAATCATCATTTTTCTGCCGAGCGCCCTCCAATTGCTCCTGCACCTCCCGGAGGGAGGAGGGCAAGGGCTGCACAGAATCTTCCAGTGTGGAGATACGGGACTCCGTCTCCGTGACCCGCTCACGGAGAGTTTGCATGTCCTGACGCAGGAGGCCTACGTCCACCCGTACCTCCTCCAATTTGCCGGTAAGAGATGTCCTACAGTTCTGTATGGCCATGAGAAGGGTGTCACTAACCTCCCGCAGAGACGGTTCAGGAGAGTCTGGGAGATCAGGCGGCAGGCCCTTCACCCCTACTGCTGCAGAGCGCGCTCCGGCCTGTCCAGCGCCATCTTGTTTTTCAGCACGGGCATAATCTCTGAGCTTCTCGACCGCCGTGCGGTCTTTTTGTTTAGCTTGATCCGGTTGAGGAGGCATATTACGGGTCCTCAGTCGGGTTCGTGGGGTCAAAGTCTCCAGGATTCAGTCCAGGATAATGAAATTGCAGGTCCTGAGCGGGAGCACTTACTCCATGCGACCGCTCATCTCAACCGCCAAGCCACGCCCCCCTCTACAGTTCATATTTATGATTGTTTGCTAGGAGAATTTGCACCCCACACAGAAGCTAGCAATATTTAACCCTAGACTTCTATGACTACAGATACAGCAAGCAGTGCTTAGTGTTCTTCATTTCTACTGTAAATATATTATAAAAAAAACTGATGAAAATAATATGCTAATTTTGTTTGAAGATTATTAGTGTATAATACATAAATCGAAGTGAACATGGTGCTTGATTCCTATGCTGCGATACACACCTACGTGTTAACCCCATAAATGCCACATAATGAAATATTAATATTTGCTGAATATTATACATCATTAAATAAATACATTTAATAATGATAATAATTAGGGATGCACCGATATATCGGCGGCCGATACATAGCTATACATAGCAAAATGCCGAAACAACTAAAAATCTGCCGATAATGACCCACCTCCCCTGCCCGTCCACAGCACAAGTTACAAACACTGCCAGTGGCAGAGGCACTCGTGGGCGGTGCAGGGGGGGCCAGCCACAACATCTGGGGGGGGGGTTGCGCTCTCCGGGATAGGATTAGGAATACTTCTTTTTATGTGCCCGGGTCGGCTCCTGTGTGTGGCTGCAGGCGGGGGCCGGCCAGCGCATATAAAACCTAATACTGTATACTAAAAACCATGGGGCCTCCAGCTGTTGTGAAACTACAACTCCCAGTATGCCCGGACCGGCAAAGTCTGTCCGGGCATGCTGGGAGTTGTAGTTTCACAACAGCTGGAGGCCCCCTGGTTTTTAGTATACAGTATTAGTTTTTATATGCTCTGGTCGGCCCCCGCCTGCAGCCGCACAAAGGAGCCGGCCCAGGCACATAAAAAGAAGTATTCCTAATCCTATCCCGGACATCCCTGTGTCCCGAAAAATCTTTTCGGGACATAAGGATGTCCGCCGGTCACTCACCATTCCCCGGCTTCTTCCTGCGATCCTCCCGCGATCCTCCTTCGGTCTTTCGCTTCTCCGCCTCTATGGTCGTATGCACGGGACGTCACTGACGTCCCGTGCGTACAACCATAGAGACGCAGGAGGACCGCAGGATCGTCGCAGGAGAACGCACGCCGGCCGGGGCCTGGTAAGTGACCGCGTCATCTTCTTCAGTGTTCCGGTCATCGCTCCTCCGGTCCCGGCACCGGCACCTACTGCTATGGTCCATAGGCCATAACAGTAGATGTGACCCCAGGCCGGAGGAGCGGTGACCGGATCACTGTGGGGGCAGCAGTACAGACATACAGCCTCCAGCCGTACACTGTATATGGCTGGAAGCTGTATGTCTGTGGGGTGGGGGGAACTGCTGACCTAATGTGGGGGGGGGAGGTGCCTACAAATGTGTGTGTGTGTGGGGAGAGCTGCCTAATATTGTGGGGGGGGGAGCTGCCTAATATTGTTGGGGGGGAGCTGCCTAATATTGTGGGGGGGGGAGCTGCCTGATATTGTGGGGGGGGGGGAAGCTGCCTGATATTGTGGGGGGGGAGCTGCCTGATATTATTGGGGGGGGAGCTGCCTAATATTGTTGGGGGGAGCTGCCTAATATTGTGGGGGGAGCTGCCTAATATTGTTGGGGGGAGCTGCCTGATATTGTGGGGGGGAGCTGCCTACAAATGTGGGGGGAGCTGCCTAATATTGTTGGGGGGAGCTGCCTGATATTGTGGGGGGGGGGAGCTGCCTACAAATGTGGGGGGAGCTGCCTAATATTGTTGGGGGGAGCTGCCTAATATTGTGTGGGAACTGCCTACTATTGTTGGGGGGAGCTGCCTACTATTGTGGGGGAAATGCTGACCTAATGTGAGGAACCTGCCTACTATTGTGGGGAAACTGCTGACCTAATGTGGGGGGAGCTGCCTAATATTGTTTGGGGGAGCTGCCTAATATTGTGTGGGAACTGCCTACTATTGTTGGGGGGAGCTGCCTACTATTGTGGGGGAAATGCTGACCTAATGTGAGGAACCTGCCTAATATTGTGGAGGAACTGCTGACCTAATGTGGGGGGAGCTGCCTAATATTGTTGGGGGGAGCTGCCTAATATTGTGTGGGAACTGCCTACTATTGTTGGGGGGAGCTGCCTACTATTGTGGGGAACCTGCCTACTATTGTGGGGGAAATGCTGACCTAATTTGGGAACCTGCCTACTGTTGTGGGGGAGCTGCCTACTATTGTGGGGGAACTCCCGACCTAATGTGGGGGAGCTGGCAAACTAATGTGGGGGGGTCTAATCTAATGAGCGGAGCGCTGCATTTTACCAGAAGACGGGGAGAAGTCATTTTCGGTATCGGTTTCGGCCGGACATTTTTTTTATTTCGGTTTCGTTTCGGTTCTGAAATTTCCATTTCGGTGCACCTCTAATAATAATAACTACAGACTATAAGAATATATATATATATATATATATATATATATATATATATATATATATATATACATACACCAACATAAATGTAATTACAATAAAGATGATATTAGAAACACTGCATAAAGTGCTTTCTTGCTTTGGTTATGGACATTTACAAAATTCATAATATATATTTGTGAACACTGCAATTTTATCCAATGTGCCACAGCATACAAAAATATATTAATTCAGGGGCGTAGCCTGGACGCGCATGGCGGAGGACACTTGATCAGTGAGCTCAGTCTGTCTCTGGCTCTATAGCATCACTAACCGGCTAATCCCTGCTATCATTGGCGTTCCCTGCTCTATCTACTGTCCAAGCTCCGAGTTCGGTATGGCCCGAACGAAGAAAGGAAAGAAAAGCCCTTTGAAACTTACCCAATTCTTTCCCGCTGCGGACACGCAAGATGGCGCTGGCGGCCTGCCAGCTTCCAATGCGCCTGGTTCCAGCACTACCAGCGGCTCTCCAGCATCCAAGGGTGCTGTATCTCTGGGAGGTACATCTTCACCAACCTCTGCCAGATCGGCAACCGCTGGATCGCCACTACACCAACCCCCTGCTTCCCCAGTGGTCGCAGCCGCTATGACCTCCCGGCAGTCCGCGGCATCTCCCGGGCCTCCAACTCTAAGCAAGTCCCCGGCCCTCACGGAGGCGGCACTGCTGGCCGTGGCCACTATCCGGAATGAGATCCGCTCAGCAGTCTCCAGCATCCAACAAGAACTGTACTCACTCGGGACCCACACCTCCCATGTGGAAAATAAAATGGGTGAGCTTACCCCTGCTCATAACTCGGTGGTGGACACTGTTAATGCTCTGGAGGACGAGGTGGCAGCGCTCAGGGCTAAGATGGCTGACAACCTCCGGATTAGGGGGGTTTCGGAGGAGGTTAAAACAGAAAATCTCTTGTCGTTTGTTACCGACTACTTTGCGGCTCTACTTCCCTCTGCATCACCGCATGACCTCCTGCTGGACTTGGTACATCGCTTACCGAAGCCGAAATCTGTTCCTGCCTCGGCTCCTTGAGACGTCATTCTGAGGGTCCACTTCTTCCACATCAAGGAGAAGTTTACTCGCACTCCTCCGAACCTGCCGGATAAATTCTCCACGCTGTTGGTCTATGCTGACCTTTCTGCGGCCACTCTGGCACGCCGTCGAGAATTCGCTCAAGGGCTTGTTACGCTGAGTGCTCCGGGCACCCTGCTTACCTCGGTGCGCTCACAGTGTGTGTCCCCAGGCAGCGCTCCGGTCACCCGGTCTTGGCGTGCACATCCCCGCTCTATAGGGCCGGGACTCTTAAATTTAAAGGGCCAGTGCACCAGTGATTGGTGCCTGGTCCAAAGTGTTAATCTAGGTTTAAAGGTTTTGCTTTGACTTAATTAGGCCTGCACCTGTGCACTGCCTATAAGTACCATCTCCTCCCACAGCTTCCTGCCGGATCTTTGTTGCCTTAGTGCCCTACAGAAAGTGCTTGTGTGTATTCCCTGCCTGTTGCTGAACCTGTTGCTATGGACTACCGCCTGAGAACTGTTGCTGCCTGCCCTGACCTTTTGCTACGTCTGCACTCGCCTCTGCCTGATCCTCTTGTACCTTGCCTCATCTCAGCAGCCAGAGAGGTTGAGTCGCTCCTGGGTGGAACGACCTGGGGGTTACCTGCCGCAGCAAGACCATCCCGCTTTGCGGCGGGCTCTGGTGAAAACCAGTAACTCCTTAGACTCCGTTCCCCTGGTATGGCCCACGTCATTTCCTCTCTGGCACTGCGGATCCACCTCCAGCTCCTGCTAGCTCCTGCCAGTCCGGATCCTGACAGTAAGATCCGGCCATGGATCCCGCTGAGGTGCCTCTACCTAGCCTCTCAGATCTCACGTCCATTGTGGCCCAGCAGTCGCAGCAGATTCCCCAGCAAGGTCAACAGCTGGCTCAGTTGGCCGCCATGTTTCAGCAACTCCTGGCAGCTCAGCAGCAACCGTCACCTCCGCCTGCACCTGCTTCACAACTACTGCCATCTCCAGCTCCAGAGTCCGCTTGTCCATGCCAGCCAAGTATGACGGTGATCCCAAGCTGTGCCGTGGATTTTTGTCGCAATGCTCCCTCCATCTTGAGATGTTGGACGACCAGTTTTCCTCTGAGCGTGCCAAGGTGGCGTTTGCAGTCAGCCTACACCGCTTTGGGACCCCAACGATCCTGCCACTGCAAGTGTCCAGAGTTTCTTCCAGGAATTCCGGAGTGTCTTTGAGGAGCCAGCCTGGGTTTCCTCTGCAGAGACTGCATTACTGAACTTGACCCAGGGGAGTTCTTCAGTGGGCGATTACGCCATCCGTTTCCGTGCCCTTGCTTCTGAACTCTCCTGGAATAATGAGGCGCTCTGTGCCACATTCAAGAAAGGCTTATCCAGTGATATAAAGGATGTCTTAGCCGCACGAGAAATGCCTACCTCCCTGGGTGACCTCATCCACTTGGCCACCAGGATTGATTTGCGTTTCGCTGAGAGAAGTGAGGAACTTCTTCAGGAAAAGGGAAGTGTTCGCCCCAGATGCTATCCTCGTTTGGCTCCTGTCCTCCTGCATCCACCGCAACCATCTACTAGGCCTCCCGGCGAGGAAGCCATGCAGGTGGATCGGTCTCGCCTGAATACTCGAGAGGAACCGCTGCAGAAACGAGAACCTCTGGGAAGGCCCTGGCCTGGGCTACACTGCTTTGGGACCCCAACGATCCTGCCACTGCAAGGGTCCAGAGTTTCTTCCGGGAATTCCGGAGTGTCTTTGAGGAGCCAGCCCGGGTTTCCTCTGCAGAGACTGCATTACTGAACTTGACCCAGGGGAGTTCTTCAGTGGGCGATTACGCCATCCGTTTCCGTACCCTTGCTTCTGAACTCTCCTGGAATAATGAGGCGCTCTGTGCCACGTTCAAGAAAGGCTTATGCAGCGATATAAAGGAAGTCTTAGCTGCACGAGAAATGCCTACCTCCCTGGGTGACCTCATCCACTTGGCCACCAGGATTGATTTGCGTTTCGCTGAGAAAAGTGAGGAACTTCTTCAGAAAAAGGAAAGTGTTCGCCCCAGATGCTATCCTCGTTTGGCTCCTGTCCTCCTGCCTCCACCGCAACCCTCTACTGGGCCTCCTGCCGAGGAAGGCATGCAGGTGGATTGGTCTCGCCTGACCACTCAAGAGAGGAACTGCCAGAGAAACGAGAACCTCTGTTTGTACTGTGCTTGTACAGAGCACTTCCTAAAAGACTGTTCTCTCCGTCCACTGTGCCAGGGAAACGCGTGCACCCTAGTTAACGTTGGAGAGGCGTTGCTAGATGTGAATACCACCTCTCCATGGCTTACTGTATCCATGCGGATTTCAGTATCTTCCAAGACATCCTTTGCTGCCACCGCCTTTCTGGATTCCGGCTCCACTGGAAACTTCATAGACGCCTCGCTGGTCAGCAAGTTCAACATCCCTGTGGTTCGTCTGCAAAAGTCCTTCTTCATCTCTACTGTCAATGGAGAGAGACTTGACGGCACTGTGCAGTTTCGTACTGAGCCCCTCCAGATGGATATTGGAGTCCTGCATTCAGAGAAATTGGAGTTCTATGTGTTGCCTCACTGCACCTCTGAACTTCTTTTAGGACTGCCTTGGCTCCAGCGCCATTGTCCCATTCTGCATTGGTCCTCCGGAGAGGTCCAAAGTTGGGGCTCTTCTTGTTTCGGCAGATGTTTCAAGTTGGTTCAAGCCAAGTTTGCACCTGTTGTCTCTCCTCCTCCTGGCCTGCCTGAACCATATATGGACTTTGCGGACGTTTTCTGTAAGAAACAAGCAGAGGTGTTGCCTCTACACAGGCCATATGACTGCCCCATTGACTTGCAGCCTGGTACCACTCCGCCTAGGGGAAGGATCTACCCTCTTTCTCCTCCAGAGACTCTCGCCATGTCTGAGTACATTCAGGAGCATTTACAGAGAGGGTTTATCAGGAAATCCTCCTCTCCAGCCGGAGCTGGATTATTTTTTGTTACCAAGAAAGACGGCACTCATCGGCCGTGCATTGATTATCGGGGACTTAACAGCATTACCATCAAGAACCATTACCCTCTTCCCCTGATTGCTGAACTCTTTGACTGTCTACAAGGCGCCAAGTTCTTCACTAAGTTGGATCTTAGAGGGGCCTACAATCTTATTCGGATTCGAGAGGGTGACGAATGGAAGACCAATTTTAATACCCGAGATGGTCATTTTGAGTATCTGGTCATGCCCTTCGGACTCTACAATGCACCTGCCCTACTTCCAAGACTTCGTTAATGACATTTTCAGAGACCTGCTCTACACCTGTGTGGTAGTTTACTTGGATGACATCCTCATATTTTCCTCTAATCTGGATCTCCGGGCACCCTGCTTACCTCGGTGCGCTCACAGCGTGTGTCCCCAGGCAGCGCTCCGGTCACCCGGTCTTGGCGTGCGCGTCCCCGCTCTATAGGGCGCACGCGTGCCCGGACTCTTAAATTTAAAGGGCCGGTGCACCAGTGATTGGTCCAAAGTGGTTAATCTAGGGTTAAAGGTTCTGCTTTGACTTAATTATGCCTGCACCTGTGCACTGCCTATAAGTACCATCTCCTCCCACAGCTTCCTGCCGAATCTTTGCTGCCTTAGTGCGCTAGAGAAAGTGTTTGTGTGTATTCTCTGCCTGTTGCTGAACCTGTTGCTATGGACTACCGCCTGAGAACCGTTGCTGCCTGCCCTGACCTTTTGCTACATCTGACCTCGCCTCTGCCTGATCCTCTTGTACCTTGCCTCATCTCAGCAGCCAGAGAGGTTGAGTCGCTACTGGGTGGAACGACCTGGGGGTTACCTGCCGCAGCAAGACCATCCCGCTTTGCGGCTGGCTCTGGTGAAAACCAGTAACTCCTTAGACTCCGTTCCCCTGGTATGGCCCACGTCATCTCCTCTCTGGCACAGCGGATCCAGCTCCTGCTAGCTCCTGCCAGTCCGGATCCTGACAGGGTTCATGGCATCCAATACAAATGGGGCTTCCCGACCAAGGTTATCGCCACTTTTGAAAGATCAAAGCATGTGGCTTCCACACCTGAAGCACTAATGCAGCTCTGCCATACCTGGAATGTCTCCCTATCTCCCTCCGCAGATGGGGAGGCCCCCAATCTTCCCCCTCGGAGGATCTCCAGCGACTGGACTGTGGTACAGTATAGGAAAAGAAAGTCTACTTAATGCTGCTTTTTCTGTTTCAATATTTTTTATTGAGAATTTTCAAATAAACAGATTTTCCGTACATCATAATTCCAACGGTATATGTCCAAGAACATAACGGACAACAAATTAAAATGAAACAAAGAAAAAAAAAAAAAAAAGGAAACAAAAGGTGGAAGGAGAGATATTATCCGTGCCATAAAAATATTCAAGAAGAAAGTCCTTGAGTCCATCAGTTTAAAACAGATTGTATTCTTCTAATGGTCCCTATCTATCAAAAAAGGATTTGACATCTACAATCATATAGCCCATTCGTTAGAAGTGTACGGAAGGGTGTGACATTGTATAATAGGACGCAAGTATCCGGATATCAAAATATGAGAGACCGTGTGTAATAGGATAACAAAAATCAATGGCTATCAGGTTCAGGCAAGGCATATTTAGATCTAGCCCATGGTTCCCATCTAGAGATAAACTTATGGTATGTTCCTTCACCTAAAGCAATAATTCTTTCATACATAAAGGCCGTGTTAATTTTAGCTAGCAGAGTTTCATAAATTGGAACGTCACTTGTCTTCCAGTAACTAGTAAGCAATATTTTAGCTATTATGCAGATAATACACACTAAGTCTCTGTTTTTACCAGGGATGGAATCCATATCCATGAAAAGTAGTGCTAAACGTGGTGACCATTTCACATGTATTGATAATATTTCCTCTATCAAGCCTCTACATGCCCCCCAGTAAGGCTGTATACTAGGGCAGTCCCAGAGTGTGTGTAGCAAGGTTCCTATATGACCACATCTACGCCAACAAAACGGTGACATATCTGGATATATTTTTGCTAAGCGGTCAGGGGTATAATACCATCTCATATTAGTTTTCATTCCGGATTCTATATGCGAAACACATTTGAAAGCCCGAATTGGTCGTGCTAAAGCTGTTCTCCAAGTGGTCTCCGATATTACAACCTTTAGTTCGATATCCCACATTCGAAAGGGGTATGTTTTATGAAATGTCATAGACTTAGTGTAAGCTGTGTATATAGGTTGTAGACCTTTCAAGTTGCTTGCTAGAAATAAAAAGGTACGGTCATGTGCTCTTATTTCTGTGGGCGCTAATGAATTCACAAAATGTCTGATTTGTAAGTACTTATAAAATTCCCTATGAGGAATGCCGAAGGAGTCATTCAGGCTTTGGAACTGAACCAAATGTCCTGCGGAACCAAGGTGCTTAACATGTGTGATTCCCTTGGCAATCCAGAGGTTCAAGTTAAGCTGAGGAATAGATGATTGAATCAGTGTGAGTGGTATGAATTCAATGTTCTGGGATTGTGTGGAGGACACCCTAGTCAAATATTTGGTCCAAGCTACATAAGACGCTTTAATAATAGGGTACTGTGTGCAGAAAGTCAAAGGCTTTTAGAAGGGTAATAATAAAAGATCCCTAATCTGGTACGGCGTAACCAAGGAGTGTTCAATATGCACCCATGGGAGTGTAAGATCTGACTTCCACCAGTGTCTCAACAGTGCAACTAACGTTGCAATATAGTAGCCCTGCAAGTCCGGTGCTCCCATCCCCCCGGATGCCATCGTCTTAGCTGCCACTCTAGGTTTGTTACCCGCCCATATAAAAGTAGAGAGTAAACGGTTAGCTTTAAGAAAAAAGGATTGAGGAAGAGAGATGAGTAAAGTGCAAAACAAGTACAGAAAGCGAGGCAGTAAGAACATTTTAAAAGCTGCCACTCTTCCCGTCCAAGAAATGTCAAAGCCTTTTAGTCTGTCAGCCTCTTCCTGAATGGTTTTAAGAAAAGGCTCATAATTATGTGAATACAGCAGTTTATGCGAAGAGGACAGTTTTATACCTAATAGTCCAGACTATCCGTCTTCCAGTCAAATGGGTGTTGTTGTTTAAGTCTTTCCACAGTACTTGAGTCTAAGTGGAATGGAAGAGCCTGAGTCTTTGTGGCATTCAAATGATAGTATGATATTGTTCCAAAATGTGTTAACAGTTCTAATGCCTTACCAACTGAAGATAGAGGATTGGAGAGGACCAATATTATGTTGTCTGCATATAGCGAGATAAGGTGGTGCCTACCTGCGATATGTACTCCAGATACTTCAGGACGTGTGCGAAGCGCCTGCGCCAAAGGCTCTAAACAGAGTATGAATATAAGAGGAGATAGTTGCCTTGTGCCGTTCGTGATTTCAAAATCCTCCGACAGTGCCCCATTAGCAAAAACTTTTGCAGAAGGCCTTGAGTACAATGAGGCGATAGCGTTAAAAATAGCTCCACCGAACCCCATGTGTCGGAGGACTGAGAAGGCATACGACCAACGAAGCCGGTCGAAGGCCTTCTCAGCGTTGAGGGCAAGCGCCAAGGCAGGGATGTCATGAGTCTCTAGGTGATGGAAGATGTGTAGAAGGCGCCTAGTGTTATCTGACGCCTGTCTACCTGCTATAAATCCTGCTTGGGCTGACTGCACCAAATTAGGTAGTATACTCACTAGGCATGTTGCTATAACTTTAGCGAAAATTTTTAGATCCTGATTCAGGAGGGAAATTGGCCTATAGTTTTGTGGAGCTGTAGGGGATTTTCCTGGCTTCGGTATTGTCACTATGAGAGCCTGTAGGTTCTCCCTCGGGAAACTGCCCCTCTCCATAGCTGTCTGGCAAAAATCACGCAGGTATGGGGAAAGTATGTCACAGAATGTACGATAGTAAAGGTTAAGAAACCCATCAGGGCCTGGGGCCTTCTGAGCTGGAGAAGCTTTAATTGCCTTCACAATTTCAGACAAAGTGATATCTACATTTAAAGCGCTCAGCTGTTCTTTCGTTAGTTTTGGCAGGTTAGTAGAGGAAAGAAATGATTGAATGGAAGAGGACAGATCCGGAGGGGCCGGAGTGGAGAGAGCTAAGTTATAAAGAGAGGCGTAAAAGGTCTGGAAGCCATCGGCTATGTCCTTGGGTGTATAAAGAGTGGTGTTGGTAATCGGATGTGAGAGTTGTGCAATTTTAGCTTTGTCAAATTTAGCCTTAAGACGTGCAGCTAACAACTTCCCAGCTTTGTCACTCTGCAAGTAATATTTCGCTTTTGTACGTCTAAGATTTTTCTCATAAGATGCTAACAACAAGTTCCTGATATCCGTGCATAGATCAGTTAGCTTCTGTAAATAGGAGGGGAAAGGCTGAGATCTGTTAAGCACCTCTGTTGATTTAAGTTCTGAAATGAGGTTATTAAGTTTTTGTTCCCTCTGTTTCTTACATATAGAACCATACTTAATAAAAAAAAAAACTCTTATGTACGCTTTATGACAATTCCAAAGTGTAATTGGATCAGGGGAAGTGGCAGCATTAGTTTGTAAATATGAATGTAGGTCAGCTTGTAGAGACTGGGCATGCTTCGGATGAGACAACAAGAATGGACTTGCTCTCCACAGATATGTCCGTGGAGTTTGAAAGTTTTCCCTAAAAGACAAAGTTACAGCAGCATGGTCCGACCACGTGATAGTCTCTATGGTGGTACCAACCAATGCCGGTAGTAGAGGTCTATCCACCAGAACCATGTCCAGTCTAGAATAGGAATTGTGAACTATTGAATGATGTGTATAATCTCGTTCGCCTGGGTCCATAAGTCGCCAGGCGTCATATAAATCATACGTCAAAAGCAATGGAGCTAAGGCAACTTGCGAGGTTCTATGTGTTAAACTAGTATCAACAGCAACATCGGAGACCACATTGAAGTCGCCACACACAACCAACTTACCCACCCTCATGTTGGAGGCTTTCTTCAATAAAGAAGTGATACATTTTTGCTGTCCTAAATTAGGTGCATAAAGAGAGAGAATAGTGTATGGGTCGTTGTTAATAACACAATTCATTAAGACATATCTACCATTTTTGTCACTTATTATTTTGTCTACAGAAAACGCCACAGTATTTTTTATAGCTATAGTCACCCCTCTAGCCTTAGATATATGGTTGGAGTGAAAGATATGGGGAAAAGAGTGGTGTTTCAAACGAAATGTATCTGTACTTAATAGGTGGGTCTCTTGTGCACATACAATATCGCCTCCTAGGGCTAGAGCGTCTCTCCAAAAGTAAAAGCGTTTTTGTGGGCTATTTAAGCCGTTAACATTCATGCTTACTAGCTTAATGACCATAAACAAACATATATATCAGAGTTTTGGTATGATAATGTCACAATAATCGTTGACCGCGCACGCCCCCCAGCCAGCACGTGCGGGTCAGAGACAAATAAGGACCATAGCATGGACAAGTGCAAAGAGTTCCACCTAGCAAACATAAAGGAGATCAAACACAACATTGAAATATGCTTAGTAACCAACTTAAGCAAACAGCAAAGGGGAACACACATTGGCACAAAGCCGAAGACACTGTTAGGGGACAAGTCCATGCCGAAGCCAGACCACTAGTCCAACACCTCAGCCTCACCCACAGCGAGTGACAAAAAGTACCAGGATCATTTCACAGTAGCCCAATCTTGATGTATTCTCTGCGGTGGAGTCTTTTTCCCTCCCGGTGGTTCTTCCAATGGGATCCCCCAGGTGGATAACAATGCACGGCCTTCTTCCAGGGTACGGATGATAAAAGTCTGGTTGTCTTTGCAAATTAAGAGACGTACTGGAAACCCCCAGCGGTACGGCAATTTAGCTGCTCGAAGAGCTCCAGTCAGAGGTTGTAAGTTGCGGCGCAGTTGTAAAGTGGCCACAGAGAGGTCCGCATATAGTGAAATATGATGATATGGAGCTGGTAGTCCATTATTAAGTCTAGAAAGTTCCATCAATCGTTCTTTTGTTGAGAAAAAGTGTATGCGGGGCAAGATGTCCCTGGGAACTGAGTCATCTAAGTGCCTTGGACGGGGCACTCTGTGTGCACGGTCTACCTCAAGTTCCACTGCTGAACAATTTGGTAAGACGGTTTGTAAAAGCTTGCAAACATACTGCATAACCTCTGCAGGGGCTACTGACTCCGGTACCCCACGGATCTTCACATTATTTCTGCGGCTGCGATCTTCCAAATCTGCGATTTTCGCTTTTAATGTCGCCACATCATCTTCCACTGTCTCATGAGCTCATCAGATCATTATGGGAGCCAGCAAACTCCCCAAGTTTTGTCTCAATATGATCTACCCGGTGTCCGAGATCATCCACTGTGGTCTGTAAGGGGTTAAACATAGCTTGTATGTCCCTCCAAAAAGACCTCTGTAGAACTAGGAGCATGTCTCTCATCATAGTATCTGTCAGGGAGCTACCGCTAACTGAAAGCGCCCACAGCTCATTGCTGTCTTCTGCCGGTAGGTAAGTAGTCTCCCCTTTTTGCAGCTCCTCCAATCTCCAGGCAGGGGATGCATAACGGGGCCTTTGTTTCAGCGGGCTCCCTGTAGGGGAGGCCGCGAGGCAGAGAAAGTTTTAGGGGAGGTAGGTGCAGAGGTACATACCGCTTCCCCGGTGTTGTCTCTTGGGTCATGCAGAGCCGGGTCTGACAGTGATCTTCTATGTAGCGGGGTTGCTGCGTCACAGGTATTGTGCTGCGGGGATCCTGCTAGCTCACTCTGCCCTCCGGCGCCATCTTGATTCTGTTGTCGGTGGGAGTAATTATAATCCAGGTACACACTGTGTAGTCGCGTTAGGAAGCTGAGCTTAGCTAAGATGCGACCATGTAGTCCGGCAGCCAGGCCCCTAATGCTGCTTTTTCTTCTATCTCTGGGATATTTTCTATTTTAGCCGGATAGGCACTCGTTATGATATGGATTGTTCCTTTTCTCCATATCCCCCCCGACAGTGACTCTCTCCAGGGGTCACTATGGTCGAACTTTGTTCAATCTGAACAATTCCTTTCCCCATTGTTACTCCATTTGTTTGTTGACATTATTATTGTTGTTTTATTTTTATGTACATCTCTCTGGCCTCCTCTTGATGTTATAATGCTGTACTTCCACATTTGCACCAGTCTTCATAGTCACACTGCAACGCTGCCGCCGCTGTTCTCCTTCCCACCATCATGGTCCTGCAAGTAGTCTCTTTAAATGTTCAGGGGTTAAATTCCCCTTATAAACGCTCCCAGGTCTGGGCAGAAACCAGGCGGTTGGGTAGCTGACATTATTTGTTTGCAAGAAACGCACTTGTCGGAATCTGATTCCGCCAGGTTGCGTCATAGAGCCTTCCCACACGTTTTTTTTTTTTTGCACATGCTGTTCATAAAAAGAGGGGGGTTGCATTGGCCAATACACTTACTCTCTCTGATGTTGTGGTGGAGGTGGACGGCGGAGGCAGATATCTTATAGTGTCTTGTTCCCTTAATAATGTAGCGTACACGCTAGTTGTCCTTTATGCTCCAAACAGTGAGCAGCATTCATTTGTTAAACATGTCTTACATAGGATCGCGAGCTCCAATGCCTCGTCTCGCCTGCTTGTGGTGAGTGATTTTAATGCTACCCTGTGGCCCTCCATGGATTCCACCTCCACTGTGCATTGCCCTGAACCTACCCCTATTTTTACTATAATCTCCCGCCGTGCTTTATTTGACATGTGGAGGATTCAGCACCCCAGTAGCCGAGATTTTACATTTTTTTCTCACCCCCACTCAGTGTATACTAGAATAGATTTTTTCTTAACCAGTAGACTCCTCCTCTATCTCCGACTCTAAAATTCATACTATCTCCTGGTCGGATCACGCCCCCATCTCAGTCACTATCCAAGAAACCTTTTCCCCTCCCCGAACGTCATTGTGGCGTGCTAGCCCATATGTCCTCCAGCACCCCACTTATCAGGCCCGCTTGAAGGATGCTATATCGTCCTACTTTGATCCCAACACTGATTCTGTACCCACTTTATCCACCGTATGGTGTGCCTTTAAAGCCACCATTAGAGGGGTGATCCTGAGCCAAAGCGCCCACCACAGGCGACAGACTAGAAACAAGAGATTGAATATACAATTGGAGCTCGCGAGCTTACATAGACAGAACAAATTGTCCTTCTCACCTGATACTACAGCCCGTATTTCCGCACTGACCAATGACCTACACAAGCTAGATGTTAACAAGTTTGATCTGGCGCTTCGGCGCCTTAGACTTACCTCTTACTGGCACGCTAATAAACCTGGCAAGGTACTCGCCAGACAGGTTAAGACACAAGAGAGTAGGAGTCGTGTAGCTTACCTAACTTTACCCGACGGTACTAAGGCTTTTGATCCTCAGGGTATAGCCACTGCCTTTGCCTCATACTATGACTCTCTGTATAATCTCGCTAACTCTGATCCTCTCACTCTACCTACTCCCGACTCTATATCTTCTTTTCTTGACTCTGTGTCTCTCCCCGCTCTTTCTTCTGAAGCTAGGGAAGCTCTCCCCTTTACTTCCTCTGAGGTGCTTGATGCGATCAGGGCGTTGAAAGACGCTAAGTCCCCGGGTCCTGACGGTCTCATTAATGAATTATACAAGTTGCATGCTCCTCTCCTTGTTCCCCACCTCACTGCACTTTTTTTTAATGACATCGCTACAACGGGTACCATTCCTGCGGAAATGCTTTGAAGCCGTTATCATAACACTTCCCAAACCCGGTAAACCCCCCACCGAACTCCCTAATTTTCGTCCTATTTCTCTTTTAACCCCTTAAGTACGGAGACCATTTTCACCTCTAGGACGAAGCCCTTTTTTGCAAATTTGACCACTGTCACTTTAAACATTAATAACTCTGGAATGCTTTTACTTATCATTCTGATTCTGAGAAAGTTTTTTCGTGACATATTCTACTTTAACATAGTGGTAAATTTTTGTGGTAACTTGCATCCTTTCTTGGTGAAAAATCCCCAAATTTGATGAAAAAATTTAAAATTTGGCATTTTTCTAACTTTGAAGCTCTCTGCTTGTAAGGAAAATGGATATTCTAAATAATTTTTTGGGGATTCACATAAACAATATGTCTACTTTATGATTGCATCATAAAATTTAGGAATTTTTACTTTTGGAAGACACCAGAGGGCTTCAAAGTTCAGCAGCAATTTTCCAATTTTTAAAAAAAAATTTCAAACTCACAATTTTTCAGGGACCAGTTCAGGTTTGAAGTGGATTTGAAGGGTCTTCATATTAGAAATACCCCATAAATGACCCCATTATAAAAACTACACCCCCCAAAGTATTCAAAATGACATTCAGTAAGTGTTTTAACCCTTTAGGTGTTTCACAGGAAAAGCAGCAAAGTGAAGGAGAAAATTCTATTTTTACAAGGGGTAAAAGGAGAAAATGTATACTTGTATGTGTAACCCAATTTCTCTCGAGTAAGCACATACCTCATATGTCTATGTAAAGTGTTCGGCGGGCGCAGTAGAGGGCTCAGAAGCGAAGGAGCGACAAGGGGATTTTGGAGAGTACGTTTTTCTGAAATGGTTTTTGGGGGGCATGTCGCATTTAAGAAGCCCCTATGGTGCCAGAACAGCAAAAAAAAAACAACACATGGCATACCATTTTGGAAACTAGACCCCTTGAGGAACATAACAAGGAATAAAGTGAGCCTTAATACCCCACAAGTGTTTCACGACTTTTGCATATGTAAAAAAAAAAAAAAAAATGTTTTTTTCACTAAAATGTTGGTTTTCCCCCAAATTTCAAATTTTTTAAAGGGTTAATAGCAGAAAAGACCCCCCAAAATTTGTAACCCCATCTCTTCTGAGTATGGAGGTACCCCATAAGTGGACCTGAAGTGCACTGCGGGCGAACTACAATGCTCAGAAGAGAAGGCGTCATATTTGGCTTTTTGAGATAAAATTTTGCTCGGGAGGCATGTCGCATTTAGGAAGCCCCTATGGTGCCAGGACAGAAGAAAAAACCCACATGGCATACTATTTTGGAAACTAGACCCCTCACAGAATGTAATAAGGGGTACAGTGAGGATTTACCCCCCACTGGTGTCTGACAGATCTTTGGAACAGTGGGATGTGCAAAATTTTTCATTTTCACGGACCACTGTTCCAAAGATCTGTCAGACACCTGTGGGGTGTAAATTCTCACTGCACCCCTTATTACATTCCGTGAGGGGTGTAGTTTCCAAAATGGGGTCACATGTGGGTGTGTTTTTTTTTTGCGTTTGTCAGAACCGCTGTAACAATCAGCCACCCCTGTGCAAATTACCTCAAATGTACATGGCGCACTCTCCCTTCTGGGCCTTGTTGTGCGCCCCCAGAGCACTTTGTGACCACATATGGGGTATCTCCGTACTCGGGAGAAATTGCGTTACAAATTTTGGGGGGCATTTTTCCCTTTTACCTCTTGTGAAAATGAAAAGTATAGGGCAACACCAGCATGTTAGTGTAAAAATGTTTATTTTTTTACACTAACATGCTGGTGTAGACCCAACTGTTCCTTTTTATAAGGGGTAAAAGGAGAAAAAGCCCCCCAAAATTTGTTAGGCAATTTCTCCCGGGTTCGGCGATACCCCATATGTGACCCTATACTGTTGCCTTGAAATACGACAGGGCTCCAAAGTGAGAGCGCCATGCGCATTTGAGGACTAAATTAGGGATTGCATTAGGGGTGGACATAGGGGTATTCTATGCCAGTGATTCCCAAACAGGGTGCCTCCAGCTGTTGTAAAACTCCCAGCATGCTTGGACAGTCAATTGCTGTCCAGAAATGCTGGGAGTTTTTGTTTTGCAACAGCTGGAGGCTCCATCTTAGAAACACTGCCGTACAATACGCTTTTCATTTTTATTGGGGAAGGAGGGTGGTAGGGGGGCTAGTGTACGTTCGTATATGTAGTGTTTTACTCTTTATTTTATGTTAGTGTAGTGTTTTTAGGTTACATTCACACTGGAGGCAGATTACACTGAGTCTCCCGCTAGGAGTTTGAGCTGCGGCGGAAAATTTGTCGCAGCTCAAACTTGAAACGGGGAACTCACTGTAATCTGCCGCCAGTGTGAATGTAGCCTGTACATTCACATGGGAGGGGGGTCAAAACTACAACTCCCAGCATGCACTGAAAGACCATGCTTGCATGGGAGTTGTAGTTTTGCAACAGCTGGAGGCACACTGGTTGGAAAACCTTGAGTTAGGTTCTATGACCTAACTCAGTATTTTCCAACGAGCGTGCCTCCAGCTGTTGCAAAACTACAACTCCCAGCATGTACTGATTGCGGAAGGGCATGCTGGGAGATGTAGTTATGCAAGGGCTGGAGGCACGCAAGTACAACTCCCAGCATGCCAAGACAGCCTTATGCTGTTCCTGAATGGTGTGAGTTGTAGTTTTGCAAGATTTAGAGGGGTTCAGGTTGTAAATCAATGTCCAGTGGTCTCTAAACTGTGACCCTCCAGATGTTGCAAAACTACAACTCGCAGCATGCCCAGACAGCAAACTGCTGTCTGGGCATGCTGAGAGTTGTAGTTTTGCAACATCTGGAGGGCCACGGTTTAGAAACCACTGTAAACTGTAGCCCTCCGGATGTTGCTAGGCAACAACTCACCTAGCAGGACCCGAATGTATTGCTGCCGCCGCCGCACGTTGGGGATCCCCGCATGGAGGATCGGGATCCAGGTAAGGGACCTTCGGCGCCGACCTTCCATGGACAGTTCCCCTGTTTTGCCCGGACACCGATAGGTGGGCAAAGCGTGGGGAACCGAACTTTAACCCCCCCTTCCCTGGTCTTCTATCGGTCGGTCGCTCGGCCGACCAATAGCAGGGATAGGAGGGGTGGCACCCCTGCCACCAAACTCCTATCCCTTCAGGGGGATCGAGGGTGTCTCGGACACCCCAGATCCCTCTTATTTTCCGGGTCACCAGTGACCCGTATGACCCGGAATCGCGCAGATCGCAGGTCTGAATTGACCTACGATTTGCGCCCATCGCTGTCATGGGTGGGTCTCAGGACCCCCCTCGGGATAACAGCAGTCATCCTGGTCCGATCACCGCTACCGGTGACGCGGCACTCCTGGTACCCCGCGACGTATGTGTACATCGCCGCGCGCCGCTCGTCGTGAAGGGGTTAAACACTGACCTCAAATTATATTCTAAACTCTGGGCAGTTTGCATAGCAGAAGTACTCCTGTCTCTGGTGCATGGTGACCAGGTGGGCTTTGTGAAAGGCCAGCAGGCCTCCGATGGTACTAGGAGGATCTTAAATGTGCTTGCGGCTGCTTGTGTGGGTCGGACGCCTTCTCTGCTCCTTTCCTTGGATGCGGAGAAGGCATTCGACCGCGTACATTGGGGTTACTTGAGAGGGGTATTGGCTACATTTGGTTTCCCCCCCTCGGTTACAATGGCACTGATGGCCCTTTACTCCTCACCTTCCGCCAGAGTATTCACATCGGGCGCGCTATCCTCCCCATTTACTATCTCCAATGGCACCCGTCAAGGGTGCCCATTGTCCCCCGTTCTGTTTACCTTCATAATGGAACCATTCGCTGAACGAGTTAGATGTCACCCGCTTATTACGGGTATCCCTGTAGGAAATCTGGTATCGGGGATTTAATGTCCCCGATACCATGCCCGATACCTGGTGCTCTGCTGCCCCGTTACTCCATCCTCCCGTCCGCATCATAGTGTTCCATGGAGGAGCATGTGATACACACGTCACTCCGCCTCCTCCCTGCGCCCAGCATAACGCTAGAGTGACGTGTAGGTCACATGCTCCTCCATAGGATGACACGATGCGGACCGGAGGACAGCAGAGCACCAGCACCCGACAGAGAAGGTGAGCTGCCTGCAAGGAGGGGGCTGCTACTAATGTCTAAGTGGCGGGGGGCCCTGCTGCTGTCTAAACGGGGGGGCCCTGCTGCTGTCTTAAGGGTGGGCCTGCTGCTGTCTAAAGGGGGGCCATGATGCTGTCTAGGGGGGGACCTGCTGCTGTCTAAAGGGAGGGGGGCTGCTGCTGTCTAAGGGGGAGCCCTACTGCTGTCTAAAGGGGGGCCCTGCTGCTGTCTAAAGGGGGGCCCTGCTGCTGTCTAAAGGGGGGGCCCTGCTGCTGTATAAAGGGGGGCCCTGCTGCTGTCTAAAGGGGGGCCCCTGCAGCTGTCTAAAAGGGAGGGGGGCCCTGCTGCTGTCTAAACGGGGGGGGGGGGGCTGCTGCTGTCTAAAGTGGGTGGCCCTGCTGCTGTCTAAAGTGGGTGGCCCTGCTGCTGTCTAAAGGGGGCCCTGTTGCTGTCTAAAGGGGGGCCCTGCTGCTGTCTAAAGGGGGGGCCCTGCTGCTGTCTAAAGGGGGGGCCCTGCTGCTGTCTAAAGGGGGGCCCTGCTGCTGCTGTTTAAATGGGGGCCCACTGTCTAAAGGGGGGCTGTGGTCTACAATGGGGCTGCTGTCTACAAGGGGGGCCGCTGTCTACAGGGGGGGCTGCTACTAATGACTGCCAGGGGGCTGCAGCTAATGTCTGCAAGGGGATACTACCTACAATTAAAGACAATCTTACAGTAAAGTCACCTGCACTAACTTGAATTTATGGGTAGATAGTGCAGGTGACCAGGTTTCTACCGCTGCTCACCATGTGATCATCGGTCTCACAGCCAATGCAAATTCCCTGTTCTGCCCAATGGAGAAGAGAGATATCTTTGCTTATACTACAGCAGCCGCCTCCATTGTGTACAACAAGGAACCCACATATATGGTAAACAGCGCCAGAAACCGGGTCACCCTGGTGTCAGATTCCCTTTAAAATATAAGTACTCGTACTTGGTATCGGCGAGTACTAGAATTAAAGTATTGGTACTCGTACTCAGTCTTTAAAAAATGGTATCGGGACATCCCTAATCACTGCAGAACTAACAAGTGACTACAGCTTTGATGGGACAGTCAGGAGAAAACACAATGATATCACTGGACCTGAGTGACGTCTTCTCTGTTGTCTTTTTTTTTCTTCTTCTCTGCAGAGTCTGACGCCCGGACATCATTGGTTCCTCACTTTGTCAGTTGATCCTCATCCTCTGTACGAAGACAATAATCATTATTATTCTGCTAAATACTGTACCCCCTGAACATAATACTGCCCCACACTGTATCCCCTGAATATAAAACTACCATCCACTGTACCCCTTGAATATAATACTGCCACCCACTGCACCCCCTGAATATAATACTGACATCTATTGTACCCCTTGAATATAATAATGCCACCTACTGTACCCCCTGAATATAATACTGCCAAACACTGTATTTCCTGAATAAAATACTGCCACATACTGTTTCCCCTGAATATAATACTGCCACACAATGTATCCCCTGAATATAATACTGCCACACACTGTATCCCCTAAATATAAAACTATCATACACTGTACCTCCTGCATATAATACTTCCACCCACTGTACCCCCTGAATATAATACTGCCACCTACTGTTCCCCCGGAATATAACATTGCCACCTCCTGTTCCCCCTTGAATAAAATATTGCCACCCACTGTAATCCCTGAATATAATCCTGCCATACACTGTGCTCTCTGAATATCATACTGTCACATACTGTTCCATTTGTAAACAATCCTGCCACACTTTACTCCCTGAATATAATCCTGCCACACAATGTACTCTCTGAATATAATACTACCACACATCGTACCCTCTGAATATAATACTGCCACACAGTGCCCATGAACTTAATACTGCCACCCATTGTACCCCTGCATATAATACTTCCACCCACTGTGCCCCTGAATATAATACTTCCACCCACTGTACCCCTGAATATAATACTGCCACACACTGTACCCTCTGAATATATTACTAACACACACCGTACGCTCTGAATATAATACAGCCACACGGTGCCCATGAACGTAATACTGCCACCCACTGTACCCCTGAATATAATACTTCCACCCACTGTACCCCTGAATATAATATCTCCACAAACTGTGCCCCTGAATATAAACCCTCAAAAATAACCATGCTATACGCTGTACCCTCTGAATATAACCCTGCCACACACTACCTTCCAAATATAATAATCCCTCCATAATAATACTAATACTGTTACACACTGTTTCTTCTCAGTTTAGCTGAATCACACCTGTCCTCCTTCAGACCCCTCTGTCCTTCTCCTGGCTCCTCTGTTCCAACCCCCCTTTCCTCCCAGACCCATAAGTCCTCCTACATGCTTCTCTTTCCCCCTCCCTAGACCACTAAGTCCTCTTCAGGCTCCTCTGCCCCCTCCCCAGTCCCCAGAATTCTGCTCTAGGCTCCCCTGCCAAACTCTCCAGACCCCAAAGTCTGACCCATACCCAATCACCTCCTGTCCTCCCACATTGATGAACAGTGTATGTATTTATGTATGATAGATGTGTATGAGACTTGTGTATGTATGGTAGATGTATGGTTATGATATTTGCGTGTATGATAGATGTATGCATGATACATACACACACCTATCAGTCATATGTACATCTATCATACACACATCCATCATACATACACATACATCATACATCCACACATCATAGATACATCCATCTAGCTTACACACATCTATCATACAGACACACATCACAAATACACACACATACACTCACACATCTAGCTTACACACATCTAACAAACATACACATATCATAGAAACACGCCCGGCGCCTCCGCCCCCCCCGCCCCTGCAACACACACACATGCATAACACATACATATACACGCACATCATATACACACATACATTATACATAAACACATATGATACATACACCTGCCGCCTCCAGATCTGCCCGCATAACACATCTCCACACATCATACATACATCCTTCTACCTTACACAAGTCTCCACACATCATACATATATCTTGCTTACACACATCTATCATTCATACACACACGTATTTCATACATCATACATACAGTACATACACACATCATTCATACATCATATATACAGTACATACGCACACTTCATTCATACATCTTACATACAGTACATACACATTCATGCATCATACATACAGTATATACACACATCATTCATACATCATACATACAGTACATACACACATCATACATACACACGCCGCCTCCCCCCACATGGATAATACATACAAACATACACACATCATACATACACACATCATACATAAACACATCATATACACACCCGCCGCCTCCAGATCCCCCCACATAATACATCTCCACACATCATACATACATCCTTCTAGCTTACACACATCTCCACACATCATACATACATACATGTTGCTTACACACATCATTCATACACCATACACACATCATACATACACCATACATACAGTGCATACACACACATCATACATACACCATACATACAGTACATACACACATCATACACACATCAGACATACACCATACATACAGTACATACACACATCATACATACACTATACATACAGTACATACACACATTATACATACACCATACATACAGCACATACACAGCAACCCGACCACCTGGCCACCCCTGCTGCTCCTCCGGACCCCAAATTAAGCCCCCCGCCGCTCCTCCAGACCCAACATTAAATTAACCCCTCCTCACTCACCTGCGGCCGCCATGAAGTACAGCGAGGAGACCTGCTGGTGATCCGGTCCTTCCTCTGCGCTC
Source organism: Hyla sarda (assembly GCF_029499605.1). Classification (NCBI taxonomy): domain Eukaryota; kingdom Metazoa; phylum Chordata; class Amphibia; order Anura; family Hylidae; genus Hyla; species Hyla sarda. The sequence continues at coordinate 135,792,657 of NC_079196.1, forward strand.
ACTCCTAGGCCGTTGCTGCAGGCATTAGTAGCATGTCTGTAGTTCCTGCGCGCCTGACGGGAGGAGGGGGTGTACGTCTTGACAACATTATGGTGTGCTTAGGGGTTGTGGTAGAAAGGGGGGTTTGAGGCTAGCGCTGCACCGGGCCTGGTACTAGCATCGCCGCTGCCACAAGCTTCCCTTTCAGGCCCAGGGAGGGGCGGGGGGTTTGAGGTTAGCGCCGGGCCTGGTACTGGCATCATCCAGTGAAGATGAACTAGAGCTGGGCGGTATGACCAAATATGTGTATCACAGTATTTTTGTAACATATGGCGGTTCCACGGTATGTAACGGTATTTCTTTCACCCCCCCCGCCCCCCAAATCATGTGTTCTACTCCCCCCCCCAAATCATGTTACCCGCTAGCGCTGTTCTGCTCCCCCCCAACTAATTATCAGCCCAGCGGGGTACTACTCACATATTTCAAGCACTGCCCTCCTCCTCTTTGTTGTGGGCCACTGGCGCTGGAACTCACTATACGCCAGTGGTCTCCAACCTGCGGACCTCCAGATGTTGCAAAACTACAACTCCCAGCATGCCCGGACAACCAACGGCTGTCCGGGCATGCTGGGAGTTGTAGTTTTGCAACAGCTGGAGGTCCGAAGGTTTGATACCACTGCTGTACGCTGTATCCCTATGCCCGGGCTGCAAAAGATAAAAGAAACTTTAACTTACCTACGTCGGCCTTACGCTGGGGACTGGAACGTCGGACAGCCATCAGCCTATGACCGGCCGGAGCCCACTGTCATGTAAGAGGCCGGCTTCTTACATGACAGTGTGCTCAGCCTATCACTGGCCGGGGCGAGGCATCGCTCCGGCCGGTGATAGGCTGACGGCTGTCTGACGTTCCAGTCCCCAACGTAAGGCCGATGTAGGTAAGTGCAAGGTTATTTTTTTTTATCTTTTGCAGCCCGTGCATAGGGATACAGCGTACAGCAGTGGTCTCAAACCTGCGGACCTCCAGCTGTTGCAAAACTACAACTCCCAACATGCCCGGACAGCCGTTGGCATTGCTTGACATATGTGAGTAGTACCCCTCTGGGCTGATAATTAATTGGGGATGGGGAGCAGAACAGCGCTGGCGCGTCACATATGATTAGTTCCCCGATGTGGAGACAGCGCAGCGCTGGGCTGATTCATTCATTCCCGAGGGGGAGGGGCCCAACCGGTATTGCGGTATGGGAAAAATTCATATCGTGCAGGCCAAAAATTTCGGTATTCGGTATGAACCGGTATACCGCCCAGCCCTAAGATGAACCCCCTAGAAGGCGTCGCTTGCGTCGGCCAATGCCAGGAGAGGCCCCCCTAAACTAGTAGCCCTGTCCCCCAAACTAACCCTGTCCCTTGTACAATATTCCCTACCATACTAGCGGCACTATCCCCCTTACAGATGACCCTGTCTGGACCCCAGTTCCGGAAAATTATGCACCACTGATTCCTGCGTTTGCTGGCCACCCAGAAATCCAAGTTGACACCACAGTCCTCACTGAAATTGACTTTAAAAAAAAAAAAAATATTTCAGTGAGGACTTTGTCAATTTGATGGTGGCTCAAACAAACTTGTACGCCAAACAGTTTGAGGCCCAGAATTCCGATGCGTTTTTGGCTAGGCCTGACAGATGGACCCCCGTCAATGCAGCTGAGAAGAGGACATTTTGGCGCCTCATGCTACATATGGGCTTAGTAAAAAATCTGAGCATTAGGCAATACTGGAGTGGGTATGTTCTGTATAACACCCCTCTACAGTATGGCCATGCTACGGCAACGCTTTGAGGCTGTCCTCAAATATTTGCATTATGTTGATAATGCAATGTGCCCTTCCCGAAATGATCCTGCGTATGATCGCCTGTTCAAAGTCAGGCCAGTCATACATAATTTCAGTAATAAATTTGCAGAGGCATATATCCCCCATAAGGAGATCGCTATTGATGAATCCCTTATTAGTTTCAATGGGAGACTTCATTTCCGCCAGTATATTCCCAGTAAAAGGGCAAGGTATGGCGTGAAAGTATACAAGCTCTGTGAGAGCACCTCAGGGTACACTTACAGATTTAGAGTGTATGAAGGGAAGGATTCCCGCAATGAACCCCCAGAATGCCCCCCCATCCTGGGAGTTAGTGGGAAAATTGTGTGGGAACTGATGTACCCTCTGCTGGATAAAGGTTACCACTTGTACGTGGATAACTTTTATACAAGCATCCCTCTCTTCAAGTCTCTTTCCGCCAGAGCCACTGCCGCTTTTGGCACTGTGCGAAAAAATCAGAGAGGCCTCCCCATATATCCCCCACCAGTCCCCCTGGGTGAGAGCAGAACCCTTATTTGTGAAAATCTGCAGTTGGTCAGATCTAAGGACAAGAGAAACGGTAGCACCCCTGTCACTGTACGAAGTACCGCAACAACGGTCCTCAAACCTGATTGTATTCTGGACTGTATTCAGGATATGGGAGGAGTTAATCTCTTGGATCAATTCCTCAAGCCATATGGCACCATGTGCAAAACCAGGAGATGGTACAAAAAAATAGCATTGTACATGGTCCAGATGGCATTGTTCAACACTTTTGTGCTATTCCGGAGTGTTGGCAATGCAGGGACGGAAGGAGAGGGCCCGAGTACCTCTGGAACTGTAGGCCCACACATCGTACCAACGCAACATTTTCCAGGGGAGGTCTCCCAAACTGGAAAAAAAAGCATGTTCCCAGAAAAGGGGCAGAGTTTGTGCTAAAAATGGAAAAGAAAGGACACCATTTTCCAGTGTGACACCTGTCCTGAAAAACCAGGCCTCTGCATCAAAAAATGCTTCAAGGCGTCTGTGGTGTATTTATGATTTACCCCATTTATATTCTTCCCCAAATTTAAGTGCGTTGTACACGAGCCTGGATGCGGCATTGTACATCACTTTTTTGTTCTTTTCCAATGCATTGGTGACGTTGTACATGAGCTTGGGACCACAGCTATGTACAGCGCTTTTCCGATGCATTGTCAACACAGGGACAGTCCAGTCCCTGGTTGTAATAATCCCCCAAAAGTCCCAAGAACATTAATCCAGGGATTTTTTCTGATTGTCATATTTGGAGTCGGGAAGGAATTTTTCCCCCTGGCATGGGGCAAATTGGCATCCGCCTCATAAGGTTTTTTTTTTTGCCTTCCTCTGGATCAGCACAGTAGGGCAGTGTTTTCCAACCAGGTTGCAAAACTACAACTTCCAACGTGCTGGGAGTCACAGTTTTGCAACAGCCGGAGGCATACAGGTTGGGAAACACCGCAATAGGCGGAGGTTTACTAACTGTGGTGTTTTGGTATGCCGCATGTAAGTAAATCTCTGAAACTATCAGCCGCCCCTGTGCAAATCACTAAATTAGGGTACGTTCAGACGAGCAGATTTACAGTGCATTTTACGCTGCGGATCTGCTGCTGAAGGACCTCTGTATGCTGCCTTTACATGTGCCTGCTCGCAGGGGCAATACGCCACTACGTGCAGACACACTGAAGCAATGTGCGAGTTGCCGTGCATGCGCGGTGTACGTGCGCATATCGCGGCAGCTCCACCTTCTCTATGAGCTGGGCCGAGAGCTGCCACAATGTGCAAGTATACTGCGCATGCATGTAGCGACTCGCACATCACAATGTGTCGGCTTGGCGAGCAGGCACATGTAAAGGCAACATACAGAGGTCCTTCAGTGGCGGATCTGCAGAAAAATATTTACTGTAAATCCACTCGTCTGAACGTACCCTTAGGCCTCAAATGTGCATGGCGCTCTCTCACTTCTGGGCCCTGTTGCATTTGCCTGGCAACAGTTTAGGGCCACATATGGGGTATTTCTGTCCTCAGGAGAAATTGCTTCCCACTTTTGGTGGGGTTTTTCTACTTTTACGTTTTGTGAAAAAGAAAAGTTGGGGGTTATACCAGCATGTTAGTGTAAAAAAAAAGTACATTTCTACACTGACATGCTGGTGTAGCCCCATACTTTTAACTTTCACAAGAGGTAAAAGAAGAAAAAAAAAATTGTGATAGACTTGGCTAATGGTTGTGGCGTTTCTGACAAATGTAAAAAAAAATACCCACATGTGACCACATTTTGGAGACTACACCCCCCAAGGAATGTAACAAGGGGTGCAGTGAGCATTTGGACCCTACAGGTGTCTGAAAGATTTTTGGAACAGTATGCGGTGAAAATAAAAAAATATACTTTTTACGCCAACGTGTTGCTGTAGCCCCAAATTTAAATTTTCACAAGGTAAAAAGAGTAAAAGCCCCCAAAATTTGAAATACAATTTCTCACAAATATGGAAATACCCCATATGTGGATGTAAAGTGCTCTGCTGACCCACTACAGGGATCAGAGGGAAAGGAGCGCCATTGGGCATTTTGGAAAGTGGATTTAGCTTCGAATACAGGCATGTCGTGTTTGCAAGGCCCCCATTGTGCCAGGACAGTGGAAACAGCCACAAGTGACCTCATTTTGGAAATGACACCCCTCAAGGGGTAAGTGAGCATTTTGACCTCAAGGGGGATTCCAAGATTATTGAAACCATAGGCTGTAAAAATAAAAAATTAAATGTTTTAATATTCTCAGCCCACTGTTAAAAATATCTTGGAATAACTGTTGGGGATTTAAGGGTTACTGTACCCCTTGTTACATTCTTTGAGGAATGTAGTTTCCCAAATGGTGTGCCATGTGTTTTTTTTTCTGTTGTGGCACCATTGGGGCTTCCTAAATGTGACATGCCCCCCAAAAACCATTTAAACAAAATTCTGTCTCTAAAAGCCAAATTTTACTCCTTCTCTTCTGAGCCCTGTTGTTCGCCAGCAGAACTCTTAACGTCCACATATTGGGTATTTCCTTACTCAGGAGAAATGGGGCTACACATTTTGCGGGACTTTTCTCCTATTACCCCTTGTGAAAATGAAAAATTTAGGATAACACCAGCAATTTAATGTAAAAAATCTAATTTTTCATTTTCAAGTCCAACTTTCACAGACGTTTGTCAAACACCTGTTATTGTACCCCTTGTTACATTCCTTGAGGGGTGTAGTTTTTTTTGCAGTTCTGGCACCATGGGGGCTTCCTAAATGCGACATGCCCCCCCCCCCCCACCCCAAAAAAAAACAAAAAACATTTCAGCAAAATTCTCTCTCCAACAGCCAAATTTTGCTCATTCTCTTCTGAGCCCTGTAGTGCACCCGCAAAGCACTTTTCACCCACATATAGGACATTTCCTTACTCGGGAGAAATGGGGCTACACATTTTGGGGAGCTTTTTCTCCTAATATCCCTTGTGCAAATAAAAAATTTTAGGTGACACAGCAATTTAGTGTAAAAAATAAAATTTTTCATTTTCAAGTCCAACTTTAAGGGAAGTTTGTTAAACACCTGCGGGAATTTAAGGGTCACTGTGCCCCTTGTTACATTCCTTGAGGGGTGTAGATTCTCAGAATCAGAATATTCGGTAAAAGCGTTTTCGAGTTATTAATTCGTAAAGCGACAATGGTCAGAATTGCGAAAAAGGGCTCAGTCCTTAAGGTGAAAAAGGGCTGCGTCCTTCAGGGGTTAAGGGGGTACTCCGGCGCAAAGACATCTTAGGGAATAAGATGCCTGATCGCGGGGGTGTCACGCCCCCTCCCATAGGCTTGCATTGAGGTGGCAGAGTGTGACTTCACACGGGGGCTGGGCCGTGACGTCATCATGCTCCAACCCCGTATCGCCAGTAATCAGTAACAAGATCAGACTGATTGTAACCGGGTTGCTGCGTGCAAGATCACGGGGGTCCCCAGCGGTGGGACCCCCACGATCAGACATCTTATCCCCTATCCTTTGGATAGGAGATAAGATGTCTTAGCGCCAGAGTACACCTTTAATGCATAAAGTGGCACTGGTCAGATGCACTGGTCACTGCAAAAAACAACTGAGTCCTTAAGGGGTTAAATACCAGAGTAGTTGTGTAAAGTCAGTGTCATAAGCATTAAATGAATAAAATGACTGATTATAAATACTAGACAAAAGATAAAAAGATAGCATTAAAATCACAAAAGGTCACAAATAGCCTTACAAGTATGCTAAGAAAGATAATTGCTCATTCAGTTTTTAACAGCCTTGGATCACAATTGTGTTCCTGCTTGAAATGTCTCAGAAGTTTTTTCAAAGTGAATAGATCCCAGGTCTCTCTAGCCACGAGTATGTTTCTAATATGCTCCTGAGCACGAATTTAAAGATCACGGGATGTTAACCTATGTAGATATTGGGACAACTGCATGTAGCATAATGTATAACATTCTAACATGAGACATACTGGTGGATATAGAAAGTCCGGGATCCATCCGCTGTTGAGAAAACAGATTGTGCGTGGGCTTCCCGTACCAAGATTCTCTGTGAGAAGAACATACTCTTCTGATTCTTAGAGACCCGGGATCTGTCCACGTTGAGAACACTTCCGAGACATTTTAAGCAGGAACACAATTGTGATCCACGGCGGTTAAAAGTTAGAGGGATAGAAGAAATACATTGTGTCATCAGAGTAGGTAATATTAAACAGATATGGCCTAGGATGGAATGTAGATGGATCATCACATTGGGGACAATGATGCCAGTGGGTTTCAATGAGCAATTATCTTTCTCGGCATACTTGTAAAAATATTTGTGACCTTTTATTATTTTAATGCTACCGTATATACTCGAGTATAAGCCAAGTTTTTCAGCATGATTTTTCGTGCTGAAAACACCCCCCTCGGCTTATACTCCAGTGAACTCTCCGCCCTCAGTGGTCTTCAACCTTCGGACCTCCAGAAGTTTCAAAACTACAACTCCCAGCAAGCCCAGGCAGCCATCGGCTGTCCGGGCTTGCTGGGAGTTGTAGTTTTGAAACCTCTGGAGGTCCGCAGGTTGAAGACCACTGCGGCCTTCGACATCATCCAGACCCCCCAACCCCATTAGTTTTGTACTCACCTCCGCTCGGCAGGACGTTAGGGTGCGCTGGTCCGGTGCTGCAGGACCGTCCGGTGGGGAGGGATAGTCGTTCCGGGCTGTCCATCTTCATCGGGGGGGGGGCCTCTTCTCCGCGTTTTGGGCCCGGCCCCAGAATATTCACGTTGCCTTGACGACGATGCACAGGGACGTTCATTTGCAACGTCCTTGTGCGTCGTCGTCAAGGCAACGCCTCTATTCCGGGCCACGAAGCGCGGAGAAGAGGCCCCCCTGGTGAAGATGGACAGCCCGGAACGACTATCCCTCCCCACGGACAGTCCTGCAGCACCGGACCAGCGCACCCTAAAGTCCCGCCGAGCGGAGGTGAGTACAAAACTAAAGGGGGTGAGAGGGTGGGGGGTCTGTCTGATGTCGAAGGCCGCAGTGATCTTCAACCTGCGGACCTCCAGATGTTTCAAAACTACAGCTCCCAGCAAGCCCGGACAGCCGATGGCTGCCCGGGCTTGCTGGGAGTTGTAGTTTTGAAACATCTGGAGGTCCGCAGGTTGAAGACCACTGTGTCAGACATTGACAAGCGGTATGATGAAGGGGGGGCTGATGGCATGTGGTGATGATGAAGGTGGGGTGGGGATTATGACAAGGGAATGATGAAGGGGGGGGTGGGATGATGACAAGGGGATGATGAAGGGGGGGGGTGGGATGATGACAAGCGGATGATGAAGGGGGTGTGGGATGATGACAGGCGGTGATGATGAAGGGGGGATGATGACAGAGTGATGATGATGACAGGGGGATGATGTAATAACTTTTCCTGGGATTTTGGGGTGAAATTAGGGTCCTCGGCTTATATTCGGGTCTGCTTATACTCGAGTATATACGGTAACTTGTTTTTTTTAATCTTTTGTCTAGTATTTATAATCTGTGAAGTTATTTGTTTATGCTTAAGACACGGGCTTCAAACTCTGGGATCCAAAGAACTAGAATATACCCAGTTTAATGCTAATCATTATTTGAAACCATTTCTATATGATTTATATCTTCTCACTTCCCTATATATATATATATATATATGTATATATATATATATATATATATATATATATATATATATAGAAGAAACACCAGGGATGCAGCACTCCAAAGAATAAAAAAGTGATTTATTTTCTCATCTTCAGTGAAGCAACGTTTCTGCTCATTTTCAAGCATAGTGATACACCCATTTTCAAGCATAGTGATACACACATGTTATGGGTTATATATACCCAAATAAGTGCGATTACAAACAATCCAATCCACATATCCAATTAGACATACAATTACAAAAAAGTGATATAAAATATTGCATTACAGTGTACCATGTTTTAACCTCTTAAGGACGCAGGGCGTATGGATACGCCCTGCATTCCGAGTCCTTAAGGACGCAGGGCGTATCCATACGCCCGTGGGAATTCCGGTCCCCACCGCTAGCCGGTTGGGGACCGGAGCCGGATGCCTGCTGAAATCATTCAGCAGGCACCCCGGCACATCGCCCAGGGGGGTCCTGAGACCCCCCCATGTCGGCGATCGGAGAAAATCGCATGTCAATTCAGACATGCGATTTTCTCCAATTCTGGGCTGATCGGGTCTCTGGTGACCCGATCACCCGGAAAATAGGGCTGATCGGAGTTGTCAGCAACAACAAGAAAATGGAGGCCGTACCTGCAGGAGAAGATGCCTGGGGACCTGGGATCTTCGCTGCTGGATCCTGATCAGGTAGGGAATCCACAGTGGGGGGGGGGGGGGAATTGAAAGTGAAAGTTAATCGATCTTTACTGTGGCAACCACTAGGGGGGCCAAACTGCAACGCCCAGCATGCCCAGAGAGCCAAAGGCTGTCTGGGCATGCTGGGAGTTGTAGTTTTGCAACATCTGGAGGGTCACAGTTTGGAGACCACTGTTACAGTGGTGCCCAAACAGTAGCCCTCCAGATGTTGCCAAACTACAACTCTCAGCATGCCTCGACTGCCCAGGCATGCTGGGAGTTGTAGTTCTGTAACATCTGTCCCTTCAGATTTAGCAATTTTCATGACATTTTTGAAAATTGCTGCTCTACTTTGAAGCCCTCTAATTTTTTCAAAAAGCAAAAGTATGTCCATTTTATGATGCCAACATAAAGTGGACATATTGTATTTGTGAAGAAAAATAAAATTTATTTGGAATATCCATTTTCCTTACAATTAGAGAGCTTCAAAGTTAGAAAAATGCAAAATTTTCAAAATTTTCATGAAATTTTGGGATTTTTCACCAAAAAAGGATTCAAGTAACGCCGAAAATTTACCACCAAAATAAAGTAGAATATGTCACGAAAAAACAATCTCAGAATCAGAATATTCGGTAAAAGTGTTTTCGCGTTATTAATTTGTAAAGTGACGGTGGTCAGAATTGCTAAAAAGGGCTCAGTCCTTAAGGTGAAAAAGGGCTGCGTCCTTAAGGGGTTAATAAATATCAGTGTACCAGTGTATAAATAAAGTGCTGATTAAGTGCCATAATATTAAAAGCAATGCTTGAAACATAACTCACATTTTCACAGTAAACAGTAAATATCCAATTAACGTGTCACACGTGTAATACATAAAAATACATAATTATATATAAATATCGGAGGAGAACATCGCTTACCCGCTCTGTATACTCAAACATGGCACCACTAGCGTGGTGTAATTTCCACTGCGCCTGCGTGAAGACTACGTGCGGTCACCAGGAAATGGTCACCTGACCTCGACGCATCATGTGACTGCTATAGCTCTCGCGATATCCCAACTGGGAAACAAGAGAGCCGCAGTCGCGCGACCCATCACTGGGCCACCTGATCCAGTAACCAAGCAACCACTGACGCTACTCTCTCTAACAATAGATTATAGTTGGTTATGTCATTCACACCGGTGCGGTATTATTCTGAACATCAGAATATATTAAATCTATTGATCGGGGGTGAGAAATGTTAAAAGCCCTATCAAGGGATACTAAAAAACCTAAGGGGATCAAAACAAAGACCCCTAAAAAAAAAAAACCTCCAGTACTATTGAGCCAAAATTTTTTTTTTATATATGAAGAAATGATATACAAAAAAATTACATGAAAAGGTGTGCAACTAATTATGCCAAGAATAGTAAAAATAGAAAAATATAAATAATAAAAAAAAATTGGATTTAAAAAAATATATATTTTTTTATTTTAAAAAATAATAATGAAAATAAATAAAATAAATAAATGAATAAAATAGAATAGTTAGTGGTCATTGCAGACCTCCCCGCATGGGGCATGAAGAGAATAAACCCATTTAACTGGGGGACACTTGGCCTCCAATTCCCGCAATTTCAGGTCAGAGGGGCCAGCATCATCGTGGGCGAGGATGTCCAAAATTATGAGGTCTAAGCTAAGCTTGAAAATGGCTCCATAGAGCAGAAATGTTGCTGCACTGAAGATGAGAAAATAAATCACTTTTTATTCTTTGGAGTGCTGCATCCCTGGTGTTTCATCTTTCTGAATGGACTGCAATCAGGTTTGGGTGCTGGCACCAAAACGGCATTATTTTTAGGAGTGCTGCAACAATTTCGATTTACATGTGTTTATACATGTTTTTTTAAGAGTTGTATATCTATTTATTTTTTTATATACTGTAGCACATTGATTATAATTGTAGTGTTATGCATTTTGTAAATGTCTATGACCAAAGCACAAAAGCATTTTATGCACTTTTTCTAATATCATCTTTATTATATTTACATTACTCTAGAGTGTAATAACATTCAAGGTTATGGATACTAGATTTATGGGGATAGAATGTTGATCCAGGGATTTATTCTGATCGCCATATTCGGGTCAGGAAGGAATCTTTACTCGGGGAATCTGTCACGGGGCAATTGGCCTCAGCCTCATGGAGGTTTTTTGCCTTCTTCCTGATTAACATAGTAGGGTTTTAGGTTGAACTCGATGGACTCTTTTTTTTTTTCCAATCTTGCAAACTATGTTAGGGTGCATTCACACCATGGCTGCCAGATCCGTCTGGGAAATTTCAAAACTGTCAGTTGCCGTATCCCAGTGGGACAAGCTCCGAATCTCATTAATCTAAATGCACCAACCAGAGTCAGATAGTGACCGCTTTTGTGGCCGGACGGAAACCGTGGTATGCCGGGAATTAATCACCATGTTCATGTTCACAGATTTATGTATTATACACTAATGTTCTAATAGAATTATCATAATATTTTCATCAGTTTTTTTTATAATATATTTACCTTGATCATTTAATGGTTTATTTTCACATTAATACATCATAGTCACATTACAAGCATGTCACAAATTTTTTAATTGGCACCATTTTATAATGTTCTTTATTGTGGAAAGAAAAGGCCAAATTTATTATAGTCACCAGAACTCTCGCCCAGTCTGTAGTGCCGCTGATGTGCGCTCCTTCTGAGGCAGATGCCTGGAGCCCCATCCGGAGTCTATTGGCATGACGCGGATGCTTAGTGATGAAGGCTCGAGCCTGCTCATGCCCCGGAAGTGGGGCATGAGGACAGGATCTGAGCCTCAGCAAGCACTGGCAATTGGCTTCACTGAGAAGTGTGGTGGAGAGTGGGTGAATGCGCTATAAATAGAAAGATCCCTCAGTCTTAGACAGCGCCCCTTCAGAAATGATCATACCGGAACATATGTAAGGGATACAGAGGATTCAATATGGGTAAGCACTTTATGTGAGAGTTATCTGTTTACATGCACTTTGCACTTTGTTATATAGGTTATATAGGTCTAACAGCATTTTGTAGAGACAAGCTTTCGGGATTCCTCCCTTTATCAAGTCCAAAGCAAATCTAAGCTCACAAGCAGAAGGCACAGGTTACATCTCACAAATATGCAGGGGTTAAGACAATAGATGTGGAGAATTCACACTAAGATGGGCCATAAATTGCAAGCTGCGTTCCCCTGTCCGATGCCCTCCGGCATGTCCAACCATCCGGCGTCAAAATTGAGACGTTGGATGATTGTGAACTGTCCCATTCAAATGAATGGGATCAGTTCTAGCATCAGTTTCCCTCCGGTGCATACCAGAGGGAAACTGTGCCGGACGACTGATATATGTGAACCCAGCCTTAGAAAACCATCTGATGTTATTTAGCATACCATTGAAAATGCTAAATAACATCAGACAGTTTTCTAACAAATATATTTATATGTTTATATATGTTTTATGTACTATATATATATCTTTTTTATTGTTATCTGTATGTTTTGAGAACATACATGTGTGATGAACCGATGTATGTGTTTGTATATTTTGTATATGTATGTATATGTGTGTATGTGTGCATGTATATACATATGTGTATGTATATGCATATTCACGTGTATATATGTTTGTTCTTTTTTAGTAATTTTTTATGCGGTTTGTATATTTTTGGATATTTTGTATATCTGTTACATTGTGTCTTTCTATATATTTTGCTGTTCTGTCTATACAAGGGTTAAAATGACTCTGTATAAATACCATGCATGTCTGCTGTTCCCAATATGCCTGATGAAGCGGTTCGCTGCGAATTGCGCTGCATTATGGGTAATAAAACTTTTTGCCTCAAACAAGATCCAAGCGCCTGCCTGATCCTGTGGTTCTTTCGGAGGAATTTTGTAGGAGTCTATGTAGGTTGAACATAGCCCTGTGGGATTAGCACTGGTGTTGGTGCAATATTAGTGTGCAATATTGATTAGTTATCTTTTTATTCAACAAGTGCATTGATACATTTGGCTAATAGTAAATTAAGTATTATTAAATGTTGGTCTTCTGTGCTTTTTTTTTATTTTATATTTTTTATTAATTTTTTAAGTATTTATTTTTGGAATTTTAAGATACAAAACAACAAAAGTACAAAACAACACTCCAGGTAGGCACACCAGGAATGCCCAGATAAGGACAGTGTACATGCATAGCGATACAGAAGTATACAGTAACAGCGAAACAAACAAACTGCATTTAAAGAAAAATAGCCCCTGCACTCTGCAGCCGTTTCAATACAGGAACAGGGCCACCCCATGCGATACCCAGAACAGAACAGCCCAACAAGACAACAGACACACATCCACAGACAAACCCCATTCAAACCCCATAAAAAACCCTATAAGAGGACAGGAACCAGGGCCAAGTTAAACTAGATCTGGGAACTTGTTCACTCCGGAAGGTCAGTCGAAGCCTCCAACATCAGCCAGGGCAACCAAACCTTATCAAATGTCCTAGGGCATTTACGACTCATATATAGGGTGTGGAACATCGGAACATGCTTGTTAATCAAACCTATCCAGCGGGAAACGGGGGGTAGTAGTGTCCTTCCAAGCCATAACAATGACCTTACAAGCACAGTACAGGAGAAACCACAAGAGAATATGTCTATGAGAGCCCGACTCCAGACCATTGATCAGACATCCGGAGACAAAACAAATGGAAAATCTAAGTGATCAGCCAAAAATTGCATCACTTCCCTCCAGAAGGGAACAACACATGAGAAACCCTTACACAACATGCAGAAACGACTCTACGTCCGCTGCACACCTAAAACAGCTATCCGAAGGAGAGAAACCGATGTATTGGAGTTTAACAGAGGTATAATAAAGGCGTAAAACAAAACGAGATTGAATCAGCATATCTCAAGCACTAACAACAGCAGAATAGTATGTCAACTCAACCTCCCTCCACTGCTCCTCTGAAAGAGTAGGTACAGTACATACCAAAAGTTTGGACACACCTTCTCATTCAGAATTTTCTTTATTTTCATGACTATGAAAATTGTAGATTCACAGTGAAGGCATTAAAACTATGAATTAACACATGTGGAATGATATACATAATATGAAACAATTTAAAATATGTCATATTCTAGGTTCTTAAAGTGGCTACTTTAAGAACCTAGAATATGACATATTTGATTTGATTACTGTCTTGCACACATTACTGTCTTGATTTGATTACTGTCTTGATTTGATTACTGTCTTGCACACTCTTGGCATTCTCTTGTTGAGATTCAAGAGGTAGTCACCTGAAATGGTTTTCACTTCACAGGTGTGCTGGTGTGGAGGAGGAGGTGTGAGGGTTTGGGGGTGCTTTGCTGGTGACACTGTTGGGGATTTATTCAAAATTGAAGGCATACTGAACCAGAATGGCTACCACAGTATCTTGCAGTGGCATGCTATTCCATCTGGTTTGCGTTTAGTTGGACCATCATTTATTTTTCAACAGGACAATGACCCCAAACACACCTCCAGGCTGTGTAAGGGCTATTTGACCAAGAAGGAGAGTGATGAGGTGCTGAACCAGATGACCTGGTCTCCACAGTCAATGGACCTGAACCCAATCGAGATGGTTTGGAGTTAGCTGGACCACAGAGTGAAGGCAAAAAGGGCCAACAAGTGCTAAGCATCTCTGGGAACTCCTTCAAGACTGTTGGAAGACCATTTCAGGTGACTACCTCTTGAAGCTCATCAAGAGAATGCCAAGAGTGTGCAAAGCAATAATCAAAGCAAAGGGTGACTAGAACCTAGAATATGACATATTTTCTCACTTTTTTGTTATGTATATAATTCCACATGTGTTAATTCATAGTTTTGATGCCTTCAGTGTGAATCTACAATTTTCATAGTCATGAAAATAAACAAAACTTTGAATGAGAAGGGGTGTCCAAACTTTTGGTCTGTACTGTATATCCTCCACCCACTTTAAATAGGCCAATGCAAATGGATCAGGACCCACAGATTTAAGTAACGTATACACTTGCGTAAGGTCAGTAGTACTCAGAAGCAAAGAAACCCGGGGCCACATCCAAGAAGCCAAACTGAGTATGAACCACATCCCTCACCTGGAGATGCTGATAATGAGCACTCCTAGGGACATAAATCCGGTCCTGCATATTCACACAGAAGGGGAAATAATGGTTCTCCCCAAACAAGAGCATGGCAAATTTGGCTTCATGGGTGCTCAAATAACCAGCTGCCTCCAATTTCTGCAGGAATGCTAAATGGGTGTTCCCCCACAGCTGTGCTCTAGGAGAAACAGCTGACTACGAAAAGCGCACAGACAGAGGAGACGAGGGGACATACCTGTACAACACATTAGTCAGAGACTCATACGAACCCATGAGGGCGCCAGCCAGATCCTTAGTCACATTGGAGAGATCCACATTGATCCACCAGGCCGCATACACTAGCTGGGATGCTAGAAAGTAATTATACATATTCGGAGCTGCTAAGCCTCCCCGGTGCTTTGGCACCTGAAGTAGAGCCTGACCCAATCTCGGAGGTTTGCCCTGCCAGTAGAAGCATCTCAGAATACCATTCAATTTTTGGAAAACCCTTTTTGGAGGGTTAACTGGTGACAGATAAAAAACATACAGATACCTAGGGAGATAGATAATCTTAAAGATATTCACTCTACCCGCTAAAGATAAAGGTAAAGAAGACCACGACTGTAGCCGGTCTGCAGTACCAATCAAGAGAGGCTTCAGGTTCAAGGGTAAGAAATCACTCAAAGAGGCCGAAACCTCTACCTCAAATACCAAAATCTGTGTACTGCCCAAAGGCCATTCGGGAGAGCAGACAGAAGGACAACACCCCTAGAAAGAGCAATAAGGAGGATTTGGCCCAATTGACCCGCAGGCTGGAAAAGGAGCCAAACAGGTCAAGAAGGTCAAACAGTGCCAGGAGAGAGCCCTCCCCATCCGCTAAATAAACTAGGGTATCATCAGGATACATGGAAACCCTCTCTTCTAAGGACCCCTACGCAACCTGTGGATGGTCAGAAAGGCACGAATTGCCACTACCAGTGGCTGCACCACTAGTGCAAACAGAAAGGGAGAAAAGGACTTTCCTGCCTTGTACCCCTGCCCAAAGGAAAACAATCCGTCACCTCCAGATTTGTGCGAATCCGTGCCCTAGGCCTATCATAAAGCAGACGTACCCAAGCACAAAATTGGGGTCAAACCGGAGGACCCACAGCAAATATAAGGCCATTCTACAAAGTCGAAAGCCTTTTAAACATCAAGACTGACAACAAAGCCTGAAGAAACACTGCGGAAATATTAAGCTGGAGCTGCCTAACATTAATATCCGTAGCTCTACCTGGCATAAAGCCAGTCTGGTCAGGATGAACAACAGAGGTAATAACTCCGTTGAGTCTGTTTGCCAGAATCTTCGCCATAATTTTGATATCAACATTGAGAAGAGAAATGGAATGATAGGAGTCCAGCATAGTCGGATCCTTGTCTGGCTTAAGAAGAACTACAATCAGAGCCTTCCTCATGGAGTCAGGGAGAGCCTCAGATGCAGTTTCCACTTGATAGAGATTCAACAAACTCTGTGGGGGAGATTTATGAAAGCCTGTGCAGAGGAAGAGTGGTGCAGTTGCCCATAGCAACCAATCACATCACTTCTTTTATTTTTGATGAGGCCTGTGAAAAATGAAAGAAGCGATCTGATTGGTTGCTATGGGCAACAAATCCACTTTTTCTCTACACAGGTTTTAATAAATCTCCCCATGTGCCTTTTTGTTGGCGTACTTGTTCACATACTCAAATTGGTCATATATATTATTGTATTGCATACAGTTATTGTATTGCATACTGTATTGCATGCAGTGTTGTTAATTTTATTTTTCATATGCATTAAAATAGTTGGTTTTAATTCAAAGTAGAGTAGAGAACTAAAAATGTTTTAAAGATATATGTATATGTAATAAAATAGTTGGTTTTAATTCAAAGTAGAGTAGAGAACTAATTTTTTTTTTAAGATATATGTAGAGGAGTTTTCTCCTATGGTTTTTTCACATAGACATTGATAGCACCATGTAACTTTATATAATGATAGATAATTGTTTTGCTTATATTTGGTGAAGGAGTGGACTTATGTGTCTACTTTATATTGTAGCAGAGTGTCATTTCTTCAGTGTTTTCACATCAAAAGATAATAAAAAGGAGGGGGAAGGGGGGGGGTGGATAGGAACAGAGTGGGGAGGGTAATGAGAATTTAAAAAGAAGGCGGATAGAAAAAGGATGGAGGAGAAGGGGATAGTGTGTGGGGAATGAGAAAATCGATCAGACTCAAGTAAAGTGAAAATGAAATAATTTATTAAAATGAATGCTTGAGGAGAAAAACTGTGGAGAGGTACACTGGGCCTTGCGACCACCCACCTACTCACCTGTTACAAAGTAAAGCAAAATTGCTCTATAAAAGAAATAAACGACATGCAAAAATCTATGCTACCAAAAGTATGGTTGTCAGGTCATCACCAATAAATGATACAATGAATACTGCCGGAGCGCTGTGCACTCCCTGCAAATAAGGCAATATATATTTGTAATATACATTGGATAAAACATGTGTATATTTTTGACCCTACAGCTATTGCATGTGTGTCTCTATGAGGAGTCCAAATACAGGAAGTGAGGGTGGACAAGCAGGTCTCTGTGGACTAAGAAAAAGCAGGACAGTATGCACTGAGGCGCTATAACATGCTCCTGTCTCATACATCAGGATAATTGACAAGCCAGGACTCTGCACTGATCCCTGCTTGTCCTACCCTCACTTTCTGTTTTTGGACTCCTCATAGCGACACTCATACAATAGCTGCAGGGACAGCATTTTTTCATCCAAAAATATACACAATTTTTTACCTACATTATATAAAAAGTTTTTGTTGACGACAAGTACACTTTAATGGTAACCTACAAAATCTAATAAAAAGCCCTAACTCCATCCCTTTTTTGATTGCTAAAGTAAAAAAACGGATAAAAAAACATGCCCCCAAAAATGCCAATGTTAAAATCCACATGGCTTTTTTTGCATTTTTTCACTCCCATCAACTTTTTAAGGAGAAAAACGCCAAGATTTTTCCGAAAAAACGCCAAGATTTTTCCGAAAAAACGCCAAAGTCTCAACATGAGGTCATTTTTCGAAAACTGTCAGGGAGCCCAAAATTGCAAAAAAACGCAGAAAAGATAAAAAAAAAATGCCAAACTGAAAAACGGCAAGTGGATATGGCATTTTGCTGTTTCCTATTGACATGCAGCTAACATCTGGCAGCAGCATTTTTTAAGTGAAAAAACTAAACAAAACTTGAAACTTATCTAGGTGACCTGTTTGGGGTTTCTACTATTTTTACACCTCTAAGCTTCTGTTATGAAAGCACAATGCAGTAAATGTGACCAAAGGAGGCCTGAAATTTGGATTAGTATGTCTCTCCTGAGCCCTGCCGTCTGCCCAATGAGCAAACAGGTGCTCCTTTCCTTTTAAGCACTGATGTGTGTATAAACAGCTAGTTATTACCACAGCCGTGTTCAGGGTAAATTGTGTAACAATTTGGAGTAAGTTTGGAATGCCTTTTTTTTCCCTGTGTTCCTTGTGAAGATGTGAAACTACATATTATTGTAAATTTGTAATTTATTTTTATATGTATTGCCTAATTAGAATAAAATATATAAACCATTCATATGGGTGAAAAGGTCATTGTACCCCCTCAAAAATTGTTTTAGGGGTGTAATTTCCAATATTGGGTACCTGTACGTCCTTGGTCCTGCTCCCGTGATATAACGCGGGGTTACACGGTAACCCGCATCATATCACGGCGGGCCCGGCGTCATAGTGAAGTGGCGCAGCGCGCTATTAACCCTTAAGCCGCGCGCTCAGAGCTGAGCCGCGTGAATAAAATCGAAAGTGAAACCATGCCGGTTAACTCAGTGGGCTGTTCGGGATAGCCGCGGCGAAATCGCGGCATCCCGAACAGCTTACATGACAGCGGGAGGGCCCCTACCTGCCTCCTCGCTGTCCGATCGCGGAATGACTGCTCAGTGCCTGAGATCCAGGCATGAGCAGTCATGCGGCAGAATCATCGATCACTGGTTTCCTATGAGAAACCAGTGATCAATGATAAAGATCAGTGTGTGCAGTGTTATAGGTCCCTATGGGACCTATAACACTGCAAAAAAAAAGGGAAAAAAAAGTGAATGAATATCATTTAACCCATCCCCTATTAAAAGTTTGAATCACCCCCCTTTTCCCATAAAAAAAAACACAGTGTAAATAAAAATAAACATATATGGTATCACCGCGTGCGGAAATGTCCGAATGATAAAAATATATAATTAATTAAACCGCTCGGTCAATGACGTGCGCGCAAAAAAATTCCAAAGTCCAAAATAGTGCATTTTTGGTCACTTTTTATATCATTTAAAAATGAATAAAAATAAGTCCTATCAATGCAAAAATGGTACCGTTAAAAACTTCAGATCACGGCGCAAAAAATGAGCCCTGATACCTGATATGGATTTTTAGGTGCAAAATTGAAAGAGTTATGATTTTTTAAAGGCAAGGAGCAAAAAACGAAAATGAAAAAATGGAAAAACCCCCGGTCCTTAAGGGGTTAAGGGTACAGTCCCATGTACCACTTATGCAGCGTATTTCACACTGCACAAATTCATCTGCAGCAGCAGGAAAAACGCTGCATATTCTCAGATGATTATACACACAGAGCTAGCCGGCAACAGCCCTGCGTTTTCAGTGTGTGTGACTTGCGGCCCTGTCTACATTCTTCACTGAAAAAGCAGGGCTGTCGCCGGCTAGTCCTGTGTGTATGATCATCTGAGAATACACAGTGTATTTCCCGCTGTCCAGTTCCATTGAAGGGGATGGAGCCAAGTTGCAATACCACCACTTAACCTGAGGACCGATATGGTGCTGTTTTTGGAAAGAAATAGCTCTGTTTTTCTAAACCTGGATAACTCATTTACAGGGTTCAAAGCTTCAGAAAACCTTGACTATGTTTTATGCCAAAATATTTACAGCAAAAAAAAAATTGCAATGCAATAGTAATAAAAGGCATTTGAAGGTATAAAAAATCTTTAACCACAGTCTTTTTAAAGCATTTTTTCTTAGATTACTTTCTGTAAACCCTGGATTTATAAATAACCTTTTAGATACTTATAGCATATATTAAGTTATGGTTTTTAGCACTACCAGAAATGTTTTTTTTTTTTTTGTAATTTAACAAGACATAACTAGTACTTTAACAAATACAATATTTTTCTCTCAATTTCACTAGGATATTGTTCGTAAAATAGGAGAGCTTCTTAATATCACAGTTCAAACCCAAAGCTCCCTTATTAATGAAGAATTAGTTGAATGGAAACACAGACAACAAATAGCTTGTATTGGTGGTCCTCCAAATGCTTGCCTTGACCAACTCCAGAACTGGTAAGTAATCTGGCAGATACCTTGCTTAATTTTAAAATATTGTACCACACTAAGAGAATAGAGGATATTTACTCATGCAATATACCGTACAGTGAAGGAATAACATAATTTAATTCCCTGATGATTTATATGTGTGCCCACTGACAAAGATATGATCAGTCTATTAATTTAAAGGGATATTCCAGGCCAAAACTTTTTTTTCTGGAAAGTTAAACAGATTTGTAAATTACTTCTATTAAAAAATCTTAATCCTTCCAATAGTTATTAGCTTCTGAAATTGAGTTGTTATTTTCTGTCTAACTGCTCTCTGATGACTCACGTCCCGGGAGCTATGCGGTTCCTATGGGGATATTCTCCTATCATGCACCGCTCCCGGGACATGACATCATCATTGAGCAGTTAGACAGAAAACTTCAGAAGCTAAAAACTATTGGAAGGATTAAGATTTTTTAATAGAAGTAATTTACAAATTTGTTTAACTTTCCGGAGCCAGTTGATATGTATGTATATATATATATATATATATATATAAAAAAGGTTGTGCCTGGAATACCCCTTTAATGGTAGGTTTATTTGAACAGTGAGAGACAGAATAATAACAAAACAATTCAGATTAATAATAATAATTTCAAATAAATTATTAATTTATTTGCATTTGACTAAGTGAAATAAATATTTGATCCCCTATCAATCAGCAAGATTTATGGCTCCTAGGTTTCTTTTATACAGGTAATGAGCTGAGATTACGAGTACTCTCTGTTCTGTCTTCTTACATGTTCACACAGTGTGCAGTCTGACATTCAGCGTAAACCATTCCTGTCTTCCAAATAGGAGGACTGTTCTATGTAGTTCAACAGGTTTATTGGTCAACATGTTGTAATATGTGGTAAAACTATAGAAATACAAATAATATGTTTAATATGTATATGTACAGAGTATAAGAACCGCATGTATCATACATTACATAACAGTGAAGCACATGTTAAAATGGCTGCCCATATATAGGATTGCATGGCTAGCTAACAGTCTACATCTACACAGTTAACTCCCTGAGTAGTAATACAAACAACTTCACAGCTCTGAATACCAAAATGTCCTAGTAACAGAGGTAAGTGACTCATCAGATATGCTGTTACATAGATGGTGGAGTTTTAGAAGGAGAAATGTAAGGGCAGCTCTGATCTGGTGTCCAGGAGACTAAGGACTGGCCCCTTCTTCTTCCCAGAATGCCTTGCAACAAACCACAATGCATAGCACCACCCACAAGGCAGAATTCTTATAACAAGAAAAAGAAGGTGTAATACAACTTTCCACCAATAGATGGTGCTATAACCAGACCAATGAACTCTCAGATTTAGTGACAGGGACAGAAAGCAAATTGTAAATGCTTCTCAAACCCTGCTAGGCAGAACAACAAAACAAGTTCTGCCACTGGCCTGAGGAATAACTTACACTCTTCAAGCTTCCACACTTGGACTTCAGCTTTGCATACATTCCCATCTTTGCTTGGGAATGTGTTGGTGATGAGGCCCAATGGCCACTCTTTCCGATGGAACTGGTTGTCTTTCATGAGCACGACATCCCCAGGTCTGATGTTCGGCTTGTTAGTTTGCCACTTCTTTCTCGATTGTAGGGTAGACATATACTGTTTCCTCCACCTGTCCCAGAAGGCATTAGAAAGACTTTGCACCTGTCTCCATTGTCGTCTGTATAGGTCTTTATCATTGAAGTCTCCAAGAGGAGCACTCAGAGTGCTGGTCTTCTGCATGAGTAACATGGCAGGAGTATGGATGGTCAAATCTTCATGGTCGCTGGAAAGGGTAGTAAACGGTCTTAAATTCATGATAGCTGAAACTTCAGCAAAGAAGGTGGTCAAACTTTCATGTGTGAATCTTGTACTTCTGTAAGACTCACCACAGCTGGCAGGTACCCAGGGAGTAGTAGATCCGTAATTCCACGGTAGTCTGGAACAGGTGATGCAGTCGATCCACTGGACCTGTGTGGCAGATGATGCGGGCTGTGCCAGGGTGCAGAGTCTAAGGTGCCGCTGGTTTTCACCAGAGCCCACCGCAAGGTGGGTTGGGCTTGCTGCGGCAGGCGACACCCAGGTCGCTACCCCTGGCACGACTCGACCACACAGGCGGCTGAGGTGAATCGTGGTATCAAGGGAACAGGCAGGATGTAGTCAGGCAAGCTGGAGGTCAGGGCAGGAAGCACAGGAGCGTAGTCAGTAGGATAACAGAAGGTCAATAGGCTGGTGGCTAGAAACACGGTCGGGTCACGGAATGCAAAAAATCTGGTACACGGCAAGGAATAACGGGAACTGCTTTCTCTAAGGCGCTAGGCAAACAAAGACAGGGGTGCTAGGGAGGAGGGAAAACGTATAAAAAAGGTGCAGGTGCAACTACTAATTACGGGCGCACTGGCCCTTTAAATTTCAAACCTCACTAGTAGGCGGGGCGCGCTTGTCGGAGCAGAGGGACAGAGGCCGGGGACGGAGGTGAGTGACAGGGTGGGACTCGCATGCGGGCGCGTCCCGCAATGTGAAACCCAGCCCTGCCGGGAGCTGAGACGTGGAAGAGGATGCGCTCACGGCCGGTATGTCCGGCCGGAGCGCCGCTTGTTACAGTACCCCCCCCCTTTGGTCTCCCCCTCTTCTTGTGGGACAAAAATGTTTTAAGGAGATTACGGTCCAAGATGTTTTCCTCCGGCTCCCAGGACCTCTCCTCAGGACCAAAACCACTCCAATCAACCCCAAAACAGTTTTGCCATGAACAATTTTAGAGGCCAGGATTTCTTTAACTTGAAAAATATCTGAGGAACCGGAGACAGGATTTGGAGCGAAATTTTTTCTTTGAGAAGAACGGTTGATAACCAGAGGTTTGAGGAGAGAAAAATGAAAAAAGTTAGGAATGCGTAAAGAAGGTGGCAAGCGGAGTTTGTATGAAACTGGATTGATTTTTCGAATACCTCTAACGGACCCAGGAAACGAGGACCAAGTTTGTAACTTGGAATTTTAAACCGGATGAATTTAAAAGATAACCAAACTTTATCACCAGGAGAGAAGGATGGAGGAGATCTTCTTTCCTTGTCTGCCTGATTCTTCATTCGGGAGGAGGCCAGAGATAAAGATTGCCGAGTCTGTTGCCAAATGGAGGAGAAATCTCTGACAAGTTCATCTACGGCAGGAAGTGTGGAACAGACTGGGACCGGAAGAGGAGACCTAGGATGATGACCAAAAACAATAAAAAACAGAGATGTCTTTGTGGACTCAGAGTTCTTCTGATTATAGGAAAATTCGGCCCAGGGAAGAAGATCTAGCCAGTTGTCCTGACGAGCAGAGACAAAATGGCATAAATACCCAGGGAGTAGTAGATCTGTAATTCCACAGTAGTCTGGAACAGGTGATGCAGTAGATCCGCTGGACCTGTGTTGCAGATGACGCGGGCTGTGCCAGGGAGTGGAGTGTAAGGTGCCGTTGGTTTTCAACAGAGCCCACCGCAAGGTGGGTTGAGCTTGCTGCGGCAGGCGACACCCAGGTCGCTTCCCCTGGCATGACTCGTCCACACAGGCGGCTGAGGTGAAGCGTGGTACCAAGGGAACAGGCAGGACGTAGTCAGGCAAGCTGGAGATCAGGGCAGGCGGCACAGGAATATAGTCATTAGGATAGCAGAAGGTCAATAGGCTGGCGGCTAGAAACACGGTCGGGTCACGGAATGCAAAAGGTCTGGCACACGGCAAGGAATAACGGGAACTGCTTTCTCTAAGGCGCAAGGCAAACAAAGGGGTGCTAGGGAGGAGGGAAAAGTTATAAAAAAAGGTGCAGGCGCAACTACCAATTATGGGCGCACTGGCCTTTAAATTTCAAAGCTCAAGCATGCGCGCGCACTAAAAGGCGGGGCGTGCGCGTCAGAGAAGAGGGACAGAGACCGGGGATGGAGGTGAGTGACAGGCTGGGACTCGGATGCGGGCGCATCCCCCGATGCGAAACCCAGCCCTGCCGGGAGCTGAGACACAGGAGAGGATGCGCTCACGGCCGGTATGTCCGGCTGGAGCGCCACTTGTTACAACTCTCCACCTGCAAGAAGATATAATCCAAGATTTTCCTTGCTATCCCTATTATCCTTTCCCAGATGCCACCCATGGGAGAAGAATGAGGTGAATTAAAGGTCAAAGTGCATCCTTGCTCGTTTAAGTATCTTTCCACATTGGTCCAAGTTGGAAGGAATTTGAATGTCCAAGTTGGAAGGAATTTGAAGCTCTTTTACTGCTCCAACGAAATTCATGCCTCTATCCGAACGAATATGCTTCATGGGCCCTCTGACGGCAATAAAATGTGGAAGTGCATTTATGAAACTTGAAAAACAATTCTATATGGACAGATCTGCTGGTCATACTAGTAGACATGGTTGCCCAGCGATTTGCACTGGCATGAATACCTTTAGTGTGCCTTGTAGCCACTGACCAAGGACCAAATACATCTAGACTGTTACTGTGGGGTACCACATGGGTCTGTCTTGGATCCTGTTCTGTTTAATATATTTAATAATGACCTTGTAGAGGGGTTGAATAGTAAAGTAACAATCTTTGCAGATGACACTAAACTCTGTAAAGCGGTAAACACAATAGAGGACAGTGCACTGTTACAAATGGATCTGGATAGGTTAGAGGTTTGGGCTGGGAAGTGGCAAATGAGGTTCAACACTGATAAATGTAAGGTATTGCACATGGGGAGGACAAATCCGGGCTAGGATTATGTATTAAATGGGAGAACACTTGGGACGACTGACATAGAAAAGGACTTAGGAGTCTTAGTTAACAGTAAATTTAGCTGTAGTGACCAGTGTCGGGCAGCTGCTGCCAAGGTTAATAAAATCATGGGGTGCATCAATAGGGGCATAGATGCCCACAACAAGGAAATAATTCTACCCCTGTACAAATCACTAGTCAGACCACACATGGAATACTGTGTACAGTACTGGGCACCAGTGTACAAGAAAGATATAGTGGAGCTGGAGAGGGTTCAAAGACGGGCAACCAGGGTAATACGGGGAATGGGAGGACTACAGTACAGTGGTCCCTCAACATATGATATTAATTGGTTCCAGGAGAACCATCATATGTTGAAACCATCATATGTCGAGTACATATGTCTATGTAAAAATAGTAATTGGTTCTGGGGCCTCGGAACCATTGTATGTTGAATACATATCGCTATGGGAAACTGCTAATTGGTTCTGGGATGACCATTGTATGTGGAGTGTATGGGGAGTTTTTAACAAACCAGGGTGCCTCCAGCTGTTGCACAACTACAACTCCCAGCATGCATGTACAGCCATTGACTGTCTGGGCATGCTGGGAGTTATAGTTTTACAATAGCTGGAGGCCCACTGATAGGGAAACATTGATGTATGGGGTGTATAGTGTGTCTATGTATTGTATGTGACGTGTGACATTGCATACAGTACTGTACAGTTCTTTAAATACCTTCAGGGGAGACAGAATGTCCTCCATTACGATCCTGCCGACTACAGCTCTATACGAAAGGAAGGGGAGCAGCTCATTGGATGCCTGCAGCAAGATGCTGCAGGCTATTGGCTATGGCTGCACTGGGGGGGGGGGGGCTTACACAGAGCTCACAGTGGAAGCCTCTGTGAGTTAGCAGGACAACATGTGAGTAACAGGAGGCAGAACGGGGCACATTAAACAACTATCTGTCAGTTGTTGAAGTTGTCAGCGCTGTCAGATAGCTGTTTGTACGATGGCCCCGACACACAGAAGCATCATATGTCGAGGCTGCCTTCAACATACGATGGGCTCTGAGAGGCCATCATATGTTGAAATGATCATATGTCGGGGCCTTCATATGTCGGGGGATCACTGTACACACAAAGATTATCAGAATTAGGGTTGTTTAGTTTAGAAAAAAGAAGGCTTAGAGGCGACCTAATAACTATGTATAAATATATCAGGGGGCCATACAGAGATCTCTCCCATGTTCTATTTATACTCAGGACTGTATCTATAACAAGGGGGCATCCTCTATGTTTAGAAGAAAGAAGGTTTCTACAGCAGCACAGACGGGGGTTCTTCACTGTAAGAGCAGTGCGACTGTGGAATTCTCTCCCGGAGGAGGTGGTCATGGTGAACTCTGTAATAGAGTTCAAAACGGGTCTGGATGCATTTTTGGAGAGTAATAACATCGCTGGTTATGTATACTAGATTTTTAGGGACAGAACGTTGATCCAGGGATTTTTTCTGACTGCCATATTTGGAGTCGGGAAGAAATTTTTACCTCTAGTATGAGGGTTTTTTGCCTTCCTCTGGATCAACTCAGTAGGGACTCAGTAGGGATTTAGGTTGAACTTGATGGACTCTGGTCTTTTTTCAACCTCAAGAACTATGTTACTATGTTACTAGACCAATGTTGGTGAAAGCAGGATCTGTACTGAGCCTCTCAGCTGGAAGACTGGCCATCTTCAGGTTCTGGAACATGCCACGAAGTTTGTGACAGGTAACGCAGTTGAAGATGAGCTTGCTCACACACCTCTTATATCCCACTATCCATAGTCTGGCAGCTCGTAGATTCCCTTCGGTAAACAATCGGCCTTGATGTTTTACTTTGAATATGATGGTGCCGCACGAGCAGAGTCGTAACGTGATGATATCCAGGAATTATTACAGGATATTTCTCCCCCAATTCCACTTTGGCTTCTTGAAGACTGCCTCCTATTCTTAGTATACCGTTTTGGTCAGTGAGGTAGTCTATTTCTTTAACATAACAATCATGTTGTATAGTGCAATTTGGTATGTCTTTTGACCTTTCCATATTGGGAATGTTAAATGCGTGCTTACAGTGGTGCCAACCTTTGCATGACTTCTGGCCCACAGGAAATTCTGACTTGTAAGACTGAGCTATATGAAGTAGACAGGCTATAGCATCCGAACAAGTGACATCCAGGTGGAGAACCTGTCGAAACGATGATATTTGAGTTGGTTATCTGAAGTCACCGTACGTAGAATAGATACTTAAAGGGGTACTCCGGTGAAAACCTTTTTTCTTTTAAATCAACTGGTGGCAGAAAGTTAAACATATTTGTAAATTACTTCTATTAAAAAATCTTAATCCTTCCAGTACTTAGCTGCTGAATGCTACAGAGGAAATTCCTTTCTTTTTGGAACACTGATGACATCACGAACACAGTGCTCTCTGCTGACATCTCTGTCCATTTTAGCATTGCTGCCTTGCAGTGCTGGGGACTTGGGTTCAAATCCCACTAAGGACAACAATAAATAAAGCGTTATTATTATGATAAAGTCAGCAGAGAGAACTGTGGTCGTGATGTCCAGAATGAAAAGAATTTCCTCTGTAGTATTCAGCAGCTAAAATGTACAGGAAGGATTAATATTTTTTAATAGAAGTAATTTACAAACATGTTTAACTTTCTGCCACCAGTTGATTTAAAAGAAAAGAGGTTTTCACCGGAGTACCCCTTTAAGGTCAGATTTCTTCATCTGCATCCGGGTCTACCAATTCAAACGAATTAGATTTAATGTTGCAAGACGTAGAACGGAGCAGGAATGGAGGACTTGTAAACCATGTGGTGTCTTTAACCCCTTAAGGACCCAGCTCAAATATACCTTAAGGACCTGGCCATTTTTTTAACTTCTGTCCACTGTAACTTCAAGCATTAATAACTCTGGGATGCTTTTACCGTTCATTCTGATTCCGAGATTGTTTTTTCGTGACATATTCTACTTTATGTTAGTGGTAAAATTTTATCAATACTTGGTGAAAAATTCCAAAATTTGATGAAAAATTTTTAAATTTTGCATTTTTTTAACTTTGAAGCTCTCTGCTTATAAGGAAAATGGATATTCCAAATAAATAATACATTGATTCACATACACAATATGTCTACTTTTTGTTTGCATCATAAAGTTGACATGTTTTTACTTTTGGAAGACATCAGAGGGCTTCAAAGTTCAGCAGCAATTTTCCAATTTTTCACACAATTTTAAAAATCGGAATTTTTCAGGGACCAGTTCAGTTTCGAAGTGGATTTGAAGGGCCTTCATATTAGAAATACCCCATAAATGACCAAGTATCCAAAATGACATTCAGTAAGTGTGTTAACCCTTTAGGTGTTTCACAGGAATAGCAGCAAAGTGAAGGAGAAAATTCAAAATCTTAATTTTTTACACTCGCATGTTCTTGTAGACCCAGTTTTTGAATTTTTACAAGTGATAATAGGAGAAAAAGCCCCCCAAAATTTGTAAAGTAATTTCTCTTGAGTAAGGAAATACCTCATATGTGTATGTCAAGTGTTCGGTGGGCGCAGTAGAGGGCTCAGAAGGGAAGGACCAACAATGGGATTTTGGAGAGTGAATTTTGCTGAAATGGTTTTTGGGGGGCATGTCACATTTAGAAAGCCCATGGTGCCAGAACAGCAGAAAACCCCACATGGCATGCCATTTTGGAAACTACATCCCTCAAGGCATGTAACAAGGGGTCCAGTTAGCCTTAACACCCCACAGGTGTTTGACAACTTTTCATTAAAGTCGGATGTGTAAATGGAAAAAAAAATTTTTCACTAAAATGCAGGTTTTTCACCAAATTTAAAATTTTTACAAAGGGTAATGGGAGAAAATGTCCCCCAAAATGTGTTACCCCATCTCTTCTGAGTATGGAAATACCCCATGTTAGGACGTAAAATGCTCTGTGGGTGAACTACAATGCTCAGAAGAGAAGAAGTCACATTTGGCTTTTTGAAAGCAAATTTAGCTGAAATGGATTTTGGGGGGCATGTCGCATTTAGGAAGCCCCTGTGGTGCCAGAACAGCAAAAAATATCCACATGGCATACCATTTTGTAAACTACACCCCTTAAGTAACGTAGCAAGGTGTACAGTGAGCCTTAAAGGAGTACTCCGGTGCACACTTTTTCATGTTATCCCGTCCGGGCTGCAAAATAAAAGAAAACACACTTTATCTTACCTGCCAACGAGCCCCCAGAGCTCCGGTACAGGTGTTCGGTCCCCGGACTGTATTCTTCTTACTTCCGGTTAGCCCGGCACGTCACACGGAGCTTCAGCCTATCACTGGCCGAGGCGGGACATCGCTGCTGCCGGTGATAGGCTGAAGCTCTGTGTGACGTGCCGGGCTAACAGGAAGTAAGAAGAATACAGCCCTGTACCGGAGCTCCGGGGGCTCGTTGGCAGGAAGGATAAAGTGTGTTTTCTTTTATTTTGCAGCCCGGATGGGATAACATGAAAAAAGTGTGCACCGGAGTACTCCTTTAACTACCCACAGGTGTTTGACAACTTTTTGTTAAAGTTGGATGTGTAAATGAAAAAAACATTTTTTTGTACTAAAATGCAGTTTTTCCCTAAATTTTACATTTTTACAAGGGATAATAGGAGAAAATGACCCCAAAAATTTGAAACCCCATTTCTTCTGAGTATGGAAATACCCCATGTGTGGACGTCAACTGCTCTGATGGCGAACTACAATGTTCAGAAGAGGAGGAGCGCCATTTAGCTTTTGGGAAGAGAATTTGTTTGGAATGGTAGTCAGGGGCCATGTGCGCTTACAAAGTCCCCCGTGGTGCCAGAACAGTGGACCCACCCACATGTGACCCCATTTTGAAACTACACCCCTCACAGAATGTAATAAGGGGTGCAGTGAGTATTTACACACCACTGGCGTTTGACAGATCTTTGGAACAGTGGGCTGTGCAAATGAAACATTTTATTTTTCATTTTCACGGACCACTGTTCCAAAAATATGTCAGACGCCTGTGGGGCATAAATGCTCACTGTACCCCTTATTACATTACATGAGAGGTGTAGTTTCCAAAATGGGATCACATGTGTTACATTTGTGTTTACAAAGTCCATTGTTCTGGCATTATGGGGGCTTTGTAAACACACATGGCCTAACATTCCAGACAAATTTTCTCTTCAAAATCCCAATTGCGCTCCTTCTCTTCTGAGTATTGTAGTGCGCCAGGAGAGCACTTTACATCCACATATGGGGTATGTTCTTACTCAGAAGAAATGGGGTTACAAATTTTGGGGGGCTTTTTTCCTATTTTCCCTTGTGAACATGAACATTTTTTTTTTCATTTTCCCATCCAATTTTAATGAAAATTTGTCAAACATCTGTGGGGTGTTAAGGCTCACTATACCCCTTGTCACGTTCCGTGAGGGGTGTAGTTTTC
Source organism: Hyla sarda (assembly GCF_029499605.1). Taxonomy (NCBI): domain Eukaryota; kingdom Metazoa; phylum Chordata; class Amphibia; order Anura; family Hylidae; genus Hyla; species Hyla sarda. The sequence goes on from NC_079196.1 coordinate 135,823,097, forward strand.
AAAATGGGGTCACATGTGGGTATTTATTTTTTTGCGTTTATGTCAGAACCACTGTAAAATCAGCCACCCCTGTGCAAATCACCAATTTAGGCCTCAAATGTACATGGTGCGCTCTCAATCCTGAGCCTTGTTGTGCATCCGCAGAGCATTTTACGCCCACATATGGGGTATTTCCGTACTCAGGAGAAATTGCGTTACAAATTTTGGAGATCTTTTTTTCCTTTTACTGCTTGTGAAAATAAAAAGTATGGGACAATACCAGCATGTTAGTGTACATTTTTTTTTTTACACTAACAGGACCCCCAACTTTTCCTTTTCATAAGGGGTAAAAGGAGAAAAAGACCCCCAAAATTTGTAGTGCAATTTCTCCCGAGTACGAAAATACCCCATATGTGGCCCTAAACTGTTTCCTTGAAATACGACAGGGTTCCAAAATGAGAGAGTGCCATGCGCATTTGAGGACTAAATTTAGGATTGCATAGGGGTGGACATAGGGGTATTCTACACCAGTGATTCCCAAAAAGGGTGCCTCCAGCTGTTGCTAAACTCCCAGCATGCCTGGACAGTCAGTGGCTGTCCAGAAATGCTGGGAGTTGTTGTTTTGCTACAGCTGGAGGCTTCGTTTTGGAAACACTGCCGTACAATTCATTTTTCATTTTTATTGCAGGGGACAGTGTAAGTGGGTGTATATGTAGTGTTTTACCCTTTATTATGTGTTAGTGTAGTGTAGTGTTTTCAGGGTACATTCGCACTGGCGTGTTACGGTGAGTTTCCCGCTAGGAGTTTGCGCTGCGGCAAAAAATTTGCCGCAGCCCAAACTTGAAGCAGGAAACTTACAGTAAACCTGCCCGTGTGAATGAACCCTGTACGTTCACATGGGGGGGGGGGAAACCTCCAGCTGTTTCAAAACTACAGCTCCCAGCATGTACTGACAGACCGTGCATGCTGGAAGTTGTACTTTTGCAACAGCTGGAGGCACACTGGTTGGAAAACCTTCAGTTAGGTTCTGTTACCTAACTCAGTATTTTCCAACCATTTTGCCTCCAACTGTTGCTAAACTACAACTCCCAGCATGTACTGACAGACTGTGCATGCTGGGAGATATACTTTTGCAACAGCTGGGGGCACACTGGTTGGAAAACCTTCAGTTAGGTTCTGTTACTTAACTCAGTATTTTCCAACCATTTTGCCTCCAACTGTTGCTAAACTACAGCTCCCAGCATGTACTGACAGACCGTGCATGCTGGAAGTTGTACTTTTGCAACAGCTGGAGGCACACTGGTTGGAAAACCTTCAGTTAGGTTCTGTTACCTAACTCAGTATTTTCCAACCATTTTGCCTCCAACTGTTGCTAAACTACAACTCCCAGCATGTACTGACAGACTGTGCATGCTGGGAGATATACTTTTCCAACAGCTGGGGGCACACTGGTTGGAAAACCTTCAGTTAGGTTCTGTTACCTAACTCAGTATTTTCCAACCATTTTGCCTCCAACTGTTGCTAAACTACAGCTCCCAGCATGTACTGACAGACCGTGCATGCTGGAAGTTGTACTTTTGCAACAGCTGGAGGCACACTGGTTGGAAAACCTTCAGTTAGGTTCTGTTACCTAACCCAGTATTTTCCAACCATTTTGCCTCCAACTGTTGCTAAACTACAACTCCCAGCATGTACTGACAGACTGTGCATGCTGGGAGATATACTTTTCCAACAGCTGGGGGCACACTGGTTGGAAAACCTTCAGTTAGGTTCTGTTACCTAACTCAGTATTTTCCAACCAGTGTGTCTCCAGCTGTTGCAAAACTACAACTACCAGCATGTACTGATTGCCGCAGGGCATGCTGGGAGATGTAGTTATGCAACAGCTGGAGGTACTTAACTACAACTCCCAGCATGCTGTTTGGGCATGCTGGGATTTGCAGTTTTGCAACATCTGGAGGGCTACAGTTTGTAGACCACTGCACAGTGATCTCCAAACTGTTACCCTCCAGATGTTGCAAGACTACAAATCCCAGCATGCCCAGACAGCAAACAGCTGTTTGGGCATGCTAGGAGTTGTAGTTTTGCAAGATCTGGAGGGATACAGTTTAGAGACCACTGTATAATGGTCTCAAACTGTAGCCCTCCAGCTGTTGCAAAACTACATATTCCAGCATGCCCAAACAGCTGTCTGGGCATGCTGGGAGTTGTAGTTTTGCAACATCTGGAGGGCTACAGGTTAGAGACCACTGTACAATGGTCTCAGACTGATAATAGGAGAAAAAGCCCCCCAAAATTTGTAAAGTAATTTCTCTTGAGTAAGGAAATACCTCATATGTGTATGTCAAGTGTTCGGTGGGCGCAGTAGAGGGCTCAGAAGGGAAGGACCAACAATGGGATTTTGGAGAGTGAATTTTGCTGAAATGGTTTTTGGGGGGCATGTCACATTTAGAAAGCCCATGGTGCCAGAACAGCAGAAAACCCCACATGGCATGCCATTTTGGAAACTACATCCCTCAAGGCATGTAACAAGGGGTCCAGTTAGCCTTAACACCCCACAGGTGTTTGACAACTTTTCATTAAAGTCGGATGTGTAAATGGAAAAAAAAAATTTTCACTAAAATGCAGGTTTTTCACCAAATTTAAAATTTTTACAAAGGGTAATGGGAGAAAATGTCCCCCAAAATGTGTTACCCCATCTCTTCTGAGTATGGAAATACCCCATGTTAGGACGTAAAATGCTCTGTGGGTGAACTACAATGCTCAGAAGAGAAGAAGTCACATTTGGCTTTTTGAAAGCAAATTTAGCTGAAATGGATTTTGGGGGGCATGTCGCATTTAGGAAGCCCCTGTGGTGCCAGAACAGCAAAAAATATCCACATGGCATACCATTTTGTAAACTACACCCCTTAAGTAACGTAGCAAGGTGTACAGTGAGCCTTAAAGGAGTACTCCGGTGCACACTTTTTTCATGTTATCCCGTCCGGGCTGCAAAATAAAAGAAAACACACTTTATCTTACCTGCCAACGAGCCCCCAGAGCTCCGGTACAGGTGTTCGGTCCCCGGACTGTATTCTTCTTACTTCCGGTTAGCCCGGCACGTCACACGGAGCTTCAGCCTATCACTGGCCGAGGCGGGACATCGCTGCTGCCGGTGATAGGCTGAAGCTCTGTGTGACGTGCCGGGCTAACAGGAAGTAAGAAGAATACAGCCCTGTACCGGAGCTCCGGGGGCTCGTTGGCAGGAAGGATAAAGTGCGTTTTCTTTTATTTTGCAGCCCGGATGGGATAACATGAAAAAAGTGTGCACCGGAGTACTCCTTTAACTACCCACAGGTGTTTGACAACTTTTTGTTAAAGTTGGATGTGTAAATGAAAAAAACATTTTTTTGTACTAAAATGCAGTTTTTCCCTAAATTTTACATTTTTACAAGGGATAATAGGAGAAAATGACCCCAAAAATTTGAAACCCCATTTCTTCTGAGTATGGAAATACCCCATGTGTGGACGTCAACTGCTCTGATGGCGAACTACAATGTTCAGAAGAGGAGGAGCGCCATTTAGCTTTTGGGAAGAGAATTTGTTTGGAATGGTAGTCAGGGGCCATGTGCGCTTACAAAGTCCCCCGTGGTGCCAGAACAGTGGACCCACCCACATGTGACCCCATTTTGAAACTACACCCCTCACAGAATGTAATAAGGGGTGCAGTGAGTATTTACACACCACTGGCGTTTGACAGATCTTTGGAACAGTGGGCTGTGCAAATGAAACATTTTATTTTTCATTTTCACGGACCACTGTTCCAAAAATATGTCAGACGCCTGTGGGGCATAAATGCTCACTGTACCCCTTATTACATTACATGAGAGGTGTAGTTTCCAAAATGGGATCACATGTGTTACATTTGTGTTTACAAAGTCCATTGTTCTGGCATTATGGGGGCTTTGTAAACACACATGGCCTAACATTCCAGACAAATTTTCTCTTCAAAATCCCAATTGCGCTCCTTCTCTTCTGAGTATTGTAGTGCGCCAGGAGAGCACTTTACATCCACATATGGGGTATGTTCTTACTCAGAAGAAATGGGGTTACAAATTTTGGGGGGCTTTTTTCCTATTTTCCCTTGTGAACATGAACATTTTTTTTTTCATTTTCCCATCCAATTTTAATGAAAATTTGTCAAACATCTGTGGGGTGTTAAGGCTCACTATACCCCTTGTCACGTTCCGTGAGGGGTGTAGTTTTCAAAATGGGGTCACATGTGGGTATTTATTTTTTTGCGTTTATGTCAGAACCACTGTAAAATCAGCCACCCCTGTGCAAATCACCAATTTAGGCCTCAAATGTACATGGTGCGCTCTCAATCCTGAGCCTTGTTGTGCATCCGCAGAGCATTTTACGCCCACATATGGGGTATTTCCGTACTCAGGAGAAATTGCGTTACAAATTTTGGAGATCTTTTTTTCCTTTTACTGCTTGTGAAAATAAAAAGTATGGGACAATACCAGCATGTTAGTGTACATTTTTTTTTTTACACTAACAGGACCCCCAACTTTTCCTTTTCATAAGGGGTAAAAGGAGAAAAAGACCCCCAAAATTTGTAGTGCAATTTCTCCCGAGTACGAAAATACCCCATATGTGGCCCTAAACTGTTTCCTTGAAATACGACAGGGTTCCAAAATGAGAGAGTGCCATGCGCATTTGAGGACTAAATTTAGGATTGCATAGGGGTGGACATAGGGGTATTCTACACCAGTGATTCCCAAAAAGGGTGCCTCCAGCTGTTGCTAAACTCCCAGCATGCCTGGACAGTCAGTGGCTGTCCAGAAATGCTGGGAGTTGTTGTTTTGCTACAGCTGGAGGCTTCGTTTTGGAAACACTGCCGTACAATTCATTTTTCATTTTTATTGCAGGGGACAGTGTAAGTGGGTGTATATGTAGTGTTTTACCCTTTATTATGTGTTAGTGTAGTGTAGTGTTTTCAGGGTACATTCGCACTGGCGTGTTACGGTGAGTTTCCCGCTAGGAGTTTGCGCTGCGGCAAAAAATTTGCCGCAGCCCAAACTTGAAGCAGGAAACTTACAGTAAACCTGCCCGTGTGAATGAACCCTGTACGTTCACATGGGGGGGGGGGAAACCTCCAGCTGTTTCAAAACTACAGCTCCCAGCATGTACTGACAGACCGTGCATGCTGGAAGTTGTACTTTTGCAACAGCTGGAGGCACACTGGTTGGAAAACCTTCAGTTAGGTTCTGTTACCTAACTCAGTATTTTCCAACCATTTTGCCTCCAACTGTTGCTAAACTACAACTCCCAGCATGTACTGACAGACTGTGCATGCTGGGAGATATACTTTTGCAACAGCTGGGGGCACACTGGTTGGAAAACCTTCAGTTAGGTTCTGTTACTTAACTCAGTATTTTCCAACCATTTTGCCTCCAACTGTTGCTAAACTACAGCTCCCAGCATGTACTGACAGACCGTGCATGCTGGAAGTTGTACTTTTGCAACAGCTGGAGGCACACTGGTTGGAAAACCTTCAGTTAGGTTCTGTTACCTAACTCAGTATTTTCCAACCATTTTGCCTCCAACTGTTGCTAAACTACAACTCCCAGCATGTACTGACAGACTGTGCATGCTGGGAGATATACTTTTCCAACAGCTGGGGGCACACTGGTTGGAAAACCTTCAGTTAGGTTCTGTTACCTAACTCAGTATTTTCCAACCATTTTGCCTCCAACTGTTGCTAAACTACAGCTCCCAGCATGTACTGACAGACCGTGCATGCTGGAAGTTGTACTTTTGCAACAGCTGGAGGCACACTGGTTGGAAAACCTTCAGTTAGGTTCTGTTACCTAACCCAGTATTTTCCAACCATTTTGCCTCCAACTGTTGCTAAACTACAACTCCCAGCATGTACTGACAGACTGTGCATGCTGGGAGATATACTTTTCCAACAGCTGGGGGCACACTGGTTGGAAAACCTTCAGTTAGGTTCTGTTACCTAACTCAGTATTTTCCAACCAGTGTGTCTCCAGCTGTTGCAAAACTACAACTACCAGCATGTACTGATTGCCGAAGGGCATGCTGGGAGATGTAGTTATGCAACAGCTGGAGGTACTTAACTACAACTCCCAGCATGCTGTTTGGGCATGCTGGGATTTGCAGTTTTGCAACATCTGGAGGGCTACAGTTTGTAGACCACTGCACAGTGATCTCCAAACTGTTACCCTCCAGATGTTGCAAGACTACAAATCCCAGCATGCCCAGACAGCAAACAGCTGTTTGGGCATGCTAGGAGTTGTAGTTTTGCAAGATCTGGAGGGATACAGTTTAGAGACCACTGTATAATGGTCTCAAACTGTAGCCCTCCAGCTGTTGCAAAACTACATATTCCAGCATGCCCAAACAGCTGTCTGGGCATGCTGGGAGTTGTAGTTTTGCAACATCTGGAGGGCTACAGGTTAGAGACCACTGTACAATGGTCTCAGACTGATAATAGGAGAAAAAGCCCCCCAAAATTTGTAAAGTAATTTCTCTTGAGTAAGGAAATACCTCATATGTGTATGTCAAGTGTTCGGTGGGCGCAGTAGAGGGCTCAGAAGGGAAGGACCAACAATGGGATTTTGGAGAGTGAATTTTGCTGAAATGGTTTTTGGGGGGCATGTCACATTTAGAAAGCCCATGGTGCCAGAACAGCAGAAAACCCCACATGGCATGCCATTTTGGAAACTACATCCCTCAAGGCATGTAACAAGGGGTCCAGTTAGCCTTAACACCCCACAGGTGTTTGACAACTTTTCATTAAAGTCGGATGTGTAAATGGAAAAAAAAAATTTTCACTAAAATGCAGGTTTTTCACCAAATTTAAAATTTTTACAAAGGGTAATGGGAGAAAATGTCCCCCAAAATGTGTTACCCCATCTCTTCTGAGTATGGAAATACCCCATGTTAGGACGTAAAATGCTCTGTGGGTGAACTACAATGCTCAGAAGAGAAGAAGTCACATTTGGCTTTTTGAAAGCAAATTTAGCTGAAATGGATTTTGGGGGGCATGTCGCATTTAGGAAGCCCCTGTGGTGCCAGAACAGCAAAAAATATCCACATGGCATACCATTTTGTAAACTACACCCCTTAAGTAACGTAGCAAGGTGTACAGTGAGCCTTAAAGGAGTACTCCGGTGCACACTTTTTTCATGTTATCCCGTCCGGGCTGCAAAATAAAAGAAAACACACTTTATCTTACCTGCCAACGAGCCCCCAGAGCTCCGGTACAGGTGTTCGGTCCCCGGACTGTATTCTTCTTACTTCCGGTTAGCCCGGCACGTCACACGGAGCTTCAGCCTATCACTGGCCGAGGCGGGACATCGCTGCTGCCGGTGATAGGCTGAAGCTCTGTGTGACGTGCCGGGCTAACAGGAAGTAAGAAGAATACAGCCCTGTACCGGAGCTCCGGGGGCTCGTTGGCAGGAAGGATAAAGTGTGTTTTCTTTTATTTTGCAGCCCGGATGGGATAACATGAAAAAAGTGTGCACCGGAGTACTCCTTTAACTACCCACAGGTGTTTGACAACTTTTTGTTAAAGTTGGATGTGTAAATGAAAAAAACATTTTTTTGTACTAAAATGCAGTTTTTCCCTAAATTTTACATTTTTACAAGGGATAATAGGAGAAAATGACCCCAAAAATTTGAAACCCCATTTCTTCTGAGTATGGAAATACCCCATGTGTGGACGTCAACTGCTCTGATGGCGAACTACAATGTTCAGAAGAGGAGGAGCGCCATTTAGCTTTTGGGAAGAGAATTTGTTTGGAATGGTAGTCAGGGGCCATGTGCGCTTACAAAGTCCCCCGTGGTGCCAGAACAGTGGACCCACCCACATGTGACCCCATTTTGAAACTACACCCCTCACAGAATGTAATAAGGGGTGCAGTGAGTATTTACACACCACTGGCATTTGACAGATCTTTGGAACAGTGGGCTGTGCAAATGAAACATTTTATTTTTCATTTTCACGGACCACTGTTCCAAAAATATGTCAGACGCCTGTGGGGCATAAATGCTCACTGTACCCCTTATTACATTACATGAGAGGTGTAGTTTCCAAAATGGGATCACATGTGTTACATTTGTGTTTACAAAGTCCATTGTTCTGGCATTATGGGGGCTTTGTAAACACACATGGCCTAACATTCCAGACAAATTTTCTCTTCAAAATCCCAATTGCGCTCCTTCTCTTCTGAGTATTGTAGTGCGCCAGGAGAGCACTTTACATCCACATATGGGGTATGTTCTTACTCAGAAGAAATGGGGTTACAAATTTTGGGGGGCTTTTTTCCTATTTTCCCTTGTGAACATGAACATTTTTTTTTTCATTTTCCCATCCAATTTTAATGAAAATTTGTCAAACATCTGTGGGGTGTTAAGGCTCACTATACCCCTTGTCACGTTCCGTGAGGGGTGTAGTTTTCAAAATGGGGTCACATGTGGGTATTTATTTTTTTGCGTTTATGTCAGAACCACTGTAAAATCAGCCACCCCTGTGCAAATCACCAATTTAGGCCTCAAATGTACATGGTGCGCTCTCAATCCTGAGCCTTGTTGTGCATCCGCAGAGCATTTTACGCCCACATATGGGGTATTTCCGTACTCAGGAGAAATTGCGTTACAAATTTTGGAGATCTTTTTTTCCTTTTACTGCTTGTGAAAATAAAAAGTATGGGACAATACCAGCATGTTAGTGTACATTTTTTTTTTTACACTAACAGGACCCCCAACTTTTCCTTTTCATAAGGGGTAAAAGGAGAAAAAGACCCCCAAAATTTGTAGTGCAATTTCTCCCGAGTACGAAAATACCCCATATGTGGCCCTAAACTGTTTCCTTGAAATACGACAGGGTTCCAAAATGAGAGAGTGCCATACGCATTTGAGGACTAAATTTAGGATTGCATAGGGGTGGACATAGGGGTATTCTACACCAGTGATTCCCAAAAAGGGTGCCTCCAGCTGTTGCTAAACTCCCAGCATGCCTGGGCAGTCAGTGGCTGTCCAGAAATGCTGGGAGTTGTTGTTTTGCTACAGCTGGAGGCTTCGTTTTGGAAACACTGCCGTACAATTCATTTTTCATTTTTATTGCAGGGGACAGTGTAAGTGGGTGTATATGTAGTGTTTTACCCTTTATTATGTGTTAGTGTAGTGTAGTGTTTTCAGGGTACATTCGCACTGGCGTGTTACGGTGAGTTTCCCGCTAGGAGTTTGCGCTGCGGCAAAAAATTTGCCGCAGCCCAAACTTGAAGCAGGAAACTTACAGTAAACCTGCCCGTGTGAATGAACCCTGTACGTTCACATGGGGGGGGGGGGAAACCTCCAGCTGTTTCAAAACTACAGCTCCCAGCATGTACTGACAGACCGTGCATGCTGGAAGTTGTACTTTTGCAACAGCTGGAGGCACACTGGTTGGAAAACCTTCAGTTAGGTTCTGTTACCTAACTCAGTATTTTCCAACCATTTTGCCTCCAACTGTTGCTAAACTACAACTCCCAGCATGTACTGACAGACTGTGCATGCTGGGAGATATACTTTTGCAACAGCTGGGGGCACACTGGTTGGAAAACCTTCAGTTAGGTTCTGTTACTTAACTCAGTATTTTCCAACCATTTTGCCTCCAACTGTTGCTAAACTACAGCTCCCAGCATGTACTGACAGACCGTGCATGCTGGAAGTTGTACTTTTGCAACAGCTGGAGGCACACTGGTTGGAAAACCTTCAGTTAGGTTCTGTTACCTAACTCAGTATTTTCCAACCATTTTGCCTCCAACTGTTGCTAAACTACAACTCCCAGCATGTACTGACAGACTGTGCATGCTGGGAGATATACTTTTCCAACAGCTGGGGGCACACTGGTTGGAAAACCTTCAGTTAGGTTCTGTTACCTAACTCAGTATTTTCCAACCATTTTGCCTCCAACTGTTGCTAAACTACAGCTCCCAGCATGTACTGACAGACCGTGCATGCTGGAAGTTGTACTTTTGCAACAGCTGGAGGCACACTGGTTGGAAAACCTTCAGTTAGGTTCTGTTACCTAACCCAGTATTTTCCAACCATTTTGCCTCCAACTGTTGCTAAACTACAACTCCCAGCATGTACTGACAGACTGTGCATGCTGGGAGATATACTTTTCCAACAGCTGGGGGCACACTGGTTGGAAAACCTTCAGTTAGGTTCTGTTACCTAACTCAGTATTTTCCAACCAGTGTGTCTCCAGCTGTTGCAAAACTACAACTACCAGCATGTACTGATTGCCGAAGGGCATGCTGGGAGATGTAGTTATGCAACAGCTGGAGGTACTTAACTACAACTCCCAGCATGCTGTTTGGGCATGCTGGGATTTGCAGTTTTGCAACATCTGGAGGGCTACAGTTTGTAGACCACTGCACAGTGATCTCCAAACTGTTACCCTCCAGATGTTGCAAGACTACAAATCCCAGCATGCCCAGACAGCAAACAGCTGTTTGGGCATGCTAGGAGTTGTAGTTTTGCAAGATCTGGAGGGATACAGTTTAGAGACCACTGTATAATGGTCTCAAACTGTAGCCCTCCAGCTGTTGCAAAACTACATATTCCAGCATGCCCAAACAGCTGTCTGGGCATGCTGGGAGTTGTAGTTTTGCAACATCTGGAGGGCTACAGGTTAGAGACCACTGTACAATGGTCTCAGACTGATAATAGGAGAAAAAGCCCCCCAAAATTTGTAAAGTAATTTCTCTTGAGTAAGGAAATACCTCATATGTGTATGTCAAGTGTTCGGTGGGCGCAGTAGAGGGCTCAGAAGGGAAGGACCAACAATGGGATTTTGGAGAGTGAATTTTGCTGAAATGGTTTTTGGGGGGCATGTCACATTTAGAAAGCCCATGGTGCCAGAACAGCAGAAAACCCCACATGGCATGCCATTTTGGAAACTACATCCCTCAAGGCATGTAACAAGGGGTCCAGTTAGCCTTAACACCCCACAGGTGTTTGACAACTTTTCATTAAAGTCGGATGTGTAAATGGAAAAAAAAAATTTTCACTAAAATGCAGGTTTTTCACCAAATTTAAAATTTTTACAAAGGGTAATGGGAGAAAATGTCCCCCAAAATGTGTTACCCCATCTCTTCTGAGTATGGAAATACCCCATGTTAGGACGTAAAATGCTCTGTGGGTGAACTACAATGCTCAGAAGAGAAGAAGTCACATTTGGCTTTTTGAAAGCAAATTTAGCTGAAATGGATTTTGGGGGGCATGTCGCATTTAGGAAGCCCCTGTGGTGCCAGAACAGCAAAAAATATCCACATGGCATACCATTTTGTAAACTACACCCCTTAAGTAACGTAGCAAGGTGTACAGTGAGCCTTAAAGGAGTACTCCGGTGCACACTTTTTTCATGTTATCCCGTCCGGGCTGCAAAATAAAAGAAAACACACTTTATCTTACCTGCCAACGAGCCCCCAGAGCTCCGGTACAGGTGTTCGGTCCCCGGACTGTATTCTTCTTACTTCCGGTTAGCCCGGCACGTCACACGGAGCTTCAGCCTATCACTGGCCGAGGCGGGACATCGCTGCTGCCGGTGATAGGCTGAAGCTCTGTGTGACGTGCCGGGCTAACAGGAAGTAAGAAGAATACAGCCCTGTACCGGAGCTCCGGGGGCTCGTTGGCAGGAAGGATAAAGTGTGTTTTCTTTTATTTTGCAGCCCGGATGGGATAACATGAAAAAAGTGTGCACCGGAGTACTCCTTTAACTACCCACAGGTGTTTGACAACTTTTTGTTAAAGTTGGATGTGTAAATGAAAAAAACATTTTTTTGTACTAAAATGCAGTTTTTCCCTAAATTTTACATTTTTACAAGGGATAATAGGAGAAAATGACCCCAAAAATTTGAAACCCCATTTCTTCTGAGTATGGAAATACCCCATGTGTGGACGTCAACTGCTCTGATGGCGAACTACAATGTTCAGAAGAGGAGGAGCGCCATTTAGCTTTTGGGAAGAGAATTTGTTTGGAATGGTAGTCAGGGGCCATGTGCGCTTACAAAGTCCCCCGTGGTGCCAGAACAGTGGACCCACCCACATGTGACCCCATTTTGAAACTACACCCCTCACAGAATGTAATAAGGGGTGCAGTGAGTATTTACACACCACTGGCGTTTGACAGATCTTTGGAACAGTGGGCTGTGCAAATGAAACATTTTATTTTTCATTTTCACGGACCACTGTTCCAAAAATATGTCAGACGCCTGTGGGGCATAAATGCTCACTGTACCCCTTATTACATTACATGAGAGGTGTAGTTTCCAAAATGGGATCACATGTGTTACATTTGTGTTTACAAAGTCCATTGTTCTGGCATTATGGGGGCTTTGTAAACACACATGGCCTAACATTCCAGACAAATTTTCTCTTCAAAATCCCAATTGCGCTCCTTCTCTTCTGAGTATTGTAGTGCGCCAGGAGAGCACTTTACATCCACATATGGGGTATGTTCTTACTCAGAAGAAATGGGGTTACAAATTTTGGGGGGCTTTTTTCCTATTTTCCCTTGTGAACATGAACATTTTTTTTTTCATTTTCCCATCCAATTTTAATGAAAATTTGTCAAACATCTGTGGGGTGTTAAGGCTCACTATACCCCTTGTCACGTTCCGTGAGGGGTGTAGTTTTCAAAATGGGGTCACATGTGGGTATTTATTTTTTTGCGTTTATGTCAGAACCACTGTAAAATCAGCCACCCCTGTGCAAATCACCAATTTAGGCCTCAAATGTACATGGTGCGCTCTCAATCCTGAGCCTTGTTGTGCATCCGCAGAGCATTTTACGCCCACATATGGGGTATTTCCGTACTCAGGAGAAATTGCGTTACAAATTTTGGAGATCTTTTTTTCCTTTTACTGCTTGTGAAAATAAAAAGTATGGGACAATACCAGCATGTTAGTGTACATTTTTTTTTTTACACTAACAGGACCCCCAACTTTTCCTTTTCATAAGGGGTAAAAGGAGAAAAAGACCCCCAAAATTTGTAGTGCAATTTCTCCCGAGTACGAAAATACCCCATATGTGGCCCTAAACTGTTTCCTTGAAATACGACAGGGTTCCAAAATGAGAGAGTGCCATGCGCATTTGAGGACTAAATTTAGGATTGCATAGGGGTGGACATAGGGGTATTCTACACCAGTGATTCCCAAAAAGGGTGCCTCCAGCTGTTGCTAAACTCCCAGCATGCCTGGACAGTCAGTGGCTGTCCAGAAATGCTGGGAGTTGTTGTTTTGCTACAGCTGGAGGCTTCGTTTTGAAAACACTGCCGTACAATTCATTTTTCATTTTTATTGCAGGGGACAGTGTAAGTGGGTGTATATGTAGTGTTTTACCCTTTATTATGTGTTAGTGTAGTGTAGTGTTTTCAGGGTACATTCGCACTGGCGTGTTACGGTGAGTTTCCCGCTAGGAGTTTGCGCTGCGGCAAAAAATTTGCCGCAGCCCAAACTTGAAGCAGGAAACTTACAGTAAACCTGCCCGTGTGAATGAACCCTGTACGTTCACATGGGGGGGGGGGGGGGGAAACCTCCAGCTGTTTCAAAACTACAGCTCCCAGCATGTACTGACAGACCGTGCATGCTGGAAGTTGTACTTTTGCAACAGCTGGAGGCACACTGGTTGGAAAACCTTCAGTTAGGTTCTGTTACCTAACTCAGTATTTTCCAACCATTTTGCCTCCAACTGTTGCTAAACTACAACTCCCAGCATGTACTGACAGACTGTGCATGCTGGGAGATATACTTTTGCAACAGCTGGGGGCACACTGGTTGGAAAACCTTCAGTTAGGTTCTGTTACTTAACTCAGTATTTTCCAACCATTTTGCCTCCAACTGTTGCTAAACTACAGCTCCCAGCATGTACTGACAGACCGTGCATGCTGGAAGTTGTACTTTTGCAACAGCTGGAGGCACACTGGTTGGAAAACCTTCAGTTAGGTTCTGTTACCTAACTCAGTATTTTCCAACCATTTTGCCTCCAACTGTTGCTAAACTACAACTCCCAGCATGTACTGACAGACTGTGCATGCTGGGAGATATACTTTTCCAACAGCTGGGGGCACACTGGTTGGAAAACCTTCAGTTAGGTTCTGTTACCTAACTCAGTATTTTCCAACCATTTTGCCTCCAACTGTTGCTAAACTACAGCTCCCAGCATGTACTGACAGACCGTGCATGCTGGAAGTTGTACTTTTGCAACAGCTGGAGGCACACTGGTTGGAAAACCTTCAGTTAGGTTCTGTTACCTAACCCAGTATTTTCCAACCATTTTGCCTCCAACTGTTGCTAAACTACAACTCCCAGCATGTACTGACAGACTGTGCATGCTGGGAGATATACTTTTCCAACAGCTGGGGGCACACTGGTTGGAAAACCTTCAGTTAGGTTCTGTTACCTAACTCAGTATTTTCCAACCAGTGTGTCTCCAGCTGTTGCAAAACTACAACTACCAGCATGTACTGATTGCCGAAGGGCATGCTGGGAGATGTAGTTATGCAACAGCTGGAGGTACTTAACTACAACTCCCAGCATGCTGTTTGGGCATGCTGGGATTTGCAGTTTTGCAACATCTGGAGGGCTACAGTTTGTAGACCACTGCACAGTGATCTCCAAACTGTTACCCTCCAGATGTTGCAAGACTACAAATCCCAGCATGCCCAGACAGCAAACAGCTGTTTGGGCATGCTAGGAGTTGTAGTTTTGCAAGATCTGGAGGGATACAGTTTAGAGACCACTGTATAATGGTCTCAAACTGTAGCCCTCCAGCTGTTGCAAAACTACATATTCCAGCATGCCCAAACAGCTGTCTGGGCATGCTGGGAGTTGTAGTTTTGCAACATCTGGAGGGCTACAGGTTAGAGACCACTGTACAATGGTCTCAGACTGTAGCCCTCCAGATGTTGCTAGGCAACTTACCGGCTTCCGTACGATCCAGGCTGGAGCAATGAAGTGCCGATAACACTGATCATTGCTATGCTATGGCATAGCATTGATCAGTATAAGCAATCAGAAGATTGCATGTTATAGTCCCCTATGGGGGCTATAAATGTGTAAAAAAAATAGTGGGGAAAAAAAGTTAATAAATGTGATTTAACCCCTTTGCTAATAAAAGTTTGACTCACCCCACTTTTCCCATTTAAAAAAAAAAATGTAAACAAAAATAAATATAAACATATGTGGTATTGCCGTGTGCGTAAATGTCAGAACTAAAAAAAATATTAATGAATAGGAATTGGGTGACTACACACTATGAGAATGAACACTGTTTACACTGAGGTACTGAGTTACACCCTACTCAAAGGTGCCAAGGAAATAGAAGTGCTCAAAAATAAGTGGAATCAGCCTTCTAGATGTGGACAGGAATTAAATTGTCCAGAATACAGGGTTTAAAAATTTAAAAAATAATAATAATTTACATAAGGTTGTAGCTGATTCTCTGTCAATAAATGTATATTTCATTAGAAATCATTGAATAGATTTGTAAAATAAGCATATACCGTATATACTCGAGTATAAGCTGACCCGAATATAAGCCGAGGCCCCTAATGTCACCCCAAAAACCCAGGAAAAGTTATTGACTCGACTATAAGCCTAGGGTGGGAAATACATCACCCCCCCTGTCATCATTCAGACCCCCGTCATTAACACCCTCATCACCCTGTCATCATCACCGCCTGTCATCATCCTCCCTTCATCATCCCCCCTTCATCATCACCACATGTCATCAGCCACCCCCTTTCATCATCACGGCTTGTCAATGTCTGATTTAACAGTGGCCTTCAACCTGCGGACCTCCCGATGTTTCAAAACTACAACTCCCAGCAAGGGCCCTGCTCAGATTCTAGTCTTACCGTATATACTCGAGTATAAGCTGAGTTTTTCAGCACAATTTTTCGTGCTGAAAACACCCACCTCGGCTTATACTCGAGTGAACTCTCCGCCCTCAGTGGTCTTCAAACTGCGGACCTCCAGATGTTTCAAAACTACAACTCCCAGCAAGCCCGGGCAGCCATTGCCTGTCCGAGCTTGCTGGGGGTTGTAGTTTTGAAACATCTGGAGGTCCGCAGGTTGAAGACCACTGCAGCCTTCGACATCATCCAGTAACCCCCCCCCCCCCCCCTCACCCCCTTTAGTTTTGTACTCGCCTCCGCTCGGCGGGACGTTAGGTGGCGCTGGTCCGGGCCATCTGCGCGCTTAAGGCCCGGAATAGAGACGTTGCCTTGACGACGACGCACAGGGACGCTGCTCATGACCGTCCCTGTGCGTCGTCTGCAAGGCAAGGTGACTATTCCGGGGCCGGGCCCGAAGCGCGGAGAAGAGGCCCCCCCCCCCCCCGGTGAAGATGGACAGCCTGGAACGACTATCCTTCCCCAGTTGGCCCGGACCAGCGCACCCTAACGTCCCGCCGAGCGGAGGTGAGTACAAAACTAAAGGGGGTGAGAGGGTGGGGGGGCTGGATGATGTCGAAGGCCGCAGTGGTCTTCAACCTGCGGACTTCCAGATGTTTCAAAACTACAACTCCCAGCAAGCTCGGACAGACGATGGCTGCCCGGGCTTGCTGGGAGTTGTAGTTTTGAAACATCTGGAGGTCCGCAGTTTGAAGACCACTGAGGGCGGAGAGTTCACTCGAATATAAGCCGATGTGGGTGTTTTCAGCACGAAAAACTCGGCTTATACTCGAGTATATACGGTAAGACTAGAATCTGAGCAGGGCCCTTGCTACAGATTCTGATGGTTAATATCACAATAAAACATATCATAAAATACAATGTATATGCTGTTTAGTGAATGCAATCTGCCGCCTTACTGAACTTAAATCCAAATGTTAATTCTGGTACTACGATCGTTACATAGGATGTATATTTGTTGTTTAAACTGGTATAGTTACAGTATAAGGGTGTCTTTGAAGGAAAAATAGTATCTTAGTGCAGAGTACTGATTTGAAACAGTTTTTGGCAGTCTGTTAGTACTATGGAACAAACAATTTGAGATAGCAATAAATCCAGTTGGAAAGAAACTCGTTATGACAAACTACTCATCTGTAATAGTTATGCCCCACAGGTGGTGGTTCTAAGTTGCGGGGACTGCAGCGCTTGCGAGGAGCTGATCATAAGAATTTGCAGAAGCAGTAGGGTGGCAGTGGAAATTAGTAGATTGCGTGGGTATCGCCAGACGCATTTTGGGGGATTCCCCTTTATCAATGGCTGTATGTAGAACGGAACCCTTCAAAAGTTATAAAACCCGCCTGTTGTTGTTTTTTCAGTTTTGCCCCACAAATATTTTTTAGTTTGTTTGTTTTTTCATAGATTTTTTTTGTAAAATTACTGATGTCATTACAAAGTACAATTGGTGGCACAATAAAACAAGCCATCATTTGGGTCTGTAGGGGCAAAATTAAAAGGGTTATGATTTTTAAAAGTTGAGGAGGAAAAAACGAAAGTGCAAAAATGGAAAAACCCTTAAGGGGTTAAAAATATTTTTTCCACCAGAGTACCTCTTTAAAGGGGTTCTCCAGTGCTTACACATCTTATCCCCTATCCAAAGGATAGGGGATAAGATGCCTGATCGCAGGAGTCCCGCAGCTGGGGACGCCCGTGATCATGCGCCCGGCACCCCGTTTGTAATCAGTCCCCGGAGCGTGTTCGCACCCCGTTTGTAATCACGCCCCCTCCCGTAGGCTTGCATTGAGGGGCGGAGCGTGACGTCACACGGGGGCGGAGGCGTGACATCACACGCCGCCAGCCCTGTAGTCTGCCATAATCAGACCCGGAGCGAACACGCTCCAGGGACTGATTACAAACGGGGTGCCGCGTGCATGATCACGGGCGTCCCCAGCTGCTAGACTCCTGCGATCAGGCATCTTATCCCCTATCCTTTGGATAGGGGATAAGATGTGTAAGCACCGGAGAACCCCTTTAAGATTATAGACTGATCTATTCTTTGTCAGTGGGCGAATTTACAAAATCAGCAGGGGATCAAATACATTTTATCCTTCACTGTGCATATTTTATAAATAAATATTATATCCATAGTAGGATTTAAAATATTTGCAAAGCTTAACTTGAGAAAATTGCATCACAATCCTTCATACAAATATATGTAAGCTTTCTGGCTCTTATTTAACCCCTTAAGGACGCAGCCCTTTTTCACCTTAAGGACTGAGCCCTTTTTCGCTATTATGACCACCGTCACTTTACGAATTAATAACGCGAAAACGCTTTTACCGAATATTCTGATTCTGAGATTCTTTTTTCGTTACATATTCTACTTTATTTTGGTGGTAAATTTTCGGCGTTAATTGCATCCTTTTTTGGTGAAAAATCCCAAAATTTCATGAAAATTTTGAAAATTTTGCATTTTTCTAACTTTGAAGCTCTCTAATTGTAAGGAAAATGGATATTCACAATACATTTAATTTTTCTTCACAAACACAATGGGGGAGATTTATCAAAGGATTTAGACTGGTTTTTCTTGTCTAAATTTGTCGCACAGAAAGTCGCAGTCTAAATCTGTGCGACTTTTCTGCGACTTTTGCTCTAGAGGATTTTTAGAACATGATGCATGCTAGTCTATTTTAGACTGAAATGCATTGAAAAATGCATTGGTGCTAAATTTATCAAAAGCGACTTTTCAGCGACAAGTCGCATAGGCTGAAAGTACGCCGAAATGTCAGACCATGTTGGAGCAGGTTTAAATATAGACTAAAGCATAGATCATGCAGTCTGTGCACAGAATTTATCAAGAGCTGTGCGCCATTTGATAAATTAGGTGCACAATAGACCAGACTAACCCTCTGTAGTTTGATCTATATTGATGCGGGACAACTTTGATAAATATCCCCCAATATGTCCACTTTATGTTGGCATCATAAAATGGACATATTTTTGCTTTTTGAAAAAATTTGAGGGCTTCAAAGTAGAGCAGCAATTTTCAAAAATGTCATGAAAATTGCTAAATCTGAAGGGACAGATGTTACAGAACTACAACTCTCAGCATGCCTGGGCAGTCAAGGCATGCTGAGAGTTGTAGTTTGGCAACATCTGGAGGGCTACTGTTTGGGCACCACTGTAACAGCCTTTGGCTGTCTGGGCATGCTGGAAGTTGCAGTTTGGCCCCCCTAGTGGTTGCCACAGTAAAGATCGATTTACTTTCACTTTCAATTCCCCCCCCCCCCCCCACTGTCGATTCCCTACCTGATCAGGATCCTGCAGGCTCCAGCGAAGATACCAGGTCCCCAGTCATCTTCTCCTGCAGGTACGGCCTCCATCTTCTTCCCAGAGCCTCTCGACATCCAGGGGCGGGCAGAACGGGGGGTTGCCATGGCAACCCCCTGTCCTACGCTGCCATTGGTCAGAACTCCGTTCTGAGTAATGGCAGGGGATAGGAGTAGATTGCAGCTTTGCGACCTCACTCCTATCCTTTAGGCTGATCGGGGCTGTTGCTGACAACTACGTTCAGCCCTATTTTCCGGGTGATCGGGTCACCAGAGACCCGATCAGCCCGGAATTGGAGAAAATCGCATGTCTGAATTGACATGCGATTTTCTCTGATCGCCGACATGGGGGGTCTCAGGACCCCCCTGGGCGATGTGCCAGGGTGCCTGCTGAATGATTTCAGCAGGCATCCGGCTCCGGTCCCAAACCGGCTAGCGGTGGGGACCGGATTTCCCACGGGCGTATGGATACGCCCTCGGTCCTTAAGGACTCGGAATGCAGGACGTATCCATACGCCCTGTGTCCTGAAGATGTTAAGGGCAAGGAGTGGACAGCAAAAAAAAAAATTTGAAAACACTCATGCCCTCCCCTGTTTGCCACCTTTCCAAGGCTGCGATAGATGACCATTGATTGTCTTTACTATACAGAGAAGTCGTCAGAACACTTTTGCTGGGGGGACTTCAGAGTTATGACAGCACTATAATGTGTTCTAATAGAGTAGAGAAAACTGATTTGTCTTAAAATGGACAGGGCAACAGTTGAACCAGAATAAAAGTCTTATATAGTTGCATAGTTTATAAGGCTGAAATACATTTTAATATCTAAATGTATGGACAGCTATGTATGGAGGTTAACTGGGTACACCTGTACCCACGTGTTAAAAAACAATAAATAAATAAAAGAACCAGAGTCCTAGTCCTCAAATACCTCAACCAAAAATGGATGTACAATGGATATTTGATAAAAGTTAGAACTTAATAATACATAAAAAATGGATCTCATATAAACAGTCACAGGGCCCTTGGGATGTACAAATACTCAATATTAAAATAATAAAAAAGAAAAATCCTGCAAAGTAAAAGACACAGGAATATAGGGGGAGATTTATCAAAACCCGTCCAGAGAAAAAGTTGCTCAGTTTCTCATAGCAACCAATCAGATCACTTCTTTCATTTTGCAGAGGCCTTGTTAAAAATGAAAGAAGCGATCTGATTTTTTCTCTGGACAGGTTTTGATAAATCTCCCACATAATGTCCAAAAGATAAAGTCCTCTAATGGTGCAAAATCCTATAATGATGTGGTAATAAAAATGGTGGAAAAATATATATTGATTGATTAAAAAACAGATAGCCAGTTGTGGATGAAATGTGACCTGAAGCGATGTGTCACAGAGTAAAGATTTTCACATATAGTGTGGTTAATATACCGCTAACAAACTTCCCCACACTGAATGCAAATGGCCCCGATCGAGCCTCAGTGTGGACCATGTCCAATCCAAAGCTCGGCATAGAGCGTGAACGGTGAGTCTCAGCGGAGTTGGCTTCTGACATCACGGGTCAGCTGATCGATCCCCAGCTGATGTGGTGAAGCGCTGGTGTAAGAGAGTGCTGGTAGAAGCATTGAAGTTGCAAGGTTGCAGAGCGCTGGTATTCCAAATCACTGATGTCTCAAAATGCATGCAATATGCCGTACAATGTGAACTTGCTCCAGCAGATACTGGCTTCAGTATAGATAACAGTCCTATGCAGAAATATGGATAACAATCCAGAACATAGTTATAGGGCAAAAAAACAGTCCTTTGCAGTTTTGTGTGAATAGTGCTCAATTAAAAACAAAAATATAGATAAAAACATTCAAAGAAAATGTCAAACGCGTTTTTTGGTATGGACAAGTATGTTCTAACCCCTTCCTCAGTGGCTGACAATGATGGCTTCACATAGCAGGTCACATTTATATAGGAGTATAACTAATTATCCAGCTGGACATGCTGGACATTTTAGGAAAGGAATCGTGGGAAAGGAAGACTCGGTAAGTCAGTTATAAAATTAAAGATGGACTTAAACAGTGATGGAAAAGACGCTTAACAAAATAAGGACACAATTCATACCTAAGTTGCATTATCTGTGCGTTTTTGCATAAAAATGCATTAAATTCAATTTAAATAAGCATAACCATGAAATAGATTACATAAATAAAATAGGATAAATGAAAAATAATAATAAAAAAAATAATGAAAATAAAATGACATATAGGAATAAAAATAAAATATAAAAATAATTAAAACAGTAGAAATAAATATACAGATTAAGACAGTAGAAACAAAAAAAGTATGGAGTCCAGTCTGGGGGTCACCCCAAATACTTAAAATACAGGGTGCGCCCCAGACAGAAGTCCATCCCCTACATATAACCAAATAGTTCTGAATTACAGTTCAACCCTCTAGGTTCCAGGCTCTCAAACTCAAAAATCTTCTGACTTTATGCCCTGGACATCTGTATCATAAAACAACCCCCGCGCCATCTCTTCTTTACGACTTGCAAACCTACAAATGATAAACTAGGTGGATACCTATTCCTATTATGATAATTAAAGAAATGGGTTGAAAGTGGATGTTTCAAATTACCCTTCCTGATATTATACATATGCTTGGCCACTCTAACCTTGAGTGGACGCTTAGTCCGACCTACATGTTGTTTATCACATCCACATTGGAGTAGGTAAACAACGCCTTTGGTGTTGCATGTGATCAAGTCTCTAGTTTCCCATCTAAATTTCTTTAGATGGGCCCGGGTGTAAACTACTGTAGGTTTGGTTGGCAACATCCACCCTACCACTTTGTCTTGTCACAAAATGTGCCAATATTTACCAAAAATTTCTTATATTGTGTATTATAGGGTAAAATTACTTTCAATTGTTGTTCAGATTTTTTATTTCCTATCGTTTCCTCATGAGAAATGAAAAAGGAAGCCCTATCAAGTTGATTAACCTGATCTAATGATTTTTCAAGGATAGATAAGGGATATTCCCTTTCTTGGAATTGAGAAGTAAGAAACCTGGCCTCTTCTTGAAATTTGGTGTCCACTCCAGAGTACAATTCTGTTTTAACCGACGGTATTGACCCTACAGCACGTTAATGAGCCACCTTGGAAGGTGACAGCTGCTGAATTTAATATAACAATTTTTATCTGTGGGTTTCCTAAAAGTGTTGCACAGTAATTGCGTGCATGTAGCTGTTATAAATACATTTTAAGTTTGCCCAGTTCAGCCTTTTCTCCTTCAGTCTTTATTCAGAGAAAGACAGATTTTTTAAAAAAAGTTTTACTAATATAAGGCCATGTTCACATGGCCGAAAATTTGCGGAATGTCCACTGGAAAGTACAGACAGACAGTCCACACATCTACTACTTGAAATCAATGGGACCCTGCTGTAGCAGAATTTCGGAGATAAATATTTTGGCGGAATTCCGCTAAGAAAAATTGCTGTGTTAACAACTATCTGTCTCATGTAGTCTGGCCAATATCCTGAATTCTATGAGTAGCCCCTGGCCCTATTTTATATAAAGGATAGCCTTATACCTATCCCATGCATGCTTAAATGGGCACTACCACCATAAAGTACTTTTTATTTTTTAATAGGTTATATAAAAAATGTCCACCTGTATCTATGGCCCAACCCACTGTAGCAACACTTCTGCACAGTCGGAACACAGGAAGTGGGGGTGGCTTAGAAATGTGCTGTATGCTCCTGGCCTGTCAATCACTCTGCAAAGCACAGCACAGGGTGAGAGCAGCAGACATGTTTTCACTGACAGTGGGGAAAACAGACTGAGAGGCAGTGGCTGTCAGCAGTGTCTGCCATCTACATAGTCAACCCTGCAGCCTCTCTTCTTAACTGGTAAATACATGGTGGAGGGAAAGAAGCATTGCAATAAAGATGTGTGTGGGCAACATATGGCTGAGCTGTGCTTGTAGCATAGTTGAGTGTGTATGGCTGAGATGTGTGTGTGTGTGTGCAACATATGGCTGAGCTCTGTGTAGTAGCGTTGAGTGTGTATGGTTGAAATGTGCGTGTAGTAGAGTTGAGTGTTTATGGCTAAGATGTGTGTAGCAGAGCTTAGTGTGTATGGCTGAGATGTGTGTACTAGAGCTTGTTGTGTATATGGCTGAGATGTGTGTAGTAGAGCTAAGTGTGTGGATGGCTGTGATGTCTGTGTAGTAGAAATGAGTGTGTAGATGGCTGTGATGTGTAAATTGGCTGCTGCTGTCATCCTGGCAACTAAAAGGCAGGAAGTTTACAGCAGTAAGGGCAAGCATCATTGCTGCCTGGGAACACCGACAGAGTTCAGGAGAACAGCAGAAGCCTGGATAGGAGAATGAGAGTGCTTACAGCACAGGAAAAAAACAAAACAAAAAATAGAAATGGCTGGACATGATCAAACACCATTACCAAGTATGGCTACAGTGTTTTTTTTTCTTTTTGTTTTTGGCTCAGTGATGACGGGTACGCTTTAAAATCCTTCACTGTAATGGCAGCTACCACTTCTGCAGGACGGCTATTTCATGCATCCACTACTCTCTCAGTAAACACCGGAATTTCTAAGTGGAATTCTACCAGAAAAGTTTGCTTAGAAATTCTGCAAAATTTACTGCACACTGGGCCTCATTTACTAAGAGTGTCGGGTTTTTACTAGTGTGAAAAGTATTTTCAGACTTGTAGGATTCCTCTCTATGTACTATAGGGGAAAGTCGGGAACATTTTCTGACCAGCTATTTCCAGCCATTTATCCACAAGATTTTCTGTGAATTCAATAGTAAATCGGTCAGGTTGCAAAACCATGCCCCTTTTCGGGCCGACACCGCCCCCTTCGCGACAGACCACGCCCCATTTTCGGCCCTTCTCAGTGCAATGTAGGGTTTGTTGGATTTTCCAGGCGCACACTGGCGCAGACATGTCTCAGACACTCTGCGCCAAAATAACCAGACAAAAACTGGTCGTTTCAGCTTAGTAAATGAGGCCCATTTACTTGTGTCTTGTGTCCCACCCACATGGCAGAATTTCCATTGTTGAAATTCCACATCAGAAATTCTGCTGTCTGGATTATACAGAAATTGAACTACTTTGCAGAATTCCACAGCGGAATCCTATTGAAGTCAATGGGGATTTCAAATTTTTGCAAAATTCTTTTTTTTTTTGAGCACACAGAAATTCTGCCAAAATTCCACTAAAATTCCACAAAACTGCCAAAATTCTGCAGCATGCTTTCAAAACGGAATTTGAGAGGAGACACAAAAATTCGGCTTTTTGAACATAACATTTGGGATAAATCTTTCCTGATTTTACATACAGCAGAATCTGTTTGTAGCATACATTAACATATATGTTTTTACCCTTTTCAAGGGTACAAAACTTATATGTTAAACCCAAGTGCAGTGTGAACCTTGGCCAACTACCTCTATGTGCAAGTCTTTGACTTATCCAAATCAATATGTAAAACATGTAACAAACATATGTTTGTTACTCACCTCAAATAGTTTAGTATCTTTACTAAATAGTATATAACGTACCATATAAATTTTTATTGGCGGTGGGGCTTTTTAACCTGTTAAGGACATAGGACGTTCTCTAACGTCCCCACTACCTGGGCTTTAATGCCCAAGGACGTTAGAGAACGTCCTTTTGTATTTCCGATCTCTGCCGCTCGCCGGGCAGAGATCGGAACTGGATGCCTGCTGAAATCCTTCAGCAGGCATCCAGGGCAAACGCCGAGGGGGGCCAAGTAGGCCCCCCATGTCGGCGATCGCCGCAAATCGCAAGGGAAATCGCCCTTGCGATCTGCGGCGATACCGGGCTGATCGGGTCTCTGGGACCCGACCGCCCGGTAATTTCGCATGATCCCGGCTGTCACAGACAGCCAGAACCATGCTGAAGTATCGGAGCGAGGTGGCAAGCCTGCCACCTCCTCCAATCCCCTGCGATCCGTCGGTTAACTAACCGACCAATCGCAGGTGGGGTGGCGGTTACTTCCTCCCGTCCTGCACGGCCCCTGAAAGTCCGGAGAGGACGGGAGGAAGACCGGAGGATGCGGCGGGGGACGGGGGAGTGCTGGGGGGAGTACTTACCTCGTCCCTGAAGACCCGGATCCCGGCGAGGAAGATGGCGGCGGCGGCGACTGGTGAGTTGATCTTCAGCCGCGGTCGGGCCCTTTACAGCAATGCACGTCGCCGTAAAGCAACATGCATTGCTGTAATGGGACCCTGTATACTACAACTCCCAGCATGCCCAGACAGCCCTTGGCATCTGGGCATGCTGGGAGTTGCAGTTTTGCAACATCTGGAGGTCCACAGTTTGGAGACCACTGTTCCCTTCCAGATGTTGCAAAACTACACATCCTCAGCATGCCCTTACTGTCCAGGCATGCTGGGAGTTGTAGTTCTGTAACATCTGGCCCTTCAGATGTTGCAGAACTACAACTCCCAGCATGCCTTGACAGTTTTGGCATACTGCGAGTTGTAGTTTTGCAACATCTGGAAGGGCACAGATTGGGAACCACTGTATTAGTGGTCTGCAAACTGTAGTCCTCCAGATGTTGCAAAACTACAACTCCCAGCATGCACTCCCAGCGTGCATGATGGGAGTTGTAGTTCGGCAACATCTGGCTCTAAAGATGTTGCCGGACTATTACTCCCAGCATGCCTGAGAATGCTGGGAGTTGTGGTTTTGCAACAACAGGAGGCACACTGGTTGGGAAACATTGTCTGTTTCCTAACTCAGTGTTTCCCAACCGTGCGCCTCCAGCTGTTGCAAAACTATAACTACCAGCATGCACTGAAACTGTGCATGCTGGGAGTTGTAGTTTTGCAACAGCTGGAGGTCCCCTCCCCCCTGTGAATGTACAGGGTACATTCACATGGGCAGGGGGCGTACAGTGAGTATCAGGCTGCAAGTTTGCGATGCAGCAATCTTTGCGCTGCAGCTCAAACTCGCAGCGGGAACTCGCTGTAATCCCCCGCCCGTGTGACTGTACCCTAAAAACACTACACTACACTACCACAAAATAAAATAAAAAGTAAAAAAAACACTACATATACACATACCCCTACACAGCCCCCCTCCCCAATAAAAATGAAAAATGTCCGGTAAGCCACTGTTTCCAAAATGGAGCCTCCAGCTGTTGCAAAACAACAACTCCCAGTATTGCCGGACAGCCGTTGACTGTCCAAGCATGCTGGGAGTTTTGCAACAGCTGGAGGCACCCTGTTTGGGAATCACTGGCGTAGAATACCCCTATGTCCACCCCTATGCAAATCCCTAATTCAGGCCTCAAATGCGCATGGCGCTCTCACTTTGGAGCCCTGTCGTATTTCAAGGCAACAATTTAGGGTCACATATGGGGTATCGCCGTACTCGGGAGAAATTGTGTTACAAATTTTGGGGGGCTTTTTCTCCTTTAACCCCTTATGAAAAGGTGAAGTTGGGGTCTACAACAGCATGTTAGTGTAAAAAAATAAATTTTTTACACTAACACGCTGATGTTGCCCTATACTTTTCATTTTGACAAGAGGTAAAAGGGAAAAACGCCCCCCAAAATTTGTAATGCAATTTCTCCCGACTACGGAGATACCCCATAAGTGGGCGCAAAGTGCTCTGGGGGCGCACAACAAGGCCCAGAAGGGAGAGTGCACCATGTACATTTGAGGTGATTTGCACAGGGGTGGCTGATTGTTACAGCGGTTTTGACAAACTCAAAAAAAACAAACAAACACATGTGACCCCATTTCGGAAACTACACCCCTAACGGAATGTAATGAGGGGTGCAGTGAGAATTTACACCCCACTGGTGTCTGACATATCTTTGGAACAGTGGGCTGTGCAAATAAAAAAATTTTGTACATCCCACTGTTCCAAAGTTCTGACAGACACCAGTGGGGGTGCTCACTGTACCCCTTGTTACGTTCCTCAAGGGGTCTAGTTTCCAAAATGGTATGCCATGTTGGGGTTATTTTGCTGTCCTGGCACCATTGGGGCTTCCTAAATGCGACATGCCCCCCGAGCAAAATTTACTCTCCAAAAGCCAAATATGACTCCTTCTCTTCTGAGCATTGTAGTTTGCCCGTAGTGCACTTCAGGTCCACTTATGGAGTACCTTCATACTCAGAAGGAATGGGGTTACAAATTTGGGGGGGGGTATTTTCTGCTATTAACCCTTGCAAAAATGTGAAATTTGGGGGGAAACACACATTTTAGTGAAAAAAAATATATATTTTTTTACATATGCAAAAGTCGTGAAACCCCTGTGGGGTATTTAGGCTCACTTTATTCCTTGTTACGTTCCTCAAGGGGTCTAGTTTCCAAAATGGTATGCCAAGTGAGGATTTTTTGCTGTTGTGGCACCATAGGGGCTTCCTAAATGCGACATGCCCCCCGACCAAAATTTGCTCTCCAAAAGCCAAATATGACTCCTTCTCTTCTGAGCATTGTAGTTCGCCCGTAGTGCACTTCAGGTCCACTTATGGGGTACCTTCATACTCAGAAGGAATGGGGTTACAAATTTTGGGGGGTATTTTCTGCTATTAACCCTTGCAAAAATGTGAAATTTGGGGGGAAACACACATTTTAGTGAAAAAATATGTATATTTTTTTACATATGCAAAAGTCGTGAAACACCTGTGGGGTATTAAGGCTCACTTTACCCCTTGTGACGTTCCCCAAGGGGTCTAGTTTCCAAAATGGTATGCCATGTGGAGATTTTTTGCTGTTCTGGTACCATAGGGGCTTCCTAAATGCAACATGCCCCCCAAAAACCATTTCAGAAAAACATACTCTCCAAAATCCCCTTGTCGTTCCTTCACTTCTGAGCCCTCTACTGCGCCCGCTGAACACTTTTCATGGACATATGAGGTATGTGCTTACTCGAGAGAAATTGGGCTACAAATATAAGTATAAATTTTCTCCTTTTACCCCTTGTAAAAATTCAAAAATTGGGTCTACAAGAACATGCGAGTGTAAAAAATGAAGATGGTGAATTTTCTCCTTCACTTTGCTGCTATTCCTGTGAAACACCTAAAGGGTTAAAACACTGACTGAATGTCATTTTGAATACTTTGGGGGGTACAGTTTTTATAATGGGGTCATTTGTGGGGTATTTCTAATATGAAGACCCTTCAAATCCACTTCAAACCTGAACTGGTCCCTGAAAAATAGTGAGTTTGAAAATTTTGTGAAAAATTGGAAAATTGCTGCTTAACTTTGAAGCCCTCTGGTGTCTTCCAAAAGTAAAAACACGTCAATTTTATGATGCAAACATAAAGTAGACATATTGTATTTGTGAATAAATTTTTTTTTTATTTGGAATATCCATTTTCCTTACAAGCAGAGAGCTTCAAAGTTCGAAAAATGCTAAATTTTCAATTTTTTCAGCAAATTTTGGAATTTTTCACTAAGAAACGATGCAAGTATCGACAAAATTTTACCAATAACATAAAGTAGAATATGTCACGAAAAAACAGTCTTGGAATTGTAATGATAGGTAAAAGCATTCCAGAGTTATTAATGTTTAAAGTGACAGTGGTCAGATGTTCAAAAAACGCTCCGGTCCTAAGGTGTAAAATGGCCTGGTCCTTAAGGGGTTTAAAAAAACAAAACTTTTTTTTACAATTTCTCTTACCCTTAAATTGCAGATACTGAAAAGTGCTATGTATAGGCATAGCACTGACCAGTATTATCGGCGATCTTCTTCTCTGGTCTGATGAATGAAATGATTGATGTCATTACAAAGTAAAATTGGTGGCGCAAAAAAAATATGGGTCTGTAGATGGAAAATTGAAAGCGTTATGATTTGTAGAAGGTGAGCAGAAATAAACTAAAGTGCAAAGATGAACAAAGCCATGGTCCTTATGGGGTTAAGCATACTAATTTTCATACAAAAAAATAATAATTTTTTAAAAGTAGTAAAAAAAAAACTATAAATTGAGTATTTTCGTAATCGTATGGACCTACAGAGTAAAGATAATGGCCCTAAAAAAGAGTAAAGATAATGGCCCTAAAAAAGAATGGAGTGTAGTTTTCTGATCGGGTCTCTGGGACCCGACCGCCCGGTAATTTCGCATGATCAATTTCTGTATTTTTCCACGGTATTTACTAATGTTTTCCTATGTTTTGCACTTTTCCCTACATTTCACATTTTTACAACTGCTCTGAGCTGTGGGGTTTTCCAGAGCTCAAATCCACCAGGAAACCTTAGTAAATATTTTAGGATTTATTGAAAATGTTGGGGCACGCCCCCTTTTTGCTAACACACCCCTTTTCCCTGTGGCCACACCCTTTTTCAGGTTTTCTGAGTAAAATAGAGAGTTGATCGGGTTTTTACATTTTTTGGCATATTAAGCAAACATGTCTGAAAAAAACAAAGCAGAGATTCTCGTGGGATAGTAGTCTGGATAGTCAGATCAAGCTCATCCATATATCGGAGGATAAGGGCAAATTTGCTCACCTTTTGTGGTTGTGTGCCAGACACAACCACCAGTAGTAACATAAGAATGTCGGTGCAGCCACCCGGGTATCGGCAGTCAGGGGTCCTCAGCGGAGCATAGAGACATAAAATGGAGAACTAAAAGTTCCACAGGTTTTTCGGCGCAGGCCGTCTCAAGTAATCACAGTTGCAGACGTGTGAAAAGGAAGTCCATTTCGAGGCCTTTATTAGCCTCTTTCTCAATGTTAAAATTTACATGTACAAGCAGTGCAGACTGGGATTTATGGGATTTATAAAGGGCGCAAAAAGATAATTGATTGCCGCAGGGCTGACGTCAGAGCTTCTGCCGGGAGTGCAGAGCACTGATGTGCAGTGTAAACAGTGATCCACGTGTTTCATTCATTAACCTGTTGGGGACAAAAGGCGTATGCATACGCCCTTGCGTCCTTGTACTTAAGGACGAAGGGCGTATCCATATGCCCGTGGAAATTTCTGTCCCCGCCGGGCGGGGACTGGGCCGGGGTGACTGCTGATATCTATCAGCAGGCACCCCGTGCAAAAGCCCAGGGGGGTCATTAGACCCCCCCCATGTCGGCGATCGGCGCAAATTTGCGCCGATTCCGGGTCATTACGATCCCCACGATCCCCCTAAAGCGATAGGAGTGAGGTGGCACCCCTCCCATCCCTGCTATTGGTGGTCTAGACGCGTCCACCAATAGCAGATCTGGGGCGGGGGGGGGTGTTTACTTTCGTTTTCCCCGTCCTGCCCACCCACAATAGGCGGGGCAGAACGGGGAAAACGAAGAGGAGCGGCGCCGGAGTCCACTTACCCCTCCGGAGGCAGCGGAGCGACGGCGATCGGCGGGCGGCGACGGAGATCTGCGGGCGCCGTGCGGCAGAAGAGGACGGCTCCCTGGATGCGACGGAAGCCGGTGAGTAGTTGCCTAGCAACATCTAGAGGGCTACAGTCTGAGGCCACTATAGTGGTCTCTAGACTGTAGCCCTCCAGATGTTGCAAAACTACAAATTCCAGCATGCCCACACAGAAAACAGCTGTCTCGGCATGCTGGGAGTTGTAGTTGCGTACCTCCAGCTGTTGCATAACTACATCTCCCAGCATGCCCTTCTGTGATCAGTACATGCTGGGAATTGTAGTTTTGCAACAGCTGGACGCACACTGGTTGGAAAATACTGAGTTAGGTAACAGAACCTAACTGAAGGTTTTCCAACCAGTGTGCCTCCAGCAGTTGCAAAACTACAACTCCCAGCATGTACTGACAGACTGTGCATGCTGGGAGTTGTAGTTTTGCAACAGCTGGAGGCTCACTGGTTGGAAAATACTGAGTTAGGTAACAGAACCTAACTGAAGGTTTTCCAACCAGTGTGCCTCCAGCTGTTACAAAACTACAACTCCCAGCATGCACGGTCTGTCAGTACATGCTGGGAGTTGTAGTTTTGAAACAGCTGGAGGTTTGCCCCCCCCCCCCTGTGAACGTTCAGGGTGCATTCACACGGGCGGGTTTACAGCAAGTTTCCTGCTTCAAGTATGAGCTGCGGCCAATTTTTCGCCGCAGCGTAAATTCCTAGCGGGAAACTCACCGTAACCAGCCAGTGCGAATGTACCCTAAAAACACTACACTACACTAACACCTAATAAAGAGTAAAACACTACATATACACCCCCTTACACTACCCCCCCCCCCCAATAAAAATGAAAAACTTATTGTACGGCAGTGTTTCCAAAACGGAGTCTCCAGCTGTTGCAAAACAACAACTCCCAGCATTTCCGGACAGCCACTCACTGTCCAGGCATGCTGGGAGTTTAGCAACAGCTGGAGGCACCCTGTTTGGGAATCACTGGCATAGAATACCCCTATGTCCACCCCTATGCAATCCCTAATTTAGTCCTCAAATGCGCATGGCGCTCTCTCACTTCGGAGCCTTGTCGTATTTCAAGGAAACAGTTTAGGGCCACATATGGGGTATCTCCGCACTCTGGAGAAATTACACTACAAATTTTGGGGGGCTTTTTCTCCTTTTACCCCTTATGAAAAGGAAAAGTTGGGGTCTACACCAGCCTGTTAGTGTAAAAAAAAATGTTTACACTAACATGCTGTGCAACAGGTGTGCAAAATACTCTGCGGGCGCACAACAAAGCTCAGGAGTGAGAGCGCACTATGTATATTTGAGGCCTAAATTGTTGATTTACACAGGGGTGGCTGATTTTACAGCGGTTCTGACATAAACCCAAAAAAATAAATACCCACATGTGATCCCATTTTGGAAACTACACCCCTCACAGAATGTAACAAGGGGTACAGTGAGCACTTACGCCCCACAAGTGTCTGACAGATTTTTGGAACAGTGGTCCGTGAAAATGAAAAATGTAATTTTTTTGTTTGCACAGCCCACTGTTCCAAAGATCTGTCAAACGCCAGTAGGGTGTAAATGCTCACTGTACCCCTTATTACATTCCATGAGGGGTGTAGTTTCTAAAATGGGGTCACATGTGGGGGTCCACTGTTCTGGCACCACGGGGACTTTGTAAATGCACATGGCCCCCGACTTCCATTCCAAACAAATTATCTCTCTAAAAGCTCAATGGCGCTCCTTCTCTTCTGAGCATTGTAGTTCGCTCGCAGTGCACTTGACGTCCAAACATGGGGTATTTCCATACTCAGAAGAAATGGGGTTACAAATTTTGGAGGGCATTTTCTCCTATTACCCTTTGTAAAAAAGTAAAATTTGAGGGAAAACCAGCATTTTAGTGGAAATTTTTTTTTTTCATTTACACATCCGACTTTAACAAAAAGTTGTCAAACACCTGTCGGGTGTTAAGGCTCACCATACCCCTTGTTACGTTCCTTAAGGGGTGTCGTTTCCATAATAGTGTGCGATGTGGGTTTTTTTGCTGTCCTGGCACCATAGGGGCTTCCTAAATGGGACATGCCCCCCAAAAACCATTTCAGAAAAACTCATTGTTGCTCCTTCGCTTCTGAGCCCTCTAGTGCACCCAACGAACACTTGACATACACATTTGAGGTATTTTCTTACTCGAGAGAAATTGGGTTACAAATTTTGAGAGGATTTTTTTCCTTTTACCCCTTGTAAAAATTCAAAAACTGTGTCTACAAGAACATGAAGATGAAAAATGAAGATTGTGAATTTTCTCCTTCACTTATCTGCTATTCCTGTGAAACACCTAAAGGGTTAACACACTTACTGAATGTCATTTTGAATACTTTGAGGGGTGCAGTTTTTATAATGGGGTCATTTATGGGGTATTTCTAACCAAAAGACCCTTCAAATCCACTTCAAACCTGAACTGGTCCCTGAAAAATTCCTATTTTGAAAATTTTGTGGAAAATTGGAAAATTGCTGCTGAACTTTGAAGCCCTCTGATGTTTTCCAAAAGTAAAAACTCATCAATTTTATGATGCAAACATATAGTAAACATATTGTATATGTGAATCAATATATAATTTATTTGGAATATCCATATTCCTTATAAGCAGAGAGCTTCAAAGTTAGAAAAATGCAAAATTTTCAAATTTTTCATGACATTTTTGAATTTTTCACCAAGAAAGGATGCAAGTATCGCCGAAAATTTACCACTAACATAAAGTTGAATATGTCACGAATAAACAAGATCGGAATCAAATTTATAAGTAAAAGCATCCCAGAGTTATTAATGCTTAAAGTGACAGTGGTCAGATTTGCAAAAAATGCTCCCGTCCTTAGGGTCATAATGGGCTCCGTCCTCCGTTAATGAGAAGCTACATCTGTGAAAGAATCATGTGATGTTGACAAGCCTTTCACCTACTTCAGTGACATTAAGTGCTGTGTAGGGGATTATATTAGAGGGCTTCTAAATTTCTTTTATATGCTTTGCTGTCTCACAGCGCTGTCAGTGAGGATGATGGCAAGCGGGGATCACAGCAGCGCGTGTGTAAGCGCTGATCCGCTGCTGACTTTGGTTGCTAGGGACGCTGTAGGTCGTGCATGCGCGCAGTCAGAATAAATTAATGATCATGGACATGTAGATATTTGTCTGCACTGTCAGTGAGGATGACAGCAAGCGGGGATCACAGCAGCGCATGTAAGCGCTGGTCCGCTGCTGACATGGGTTGCTAGGGACGCTGTAGGTCGCACATGCGCGCGGTCAGAATAAATAAATGATCGTAGACATGTACAAATGCATAAATGTACAATGGTGATGGTAGTTTAAAATCAATGAAATGGGGACTATAGTTTAGAACAAGTGCAGGCTTATGTTCACTGTATGTCTACATATAGTGGTTGTCTCCTATTATTAAACTAAGACACAAAATATATAATATAAATGCACATATTACAGCAAGTTGCTAATAAAACAGAATTGGATTTAAAAATAAATGCTGGATGTAAAATGCAGATAACATACACACGATCTGTTCGATAAAAAGAAGGGAAGATGGATAAAAGAGATTTAAAGAAAAAGTGGATACGAAATGCAGTGTCCATGCATATTATATAAAAGCAATAAGGACGATGTATCTATATAACATAAAAAGATCAGTGTGGATAAATAGAAAAAATCAGGTATATGGGAAGAATGAGAAATATTTGATTATGCAATAATGGGATGATGTATATGCATTATTTCATATTGTGCTATTCATGAATAGTAGGACCCGTCTAGATAAAGAACCACAGATTATATGAGTTAATTTGGTGTATATATGTAATGTAAGTATACATAGTTTTAGGCAGCGTACTAGATATTGTCCAGTTCTTCATTCAGACCGAAAGGATATAGCGTGTTCATTTTGAAAATCCAAAAGGACTCGCAATTTCAAGCTTTCAAATCAGTCACATACATTTGTGGGTATCTGTTCAATCGCGGTCCCTCTGAACGCTGTAAAATCGTTATGATGTCATTCAGCAGCATGGCGTGATACACTATGTTTGATAAAACCGTGATGTACGTTATGGCGGTGATTGTTCATTCTGGTTTTTAACTGTTGCATTGTTCGACCAATATATTGCAGCTTACAATTACACTCAATCAAATAAATGATGTAGGTGGATGAACAGCTCAGTCTGCTCTTTATGTTGAACTTCTCTCCTGTACTGTTGCTTATGTATGTGATGGCTCCATGGTTTATGTTTATGCATAACTTGCATGTTTTTAGTTGGCATTTGTAGCAACCTAGTTTCTCCTCTCTACGGTGTCCAAAAAGGGAAGGAGTACTCTCTCCTGTTTTGATATTTTCCTTTAATCGACTAGGTGCGACTATACTCTTTATTGTCCTGGCATGTCTATATGTAAACTTTGGTTTCTCTGGTAGTATTTTGTTTAAGATGGGATCCAGGCATAAAATATCCCAAAGATTTTCTATGGTTTCTTTGATTTTTAAATTTCCAGCTGAATAGTTAGTAATAAAATTGTATCTATCATCTTTATTCACCTGTTTCTCCTGGTTATCCTTCTTGTCTGTCTCCTTAATTCCGCGTGGATTCCTCAGCACCCTTTTATCAGCTGCTTCAATGATACTCCTTGGATAGCCTTTCTCAACTAGTCTTTTTTTGATGGTGCCGCTTTGAGATATAATCTGTCGTCTTCGTGAAACTACGTCTAATCCGTATATTGTATTTCCATTTTTTTTAAATGGCAACTATTAAAATCAAGAAGGCTATTACAATCTACATTCTTAAAAAAAGTTTTCGGGATAATCTTGGTACCTACGGTGCTTAATTCCAAATCAAGATATTCAATAATTTTTTCAGTGCAATTTCCAGAAAATGATAAATTCCAATTATTGGTATTCAAATACTCTGTAAACTTTTCAAACTTCTCCTCTGTACTGCTCCAGATAAATATAAGGTCATCTATGTACCTTTTATAGAACTTAATATAATCCTTCCAAGGATGTTCCATATATATGAATGCTTCTTCATAACCTCCCATATATAAGTTGGCAAACGATGGGGCAAATTTTGTCCCCATCACTGTGCCAGTTACTTGCAGGTATATCGGAGGATTGGGGCAATTTTGCTCACCCTTTGTGGTTGTGTGCCAGACACAACCACCAGTAGTAACGTAAGAAGGTCGGTAAGAATGTTTGGCACAAATTCTGGCACAGACACATTTTGTGGCGCAATGCGCCAAATTCTGGCACACAACCTGATAAAACAGGTTGGGTTTACAATAATATCATAGCAAATAACTTAAATTTTTTTTTCACTGTAGATTTGGTGGTAACATTTATTTACAAAGAACAATTGGTGGCGCAAGAAACAAGCCCTCATATGGGTCTGTAAGTGAAGAATTAAAAACATTATGGCTTTTAAAGCCGAGGAGGAAAAAACAAAAGGAAAAAATGTTAAATCCCTTTGTCATTAAGAGTTTAATAAACTCAATCAAAGACCGATATAACTGTCACTCAGAATCAGCTAAATGACAGAGAGGATCAACTTATTATGACTATGTGATCCTTTTTAGTGCCAGATGTATGACTGTTACCTAGTACATGACAAAAAGGTTTCAGTTCTAAAGTACATCTTAATTGTGCTGATATTGGTTTTTGCTAGCAGTGTTATAGATCAGTTACTAATAAATATATCTTGTAGCTAAATGAATCTCTAAACTTATTTTATAGGAGAAAATATTAATGGAGTACACATTGGGAAAATTATTTTATTTTAAAAAACACTCCCCCACAGCCCTCGTTAACCATTTTATTAAAAGAAAATAAAAATGTATCCGCCGCAATCCATCGAATCCGCTGTAATCCTCTGCATACACGGAACTGAAACGAGAAGAAAAAAAAACACAAAAAATTGGTTATGATATTTTTGGCGCTGTCCACTGGGGAGAGAACCCATAATGCAATGTCTACCCAAACAGGGAGCCACCAATTGGTGCAAAACTACAACTCCCAGCATGCCCAGACAGCCTTTGGCTGTCTGGGCATGCTGGGAGTTGTAGTTTAGCAACAGCTGGAGTCTCCCTGTCTGGGTAGACACTGCCAGAAGGGTCTGTTTACATTATACAAAACGGACAATGTGAACAGAGCTTCAGACTAGCCTGGTTCTCGTGTGTAGCTCCGCCCCTAATGACGTCATCACTAGGGCCGGAGCTACACGGACCTGCCTGGGACTCGAAGGAAGTAAGCGGACTTCGTCTTCTGTATACACTATATACAGCTATCTATAGATAGCTGTATATAGTGTATGCCGCCCAAAGGGTTACCCTACACTGTCCAGCAGTGTAAGTTAACTCTTTCCTTGCTGGGCTTGCGCATAGCACATATCTCAGCAAGGGGTTAAGTGAGCCAGCAATGTGTATACTGTATACACATTGCAGGCTCACTGTAAGTTCTTGCTGGGCAGTAGTTACACGATGTATACCTACCGTTCAGCGGCAGCTGTTCTCCCGGCTCTGTAGCCCTGAGAACAGCTGATACCGACATTCACATCAGGAGGATCGCAGCGGGTGTCGGGAGGAGTGACATCCGCAGTGAGCTGTCCCTTATTGCAGGTACTACTACTCCGAACGTGGAGCACAGCGAGTGTAACTTCTGACACCCGCTGCGATCTGTCTATTAATGCAGGTACTACAGCTCCCAGCATGGAGCAGAGTGTACTCCATGTTGGGAGTGGTAGTACTTGTAGTTAAGGAAAGATCACTGCGGGTATCACTCCTGACACCCGCTGTGATGCTCCTGTATAATGTATGGATTAGGGATCGACAGATTATCGGTTTGGCCGATATTATCGGCCGATAATCACGATTTTGGGCATTATCGGTATCG
This sequence comes from Hyla sarda, assembly GCF_029499605.1. Taxonomy (NCBI): domain Eukaryota; kingdom Metazoa; phylum Chordata; class Amphibia; order Anura; family Hylidae; genus Hyla; species Hyla sarda. Next base: position 135,860,620 of record NC_079196.1, read on the forward strand.
GCATTTAACTTGATCTGCAGCGGTGTCGCGGGGGGATAACTAGCCAATAACTTATACAGGACTATCGGTATAAGTTATCGGCCCTAACCTCCACCGATTATCGGTATCGGCCCTAAAAAAACAATATTGGTCGATCCCTAGTATGGATGCAGTGGCCTGCGCTCTCCTATGGTCCCCTGCACGCCGTTTATATACACATTCTGATTTCTCACAGAGAGCTGTGATTGGCTGGAACCATCTGACCAATCACAGCTCTCTGCGGGAAATATGAATATGTGTATATACCGTATTTATCGGGGTATACCACGCACCGGCCTATAACACGCACCCTCATTTTACCAAGGATATTTGGGTAAAAAAAGGTTTTTACCCAAATATCCATGGTAAAATGAGGGTGCGTGTGTGCGCGTGTATACCCCGATACACCCCCAGGAAAGGCAGGGGGAGAGAGGCCGCTTCTCTCCCCCTTCCTTTCCTGGGGTCTAGAGCCCTGCTGCCGGCCCTTCTCTCCCCCTGGCTATCGGCGCCGCTGCCCGTTCTGTTCCCCTGACTATCGGTGCTGGCGCCCCATTGCCGGCGCCCCATTGCCGGCGCCGATAGCCAGGGGGAGAGAAGGGGCAGTGGCACCCATTGCCGGCGCCGCTGCCCCGTTGCCTCCCCCCATCCCCAGTGGCATAATTACCTGTTGGCGGGGTCGGGTCCGCGCTGCTGCAGGCCTCCGGCGTGCGTCCCCTGCGTCGTTGCTATGTGCTGCACGGCGCGGCGCATGACGTCAGTGCACCACGCCGTGCATAGCAACGACGCAGGGGACGCACACCGGAGGCCTGCAGCAGCGCGGACCCGACCCCGGCAACAGGTAATTATGCCACCAGGGATGGGGGAGGCAATGGGGCAGCGGCACCGGCAATGGGTGCTGCTGCCCCTTCTCTCCCCCTGGCTGTCGGCTCCACTTCTCTCCCCCTGGCTATCGGCGCCGGCAATGGGGCGCCGGCACCGATAGTCAGGGGGACAGAACGGGCAGCGGCGCCGATAGCCAAGGGGAGAGAAGGGCCGGCAGCAGGGCTCTAGACCCCAGGAAAGGCAGGGGGAGAGAAGCAGGCAGCAACGGCCTCTCTCCCCCTGCCTTTCCTGGGGGTGTATCGGCCTATAACACGCACATAGACTTTAGGCTAAAAATTTTAGCCTAAAAAGTGCGTGTTATACGCCGATAAATACGGTATACGTCAGTGCAGGGGACCAGAGAAGAGCGGCCACCGCATCTATACATTATACAAGAGGATCGCAACGGGCGATCTGTCAATAAGTACAGGTAACTACTACTCCCATCATGGAACAGTGTGTTCCATGCTGGGAGTAGTAGTACTACCTAAAAAATGTAAAAAAAATAAAAAGTGAAAAACACACACATACACTACATTTTTATTATTGTCGGCTACATTTTTAGCGCTTTACCCGCTCACATAAATTGATCCCTGTTTAAAAATTAATAAACATTTCGTAATAAAAAAGATACATTTCATTAGGTACAATTTTTTCGATCACTACTGTATCTTTTTTATTATTATTTTTTTCTGGTACCCTACGAAATTTTAATAAATAAAGGTATCTCCATAATTTTTTGGGATCGCTAAAGTCCATAAAAGAATAAAAACCACCTGCAAAAACACAAAATTTATAAAACCAACATGGCGTTTTTCTTGGCGTTTTTGCTTTCCCATAGACTTCTATGGGAGGAAAATGCCACAATTTCAGGGCAAAAAACGCCAAACTAGATTTTGGCAGGGGTTTTGAAAATCAAAAGGATTAAAAAGTGCCAAACGGAAAATGCCAAGGGAATCTGGTATTTTGCAATTTACCATTGACTTGCAGCTAACATCTGGACGCAACGTTTTTTCACAGAAAAAACGCAGTGCGGGAAAATTGGCGTTTTTGACGGCGTTTTTGCAAAAAAAATACCTCAGTGGAGTTCCAGCCTCACCCTGGTCCAATCTATAACTAACCTCCTCATATAAGGTGATCAGATTACCTGACAGGACTGTATCCTGCATAAACACATGTTGTTGCTGTGTCAAAAGGTTATTTTCATTAAAGGGGTATTCCGCTGCTCGGCATTTGGAATAAACTGTTCCTAACGCTGGAGCCGGTGGCGGGACAGTCGTCATCCCCCTTCCCATAGACTTGCATTGAGGGGGTGGGGCCTGATGTCATGAGGGGGCGGGGCTATGACATCACGAGCTCCCGGCGCCGGCTCCAACGTTCGGAGCGGTTTGTTCCAAACGCTGAGCAGCGGGGTACTACTTTAAGATTTTCCAGAATAGCATCTCTCAGAAAACCCTCAAAAATTTTACGGCAAGAAAGTAGAATGAATGAACGACACTCACCAAGGACAGTGTGACTTCATCTTTTATTGTACGATATCCATACAAACATGTCGGGCGGCGTGCAGGTGAGAGATGCTGGGCACCAGTGCGTGCTGATCGGTGACAGCTGTTTCCTTCCTTTCGGAACTTCAACAGACCAATTCCTCTGACCTGTGCTCCAGTGATTAAGTACACTCCCCTCTAGTGTGACGTGGATCGCAGGTGAGCGGAAGGGGTAGATACAAATAGAACAAAGTGCTCTGAATAGCTCAAAAATACAACGTTAAAAATACATACAAAATATAATTTATAGTATCCATTTGTATACTAAAACATTTACATCACTATTATAGAAAGACTCCCATATCGATTCTATCATTTAAACCGGCATTGTCTTGTGCTTTTGTTCTGAGAATCCACCTTGCTTCTAATTCCCGTAATCTTTTGATATTGTCTTGTCCTGTAATCAAATTCAACTTTTGTAGACCCATGTAAATTAATTTACTAGTGTCCCCTTTATGTTCTGATTTAATGTGTGCTATAAGTCTGGGTGAACCTTTCCCTGTTGAAATGGATCTAACATGCTCTCTAAATCTAATATTAACGGGTCTGATAGTGCTGCCAATATAGTATCGCTTGCATTCACATACAATAGCGTATACTATATATTTAGTTCTGCAACACATAAATTCCTTTAATTCTCTGTGTATACCACCTAAGGCAACATTTTTATCTGTATGGTAGTATTCACACCAGTTACAGTGACCACACTTATGATTACCCTTCACTGACATTTTTCCCAGCCAATCTCCAGGATTACCCTCTGTAAACCAGCTGCTTACTAAGGCATCTTTCAAATTGCTGGTGCGTCTGAAGGTAATCATTGGTTTTTGCAAGCGTAGAGTTCCGAGTGCTGGGTCTCTTTCCAATAAGTTCCAGTGTGATAAAATGGATCTTTTTACAGTATCGGCCAGGGGACTGAATTTAAAGGAAAAAGAGAACCATCCACTGTTTTCTATGGTATCACTCTTTTTCTTTACATGTTTTTGGTGTGTTTTTTTCTGTAGCAAGCTTTTCCGATCGGTATTGTTAACTCGTTCAAGGTCTGATTCTAAGACTCGTCTAGGGTATCCCCTTTTTTCTAATCTGTCTAGTAACTCCTGAGCTTGTTTTTTAAAAGATTCTTCGTTACTGTTAATGCGTTTGATGCATAGCAGCTGGCTGTATGGAATTGCCGTGTTAGTGTGTATAGGGTGATAACTATTAAAGTGGAGAATAGTATTCGTGGCTGTGGGTTTGCGAAAGCCCTTGGTACCTAACTGTCCATCTAAAAATTCCATTTTATTTTTGTTCCATTTGGATGTAAAGCGCATGTTCATATTGTTTTCATTCAACATCAGGACGAATTGATTGAACTCGTCCGGGGATCCGTCCCACAGCATGAAGATGTCATCTACGAAACGCAGATAACACCTCACATGCCTAAGGTCCGGATTCCCGGACGAAAAAACATACTTTTCTTCAAAGCATGCTAGGAATAGGTTAGCTAGCGAACAGGCGATGGGCGTACCCATCGCCGTGCCGCAATTTTGCGCAAACCATTACTCGCAAATTGGAACACATTATTTTTTAGAATAAAATCTAAAGATTCATAAACAAAGTTTTGTCAGTTCTTTTTAGAATGGTACGCATAGAATCAATTGCTAATTGTTTCGGTATTCTGGTATATAACGATTCCACATCAATTGACGTCAGAATCATACCTATTGTGGCTGTTACCTCTTCTAATGCTATAAGAAACTCATTAGTGTCTTTCACTAGTGAGGGCACTTTTTCCAGCAGGGGGCGTATTAGCCAGTCGACATACCGTGACAGGGGTTCGGTTAACGAACCCACCCCGGCCACAATAAGATGACCTGGAGGACGGTCAAGCGTTTTATGAATTTTAGGTACAGAATACCATTTAGCATTGTTAGGGTAAATAGGTAACAGTTTCTCAGCACTCTTTTCTGACAGTACACCTTTTTCAACCTGGATGCGCAAAAATGTTTGTGATTTAGATTTTAGTTTTGTCATGGGGCTACAAGGTAACTTAGTATAGGTGTCAGTGTTATATAGTTGTCTTTTGGCTTCTTCCATATAATAAGATTTATTCATTATAACCATGTTCCCCCCTTTATCTGCCTTTTTTATAATTATGCTATCCTGTTTTTGTAACCATTTTAAGGCTTTAGATTCAGTTTCACTGATATTGGGGGTGACACTAGGATAGACCAATGCTCTAACATCACTTAGTACCTTGTGCTGGAATAGATCCAGGCTTCCCCCGGTTGGAGGGGAGGGGAAAACCTGGATCTGCTCCCGCCAGAAAACACATCACAATCAACATGTTTAGACTCCAATTCACATACGTCACCTCCTGCTAGCTCAATCAGGTTCTCTAGACATTCCATGTCTTGTTCGGTACCTTCCCTAAGGACAGAGAAACCCAGGGGTCCTATGTTTGTAGGGATTTCTCCCTCATGTTTAATACTTTCCTTTTCCCTTTTATGTATTCCCGTTCCGAAAAGTATTTTTTCAGATTCAGTTTACATATATTTTTGAAGAGATCAATCTCGAAGTCTTCGAGACTGAAATCTTCAACCAAACAATAGTTAAGACCCCTGGCTAGTAAGTGTAATGTAGCCTCATCAAGTACTAAATCAGAAAGATTATTCACTGCTGGTGCTTCTTTATTTACAGTTGTTGTTTTTTCTTTTTCTTCTCTTTTATTTCTTTGTCCTCTTCTGATCTTTTTTCTCTTCTTTTTTGGAATAGAGTCCCCTCGTTTTTTGACTCTTGTTGTCCAGAAGTCAGTGACATTTTTTTCTGATTTTTTATTTTTATTTGCAGCTTGTTGTCTTTTTTGCAAATATGTATTTTTGTTGTTGCCTTTATTGCTTCTTTTTGCGTAGGAAAAAATCATGTCAGAATCATAATCCATGCGGTCTCTCAGGAATTTGTCCCTCTTAATTTCTTTTATATTCTTTTGCAGCAATAACAGTTTTTTATTGGTTTTCTGGTTAAAGTCCTCCCATTCTTTATCATTCGACCTTAGCCGTAGTTCACTCTTGGCTTGACTTAGGTCAGTTTTAATTTTCTCATACTCTTCACTATTCCTTTGCAGGACTAGATCAAGCATTTGTAGTGAATAAGTTTTATGCAGATCCTGCCATTTTCTCATGAATATGGGGTCATCTGTAAATTGTGAGGCTTCTTCCTACCCACAAAGACCTCTTGGGATTCGTTCGCAGTCTTGATAAGATTTAAGGGAATGCAGGATCCAGAAAAGTCTGGTCTCTCTTTCAGCAAGGTTGGATATTTTGAACATCAAAGATTTCGTGCTCATAAAGTGAAAAAACTCTTTTCCATTACATGATGTAAAAAACGCACTGGCGCCTTCTCGACCTGCTTTAAATGTATCCTCTGCTGGGGGTGCAGAATCTGTTGCAATTGCTTCAGTATCCATATTATTCAAGTGCTTACCCGTACTACCTGGCGTGCTCATACTAATAAGAATCAATGCAAATGTCCATATAGGAGAAGGAAAGGTAGAGTAGGCACTGCCGGTTTTTCAGTATGAAACGCACAATGTGGATAGGATGCAAGTGAGCAGAGGATAAATGCACACTGTGTAGTAGCGGTGGTGCTCAGTTCAATACGAAATGTATACAGTTCATCAATCGGCAATAAAGTAGAATGAATAAACGGCACTCACCAAGGACAGTGTGACTTCATCTTTTATTGTACGATATCCATACAAACATTTCGGGAGGCGTGCAGCCGATGCAGGTGAGAGATGCTGGGCGCCAGTGCGTGCTGATCGGTGACAGCTGTTTCCTTCCTTTCGGAACTTCAACAGACCAATTCCTCTGACCTGTGCTCCAGTGATTAAGTACACTCCCCTCTAGTGTGACGTGGATCGCAGGTGAGCGGAAGGGGTAGATACAAATAGAACAAAGTGCTGTGAATAGCTCAAATATACAACGTAAAAAATATATACAAAATATAATTTATAGTATCCATTTGTATACTAATACATTTACATCACTATTATAGAAAGACTCCCATACCGATTCTATCATTTAAACCGGCATTGTCTTGTGCTTTTGTTCTGAGAATCCACCTTGCTTCTAATTCCCGTAATCTTTTGATATTGTCTTGTCCTGTAATCAAATTCAACTTTTGTAGACCCATGTAAATCTTATTATATGGAGAAGCCAAAAGACAACTATATAACACTGACACCTATACTAGGTTACCTTGTAGCCCAATGACAAAACTAAAATCTAAATTACAAATATTTTTGCGCATCCAGGTTGAAAAAGGTGTACTCTCAGAAAAGAGTGCTGAGAAATTGTTACCTATTTACCCTAACAATGCTAAATAATACTCCGTACCTAAAATTCATAAAACGCTTAACCGTCCTCCAGGTCGTCCTATTGTGGCAGGGGGGTTCGTTAACCGAACCCCTGTCACGGTATGTCCACTGGCTAATACGCCCCCTGCTGGACAAAGTGCCCTCACTAGTGAAAGACACTAATGAGTTTCTTATAGCATTAGAAGAGATGACAGCCACAAGAGGTATGATTCTGACGTCAATTGACGTGGAATCGTTATATACCAGAATACCGCAACAATTAGCAATTGATTGTATGCGTTCCATTCTAAAAAGAACTGACAAAAGTGACAACTTTGTCAACTTGGTTTGTGAATCTTTAGATTTTATTCTAAAAAATCATGTGTTCCAATTTGGCGAGTAATGGGTTGCGCAAAATGGCGGCACGGCGATGGGTACGCCCATCGCCTGTTCGCTAGCTATCCTATTCCTATGTTTTTTCGTCCGGGAATCCGTACCTTAGGCATGTGAGGTGTTATCTGCGTTTCGTAGATGATATCTTCATGCTGTGGGACGGATCCCCGGACGAGTTCAATCAATTCGTCCTGATGTTGAATGAAAACAATATGAACATGCGCTTTACATCCAAATGGAACAAAAATAAAATGGAATTTTTAGATGTGTTAGTAGAACTACAAGATGCACAGTTAAGTACCAAGGGCTTTCGCAAACCCACAGCCACAAATACTATTCTCCACTTTAATAGTTATCACCCTATTCACACTAAGACGGCAATTCCATACAGCCAGCTGCTACGCATCAAACGCATTAACAGTAACGAAGAATCTTTTAAAAAACAAGCTCAGGAGTTACTAGACAGATTAGAAAAAAGGGGATACCCTAGACAAGTCTTAGAATCAGACCTTGAACGAGTTAACAGTACCGATCGGAAAAGCTTGCTACAGAAAAAAACACACCAAAAACATGTAAAGAAAAAGAGTGATACCATAGAAAACAGTGGACGGTTCTCTTTTTCCTTTAAATTCAGTCCCCTGGCCGATACTATAAAAAGATCCATTTTATCACACTGGAACTTATTGGAAAGAGACCCAGCACTCGGAACTCTACGCTTGCAAAAACCAATGATTACCTTCAGGCGCACCAGCAATTTGAAAGATGCCTTAGTAAGCAGCCAGTTTACAGAGGGTAATCCTGTAGATTGGCTGGGAAAAATTTCAGTGAAGGTTAAAACATAAGTGCGGTCACTGTAACTGGTGTGAATACTACCATACAGGTAAAAATGTTGCCTTGGGTGGTATACACAGGGAATTAAAGGAATGTATGTGTTGCAGAACTAAATATATAGTATACGCTATTGTATGTGAATGCAAGCGATACTATATTGGCAGCACTATCAGACCCGTTAATATTAGATTTAGAGAGCATGTTAGATCCATTTCAACAGGGAAAGGTTCACCCAGACTTATAGCACACATTAAATCAGAACATAAAGGGGACACTAGTAAATTAATTTACATGGGTCTACAAAAGTTGAATTTGATTACAGGACAAGACAATATCAAAAGATTACGGGAATTAGAAGCAAGGTGGATTCTCAGAACAAAAGCACAAGACAATGCCGGTTTAAATGATAGAATCAATATGGGAGTCTTTCTATAATAGTGATGTAAATGTATTAGTATACAAATGGATACTATAAATTATATTTTGTATATATTTTTAACGTTGTATATTTGAGCTATTCACAGCACTTTGTTCTATTTGTATCTACCCCTTCCGCTCACCTGCGATCCACGTCACACTAGAGGGGAGTGTACTTAATCACTGGAGCACAGGTCAGAGGAATTGGTCTGTTGAAGTTCCGAAAGGAAGGAAACAGCTGTCACCGATCAGCACGCACTGGCGCCCAGCATCTCTCACCTGCAGCGGCTGCACGCCGCCCGACATGTTTGTATGGATATCGTACAATTAAAGATGAAGTCACACTGTCCTTGGTTAGTGCCGTTTATTCATTCTACTTTGTTGCCGATTGATGAACTGTATACATTTCGTATTGAACTGAGCACCACCGCTACTACACGGTGTGCATTTATCCTCTGCTCACTTGCATCCTATCCACATTGTGCGTTTCATACTGAAAAACTGGCAGTGCCTACTCTACCTTTCCTTCTCCTATATGGACCTCAAAAATTTTACCCTCAACAAATGTTAAACCAACAGGAATATAGTTCCCAGGATCAATATCTTATCCATTTTCGAATATTAGTACTACATTTGCTTAGCGCCAGTCAATTTTTTACCCCTTTTTGAATACAGTAACCCCCCGACCTACGATGGCCCCGACATATGATAAAATCGACATACGATGGCCTCTCAGAGGCCATTGCATGTCGATGTCAGCATCGACATACGATGCTTTTATATGTCGGGGCCATCGCATTAACTGCTATCCGACAGCGCAAAATGCTTAAGCTGCTGTCGGATAGCAGTGTAATGTGCCCCAGCAGGTTCACTTACCTATCCCCGCTGCTCCGGGTCCACTTCGCGATCCTCCGGCATCTTGCGCATCTTCTCCAGGGTCCGGGCCTTGCTTTCCGGCGTCGTTATTACGTCACTACGCACGCCACGCCGGCGCAGCAGCGTATTAACGTCACCGGAAAGCAAGGCCCGGACCCTGCAGAAGATGCGCAAGACACTGGAGGATCGCGAAGAAGACACCGGAGCAGCGGGACAGCATCGGGAGCCCCTGGAACAGCAGCGGGAGCGGTGAGGACCTGGTCCGGAGCGACAGGGACAGGTGAGTACAGATGCCTATACTTTACATTGCACGGATTCCTCAACATACGATGGATTCGACAAACGATGGGTCGTTTGGAACGAATTACCATCGTATGTTGAGGGACCACTGTATTAGTACCACATATGCTTAGCGCCAGTCCTGTGGAACAATCCCTGTCATGATATAATCTTTAAATATAAGGAATAAGGATCTGTCTAGCATGGTACTTAATTCTTGCAAAACCCTGGGATGGATTCCATCTGGGCCCGGTGATTTGTGTGTTTTTATGTTAGTAAGGCGGCATATAACTTTTTGTTGGGAAAAACAGGCCAGATTTGCTGGTTAATTTACTTTGTCCCTTCCTCTGTTATCTGACATTGGATTTTCCCATGTAAATCCAGGTAGAGAAGAAAGCATTTAGTAGACTGGCCTTTTCCTCATCCTCCTCCACCATTGCAACCAGATTATTTCTTAAGGAGCAAACATTTTCTGTTTTAAGTTTCTTATTAATGTAGGTGAAGTATATTTTGGGGTTATTTTTACTTTCTATGGCAATCATTCTCTCTGTTGCAATTTTTGCTAGTTTTATTTCTTTTTTCTTTTTTTTTTTTCTTTATTCCTCTTGTTATCATTTTTTTTATGTTTCCCCACTACCTTCTTGTTTTGGTAGTCTGAACCTTTTCCTCTTATTATCCTCTTATTTCGTTCACATGATCTATTTAGGATGCTCTTAAAAATGTTCCATTTAGCTTGTGTCCTTTTATTACTGAGCACACAGTCCCAATCTTTGTGACTGAGGACCTCTCTTAGTGAAAATTGGCCTTCCTAAAGTTTAATGTATTTGTAGCCATACTAGCAGGCGACTTCTTAGGATAATTGAAAACTTATTATGTTGTGGTCACTTTTACCAAGATGACCCCCTACCTCTAGTTTAGATACTCTGTATAGCTCCCCACCTCTTGTTGGGTCCTACACTAGCTGGGAAAGGTAATTTTTTTTTAAAAGATATAATTCAATAATACCGGCACTATTGTAAACAATTATTTATTGATTATTAAATAGTGGACAAAAACGAATAAAATCAATAAAAAAAGAACGGTAAAATATTTGTCCTGTATACAACGAAATTTTTTCTTGTAAAAAATTATACTCTCCTACCGCTCTGGTGGTGTCCTCCTAGGGAAAGGTATAGGCTCGGAGCTGCTGAGGACAAGTGAGAAAACTTAGCATGTAAAAAAATCTTGCGCAGTGCGTAATGTGCAACAGGGCATATACAGATATATATATATATATATATATATATATATATATATATATATATATATATAAGCTTGTTCTCGTACCTAATTGCCTGGGAGATGGCAAAGTAGTTGCGACAAGCGCTTGGATGAAGCAACAGTGTTGAAGTGGGTAACAGTATCTTTTGAATCTATGAGTGTTCAAAAGAAGATGCTTATACAATTGTTACACTTTCTATAAGGTATCAATTCAGAGAGATGTTACCTTTAGATCTTTAGAGGAGTCTAAGCAGGGGATCTGAGCGAAAAAGAGTGAGTACGTATATGGGAAAAACTTTGGAATCTGCTTAGTAGAATAATACCTACTTTATGTGTGGAAGAGATAGTGGTTTGTTTGGGAGAAAAGGTGTCCTGAGACTTGTGGTGTTTTAAGAATATTTTTGGATCATGTGTCCTGTCTTGTAGCGGTCTTAAGGCTATGCAGAGCACCAAACTCTGAAGACAGAAAAGGGGGAAGTACTATATGAAAAATGTTTTTTTTTTTTTTCCCTTGGGAAAATTAATAGAGGAACTTTAAATCTGACACAATGCTGTATACTTGATTTCTTACTTTTGCCGCTTGGTAGGGTAAGGAAGTGTCCATTTTAATGCATGTGGTACAAATCGCTGCTGCAGGTGAGATATTCTGCAGTTTGTAGCTCCAAGAAGTATGATGGTACGTATAGAGAAAATTTGTTGAGCGCCCTGAAATTATCAAATAAATGACAACTTATTTGTATCCCATTGTATTGATTTAAAAGAAATGCAATAATACAATGCTGATGCGCCAGTTGCAATAGTCTGCAGACGCGCTAATGTGCTCTTGTTTGAAAGCGATGTGAGAGAGTTACTCTCTTTAAATAATACCTTGCAGTATTCTAGCAGGTGAGTGTACTGTTTGGAGTAAGAGGGGTACCTTGTGTAGAATCCTCTCACATCGCTTTCAAACAGGAGCACATTAGCGCGGCTGCAGACTATTGCAACTAGTGCATCAGCATTGTATTATTGCATTTCTTTTAAATCAATACAACAGGATACAAATAAGTTGTCATTTATTTGATCATGTAGGGCGCTCAACAAATTTTCTCTATACGGAATGCTCAGAATAGTGCTTCTCTCTGCTCTTTCTAGCAATCGGGCTGAGGGTCTCAGCACCTGGACCCCAACTGTTTAAAATGTTAAAATTTTTTCAAAATCTTTATCACATGACAGTAAGTATGTAGTATGGAGTATATTCATAGCAAGGTCTTGTTACCAATAAGGTACCACAGGGATCTGTGCTTAGACCCATTTTGTTTAATATGTTTATTAGTGTAGAAGGTCTTGATGGTAAGTTATGTCTTGATGGTAAGGCATGTTGAGGAGACTAAGATTTGTTACAGGGTTGATGTTCCTGGAAAGATATGCTTGGAAAGGGCAAATTATTTGCAACTAACATTGAATGTGGATAAGTTAAATGTAATGCACCTTGGACATAAAAACCCAAGAGCGGAATTTAGAATATTTGATACAGTCTTAACCTCCGCCTTTGAGAAAAGGAATTTAGGGGTCATTATTACAGACAATTTAAAAGTAGGCAGGCAATGTATTAGAGAGGCAGGAAATGCTAGCAGAATGCAGAGGTATTAGCAGTAGAGAAGGGGAAGTTCTCATGCCGCTGTGCAGAGCACTGATAAGGCCTTACTTGGAGTATTGTGTCCAGTGACCTGGTGACCATATCTTCATAAGCATATAGATACTTTGTAGTGAAATAGCCTTCCAGTAGAAGTGGTAGTTGCAAATACAGTGAAGGAGTTTAAGCATGCATGGTATAGGCATAAAGCTATCCTTGATATAATATAAGACAGTTATTCCTGGGAGGCACTACCAGGATTGCTGCCGGGCTCCGGTAGCAAAAATGTTTTTTTGGGTTTTTTTTTTATAATTGAATTTCCCTTCCTGGCAGAAGCATCAGTATCATGCAGTGAATGCTCCCGCCAGAGAAGATCCAGTGTTCGGAAACCACGTGGGAAGCATCCATGTCACTGCAGCGAAGACGTGGGATGCTTCCTGGCAACCCTCGTACAGTACAATACAGAATGGAGGCAGGGGAGGGAGGGTGAATTGAGGTGGGGGGTAAATTGAAGCTGGGTGGGTCGTAAATGGCAGCAGTGGCAGGGGGATGCTTGGGTCGGGGCAGTAGGATTGAATGGAGGCAGTGGGGTGAATGGAAGCCGGGGCGGGGAGGTTGATGGAACCAGTAGGTTGATGAAAGCAGGGGCAGGGTGGGTAAATGGAAGCAGGTGCAGAGGGGGTGAATGGTGATGGGTGGGTGACTGGAGGCAGGGGAGTGAATGGAATTGGGTGGGTGGTGAATGGAAGCAGTGGCAGGGGGGATGGTTGAGTGGTCAATGAAGCAGTGGCAGAGGGAGGTGCTGTGGGGTGAATGGAATCAGTGGCAATTGTGGGTGGGTGGCTATGGTGTGAATTAAAGCAGTGGCAAGGGGGGTGGGGAGAATAGAAGCAGTGGCAGAGGGGGATGGGGTGAATGGAAACAGGGCTAAGGGGGGAATGGAAGCAATAGCGGGAGGGTGAATGAATGGTGTTGAAAGGCAGGAAGCTGGAAGCAACATGAGTGGCTGGGAGGCAATGTGAGGGTCTAAAAGCAATGTGGGTGGGTTGGTGGAGGCGTTTGGGTGGGAGGCTGAAGGCAAAAGGTGTGAGTGGTTAGCTGGAGGCAATAGTGGTGTCTGGCTGGTAGTCTGGAGGCAAAAGGGGAGCATGAAGGCAATAGTGGTGGGTGGCGGTTAGTCTAAATGCAATAGTGGTGGGTGGCTGGAAGTCTGGAGGCAATAGGGGAGTATGGAGGCAATAGTGTTGGGTGGGTGGTTAAGAGGCTGAAGGCAATAGGTGTGTGTGTGTGTGTGTGTGTGAAAGGCTTGATATACATTCATGGCCGTAAATGTTGGCACCCCGAAATTTTTCTAGAAAATGAAGTATTTATCACAGAAAAGGATTGCTATACACATGTTTATTCCCTTTGTATATATTGGAACTAACCCAAAAAAAAGAGAGGAAAAAAAACAAAACAAATTGGACATAATTTCACACCAAGCTCCAAAAATGGGCTGGACAATATTATTGGCACCCTTTAAAAAAGGTGTGGGCAATATAAAAATCACACCTAAAAGCAGATAAAAAGGAGAGATGTTCACTTAGTCTTTGCATTGTGTGTCTGTGTGTGCCACACTAAGCATGGACAACAGAAAGAGGAAAAGAGAACTGTCTGAGGACTTGAGAACAAAACATGTGGAAAAATATCATCAATCTCAAGGTTACAAGTCCATCTTTAGAGATCTAGAATTGCCTTTGTCCACAGTGCGTAACATTATCAAGAAGTTTGCAACCAATGGCACTGTAGCTAATCTCCCTGGGCATGGACGGAAGATAAAAGTTGATTAAAGGTGTCAATGCAGGATAGTCCGGATGGTGGATAAACAGCCGCAAACAAGTTCCAAAGATATTCATGCTGTCCTGTGGGCTCAGGGAGCATCAGTGGCAGCGCAGACTATCCGTCGACATTTAACCCCTTAACGACCAAGGACATATATTTACGTCCTTGGCCGACTCCTGCGATATAACGGGGGATCACGGGACCCCGTGTCATATTGCGTCGGTCCCGGCATGTAACTGAAGCCAGGACCCGGGGCTAATAGCACGCGGCAGCAATCGCGGTGCCGCGCGCTATTAACCCTTTAGATGCGGCGTTCAATTTTGAACTAAAATGAAAGTAAAACCTTCCCGGCTGCTCAGCGGGGCTGATCGGGACCACTGCAGTGAAAATGTGGTGTCCCGATCAACTAGGATGCGAGCGGCGGTCCTCTTGCCTTCCTTCGGCGCGTCCGATTGGCTCCTCCAAGCCTGAGATGCAGGCTTGAGCAATCGACTGCTTCTAACAATGATCACTGCAAAGCTATGGCTGTTATGCCGAGCGCTCCGGGTCCCTGCTCCCCCCCATAGCGCTCGCGGCGTTCACCTTCTTGCAGTGCCCCGGTCAGACCCACTGACCGGGACCGCTGCATTAATGTTACCGGCGGGGATGCGACCCGCGTAGCGGGACGCGCCCGCTCGCGGCTCGCATCCCGGTCTCCTCACCCGTCCTGTTCCCCGACGGCTCAGTCCCGGCGCGCGCGTCCCACTCCCTAGGGCGCGCACGGGCTCTCTGCAATTTAAAGGGCCAGTGCGCCACTGATTGGCGCCTGGCCCAATTAGTGCTCACACCTGTGCCTTCTCTATATAACCTCACTTCCCCTTCCCAGTATTGCCGGATCTTGTTGCCTTGTGCCAGTGAAAGCGTTTCCTTGTATGTACCAAGCCAGTGTTCCAGACCCTCTGCCGTTGCCCCTGACTACGATCCTTGCTGCCTGCCCAGACCTTCTGCTACGTCCGACCTTGCTCTTGCCTAATCCCTTGTACCGCGCCTGTCTCAGCCGTCAGTTGGGGTTGAGTCGCTATCGGGTGGAACGACCTGGGGGTTACCTGCTGCTGCAAGTCCATCCCGCTTTGCGGCGGGCTCTGGTGAAAACCAGTAACCCCTTAGACTCCGTTCCCCTGGTACGGCCCACGTCATCACCCCACTGACACAGAGGATCCACCACCAGTATCTTCACAGTATCCGGATCCTGACAATGGCTTTGCAGTGATCAGTGTAAAAGATCAGTGTGTGCAGTGTTATATCCCCCTATGGGAGCTATAACAATGCAAAAAAAAGTGTAAAAAGACAGAGTTATTAAATGTGATTTATCTCGTTCCCTAATAAAAGTACAAATCACCCCCCTTTTCCCATAAAAAAAACATGTAAATAAATGTGGTTTCGCCGCGTGCATAAATGTCCGAACTATAAAAATAAATCATTAATTAAACCACACGGTCAATGGCGTATGCGCAAACAAATTCCAAAGTCCAAAATAACATATTTTTGGTCACTTTTTATATCATGAAAAAATGAATAAAAAGCGATCAAAAAGTCTGATCAATACAAAAATGGTACGGCTAAAAATTTCGCGGTGCAAAAAATGAGCCCTCATACTGCCCCATTATTTTAAAATTAAAAAATTATAGGGGTCAGAATGACAATTTTAAACATATAAATTTTCTTGCATGTGGTTATCATTTTTTCCAGAAGTACGACAAAATCAAACCAATATAAGTATTGTATCATTTTAACTTCTTAAGGACGTAGGGCTCTACGCCCGGTCCCGGTGTTTAAAACGGGGTCACGCCGTGACCCCGCATCACACCGGGTCGGTCCCGGCTGCTAATCATAGCCTTGACCGTGGGCTAACAGCGAGCGGCATCAATCGTTGTGCTGCACGCTGTTAACCCTTCAGACGTGGCGATCAAAGTTGACAGCCACGTCTGAAAACAAAAGGAAACGCTTCCCGGCAGCTCAGTCGGACTGATCGGGACATCGCGATAAAATCGCGATGTTCCAATCAGCAAGGACGCAGGCGGAGGTCTGCTTACCTGACTCCCCGGCGTCCGATCGTCGATTGATTGCTCCAAGCCTGAGCTACAGGCTTGAGCAATCAAGCCCCTATCTGACTGATCCGTGCAAAGCTATGGCTTTGCAGGGATAAACTTAGGAGATCAGTGTGTGCTCCCTATGGGAGCTATAGCACTGCAAGAAAAAGTGGGGAAAAAAAGTTAACAAAGGTAATTTAACCCCTTCCCTAAGAAAAGTTTGAATCACCCCCCATTAAAAAAAACTGTGTAAATAAAAATAAACATACGTGGTATCGCCGCGTGCGAAAATGTCCGAACTATAAAAATATATTGTTAATTAAATCGCACAATTTTGTCGCACAATGAATTTTTTTTTTCTGTTTCGCCGTGGATTTTTGGGTAAAATGACTAATGTCACTGCAAAGTAGAATTGGTGGCGCAAAAAATAAGCCATCATATGGAATTTTATGTGCAAAATTGAAAGCGTTATGATTTTTAGAACGTGATGAGGAAAAAATGAAAATGCAAAAACGGAAAAACCCTGCGTCCTTAAGGGGATAATCACATGGACCTACGGAATAAAGATAAGGTGTCATTTTTACCCAAAAATTTACTGCATAGAAACGGAAGCCCCCAAAAGTTACAAAATGGCGTTTTTTTCTTCAATTTCATCGCACAATGATTTTTGTTTCCGTTTTGCCATAGATTTTTGGGTAAAATGAGTGATGTCACTGCAAAGTAGAATTGGTGGTGCAAAAAATAAGCCATCCTATGGATTTTTAGGTGAAAAAATTGAAAGGGTTATGATTTTTAAAAGGTGAGGAGGAAAATACGAAAGTTCAAAAGCAGAAAAACCTCTGGTCCTTAATGGGTTAAATGAAATTAAACGCTATGGCAGGAGACCCAGGAGGACCCCACTGTTGACACAGAGACATAAAGAAGCAAGACTACATTTTGCTATGGATTTTAATCACCGATCTGCCACCATCCTGTAATGACACTGTCATTTGGGTCGTTGTAATACGGTTTTCCAAGATGGCTCATTTCATTCCGCTACCTGGTCTTCCTTCTGCCCCATAGCTAGTGAAGTATTTCTTGCTACATATTGTTCGCTTACATGGTCTTCCTCAGCATATTGTTTCAGATCGTGGAGTGCAGTTTGTCTCTAAGTTCTGGCGAGCCCTTTGTACCTGTCTGGACATCAATCTGGACTTCTCCTCAGCCTACCACCCTCAATCCAAGGGTCAGGTGGAGAGGTTTAATCAAATTCTTGAGACTTATCTTCAGCATTTTGTTTCATCTCGCCAAGACAATCGGGTCGACCTTCTCCCCTGGTCTGAATTCTCATATAATCATAAGGATTCAGAATCCACAAGGTCGTCTCCCTTTTTTGTTGTCTACGGACTCCATCTCCGTTCTCCTCTTCCGCTCCCAGTTTCCTCCGGTGTGCATGTTGTTGATGAGCTGGTCCGTCACTTCTCCACCATCTGGCAACAAACCTGACAGTCATTATCTCAGGCTTCCTTATGCTTAAAGGCGCAGGCTGATAAGAGTAGAAGACCTCCTCCTTCCTTCTCTCCTGGTGACATCGTGTAGCTTTCCTCCAAATACATTAATTTCAAGATCCGCTGTTACAAGCTTGGGCCTTGCTACCTTGGTCCTTTTCAGGGTCTGCAAAAAATGAATCCTGTGTTAACTCCATCTGCCTGCTACGTTACGTATTCCCAAATCCTTCCACGTCTCTCTCCTCAAGCCTCTTGTCATAAACTGGTTTTCTCAAAATAATCTTGTCCCCACACCTGTCTCTGGCTCTTCTGATGTCTAAAAGGTTAAAGAGATTCTCGCCACAAAAACAGTGAGAGGTAAAAAAAAAATTCTGGTTGACTGGGAGGGTTATGGTCCTGAGGAGAGATCTTGGGAGCCAGAGGAGAATATTCTGGACCATGACCTCAGGAATTTTCTGAACCGTAAAATGAGGGGGAGACCAAATGGGGGTGGTACTGTTAGGATCTGCGCTACGGCTTCCTCCTGCTGCCGGCGGGGCTGGGATTCGCATTGCGGGACGCGCCCGCATGCGAATCCCAGACCGTCACTCACCTCCTGTTCCTCCTGCCTCCTCCTCTGCCTCTATGCTCCGGTGCGTGTGTCCCCATCCCCTAGGGCACGCGCCGGAGCTCTGAGATTTAAAGGGCCAGTGCACCCATTAATTAACACTTGTGGCTCAGTTAATAAATACCTCCACCTCCCTCACTTCCCTGCCGGATCTTTGTTGCCCTAGTGCCTGAGAGAAATGTTTCCTGAGTATTTCCTTGCCGTGTATCGTACCCTTTGTTCTGTTACCTGACCTTGCTCCTTTGCCACCTGCCTATTGACCACCTGCTATGTTCCTAACTATGCTACTGTGCCGCCTGACCTCCTGCTATCCTGACCACAAGTTGCCTTATCCCACCTGTGCCTCGAATTTCCTCAGCCGCCTGTGTGGTCGAGCTGTGCCAGGGCTAGCGACCTAGATGCCTTAGACTCCGCTCCCTGGTATGGTCTGTGTCATCTGCCACACAGGTCCAGCGGATGCACTGCCTCCAGGGTTCCTGTCTACACATGAGTGTTACAATTACCAACGGACTTTGGGTCGCACTGTATAGATCTTGGGTCTTCCAGCAGGACAATGACCCAAACATACGTCAAAAAACACCCAGAAATGGATGGCAACAAAACACTGGAGAGTTCTGAAGTAGCCAGCAATGAGTCCTGATCTAAATCCCATTGAACACCCGTGGAGAGATCTTAAAATTGCTGTTGAGAAAAGGCACCCTTCCAATTAGAGAGACCTGAACCTCCAGCATTCCAGCTGAGAGGTGTAAGAAGCTTATTGATGGTTATAGAAAGCGACTGATTTCAGTAATTTTTTCCAAAAGGTGTGCAACCAAATATTAACCCCTTAAGGACTCGTTTTTTCCTCCTTACCTTTAAAAAATCAATTCTTTCAATTTTGCACCTAAAAATCTATATGTACCCCATAATTGTGAGCACTGCGGAATCTGTAGGCGCTATATAAATAAATTAAATTATTATTATTATTATTATATGATGGCTTATTTTTTGCGCCACAAATTCTACTTTGTAATTACATCAGTAATTTTATCCAAAAATCTACGGTGAAACGAAAAAAAAAAAAAGCATTGTGGAACTAAATTTATACGTTTAAAATTGTCATGACTCCTATAACTTTTTAATTTTTCCACGTATGGGGCAGTTTGAGGGCTCATTTTTTGCGCCGTGATCTGAAGTTTTTAGCGGTACCATTTTTGTATTGATCGGACTTTTATTCATTTTTTCATGATATTAAAAGTGACCAAAAATACGCTATTTTGGACTTTGGAATTTTTTTCGCATACACCATTGACCGTGCGGTTTAATTAATTATATATTTTTATAATTCAGACATTTCTGCATGCAGCAATACCACATATGTTTATTTTTATTTACACTGTTTTTTTTAAATGGGAAAAGGGGGATGATTCAAACTTTTATTAGGGAAGGGGTTAAATTATTTTTATAAACTTTTTTTTATTTTTTACTTTTTTTTTGCAATGTTATAGCTTCCATAGGGGGCTATAACACCGCACACACTGAACTTTTACATTGATCAATGGTTTCTAATAGGAAACCATTGATCGATGATTCTGCTGCTTGACTGCTCATGCCTGGATCTCAGGCACTGAGCAGTCATTCCGCGATCGGACAGCAGGAGGCAGGTAAGGGGACCCTCCTGCTGTCCTACTCCTGTTCGGGATGCCGCGATTTCACCGCGGCGGTCCCGATCAGCCCCCTGATTTAGCCAGCATTAGTAGGTTCACTTTAGACGCGTTATAGAATGGGAGCGGACTCTGGAAGTACAGGTATTGCCTGAGTCCTTAAGGGGTTAATTTAAAGGGGTACTCCGGTGGAAAACTTTTTTTTTATTTATTTTTTTAATCAACTGATGCTGGCAAACAAATTTGTAAATTATTTCTATTAAAAATTCTTAATCCTCCCTCTGCATTTCCGATCACTGCCTCTCGCCGGGCGGTGATCGGACCGGGATGACTGCTGATATCCCGTGGCAATGCCTAGGGGGGTCCTGAGACCCCCCCATGTCGGCGATCGCGGCAAATTTGCCCGCGATCGCCCGCAAAATAAGAATGATCGGAGCTGTCAGAGATAGCTCTAGATCATCCTAAAGCAAAGGAGCAAGGTGGCAGTGTTGCCACCCCCTCCTATCCCCTGCCATTGGTCGGTCAGGCTGACCACCAATGGCAGGAGGGGGGGGGGGTTAGAGTTCATTTCCCCCGCTCTGGCCACCAATCGGAAGTCGGTACAGAGTGGGGGAACACGGGGGCAAGGGGGGGAACATGGCCCGACTTACCCGGACCGGTGGAGGCGGCGGAGGCAGCATCCATGAGCAGCGGCGGCAGCAGGAGGAGCAGCGGCCGGAAAGTGCGGCGGAGAAGGCTGCAGTGAAGATTGCGGTAAGTGATCTTCACTGTGGCCTTCTAAAAGCTGCAAAACTACAACTCCCAGCATGCCCACACAGCCAAAGGCTGTCTGGGCATGCTGGGAGTTGTAGTTTTGCAACATCTGGAGGGTCACAGTTTGGAGACCACTGTGTAGTGGTCTCTAAATTGTGGTCCTTCAGATGTTGCAAAACTACAACTTTCAGCATGCACTGACTATTTGGGCATGCTGGGAGTTGTAGTTTTGAAACATCTGAAGAGGCACAGTTTGGAGACCACTATAAGTTTGCATAACTACAACTCCTATCATGCCCATACTGTCCAGGCATGCTGGGAGTTGTAGTTCTGCAACATCTGAAGGGCCAGATATTGCAGAACTACACGCCCAGCATCCCTGACTGTCTGGCCATGCTGGGAATTTTAGTTCTGCAACAGCTGTAGGCACACTGGTTGGGAAACACTGAGCTAGAGTCTGTTTCCTAACTCGGTGATTCCAACCCGTGTGCCTCCAGCTGTTGCAAAACTACAACTCTCAGAATGCACTGACAGGCCATACATGCTGGGAGTTGTAGTTTTGCAACAGCTGGAGGTAACTCAGTGGTTCCCCACCAGTGTGCCTAGAGCTGTTGTAAAACTACAACTCCCAGCATGTACGGTCTGTCAGTGCATTCTGGGAGTTGTAGTTTTGTAACAGCTGAAGGTTTGGCCCCCCCCCCCCCCCATGTGAATGTACAGGGTACATTCACACGGGCAGGTTTACAGTGGGTTTCCTTCTACAAGCTTGAGCTGCGGCAAATTTTCCGCCGCAGCTCAAACTCCCAGCGGAAAACTAACTGTGAATCCCCGCTTGTGTGAATGTACCCTAAAAACACTACACTACCAAATAATAAAAAGTAAAACACTACATATATACCCCCTTACACGTTCCCCCCCCCCCCCAAATAAAAATGAAAAAAGTCACATACGGCAGTGTTTACTAAAGGGAGCCTCCAGCTGTTGCAAAACCACAACTCCCAGTATTGCCGGACAGCCATAGACTGTCCTGGAAGGCTGGGAGTCTTGCAACAGCTGGAGGCACCCTGTTTGGGAAACACTGCTGTAAGGTTTTACTGTAGGTAACTGGGTCCGCCCCTATTGCAAATTCCTTATTTAGGCCTCAAATGCGCATGGTGCTCTCTCACTTCAGAGACCTGTCATATTTCAAGGCAACAGTTTAGGGCCACATATGGGGTTTTTCCGTACTCGGGAGAAATTGCACTACAAATTTTGGGGCGATTTTTCTTCTTTTACCCCTTATGAAAAGGTAAAGTTGGGGGCTACACCAGCCTGTTAGTGTAAAAAAAATTAAACATTTTTACACTAACATGCTGGTGTTGCCCCATACTTTTCATTTTCACAAGAGGTAAAAGGAGAAAATGACCTCCAAAATACGGAAATACCCCATATGTGTACGTAAAATGCTCTGCGGACGAACTACATGGCTCAGAAGTGAGAGAGCGACATGTACATTTGAGGCCTAAATTGGTGATTTGCACAGGGGTGGCTGATTGTTACAGCGGTTCTGACATGAACGCAAAAAAAAAAAACACCCACATGTGACCCCATTTTGGAAACTACACCCCTCACGGAATGTAACTAGGGGTACAGTGAACCTTAACACCCTTCAGGTCTTTGACACATTTTTGTTAAAGTTGGACATGAAAATTTAAAATTTGTTTTTTTCCCCTGAAATGCTGGCGTTACCCCAAATTTTTCATTTCCGTAAGGGGTAATAGGAAAAAAGCCCCCCAAAATTTGTAACCCCATTTCTTCTGAGTATATAAATACCCCATATGTGGAAGTAAAGTGCTCTGCGGGCGAACTACAATGCTCAGAAGAGAAGGAGCGCCATTGGGCTTTTTGAGAGAGAATTAGGCTGGAATTGAAGGCTATGTGTGTTTACAAAGCCCCCATGGTGCCAGAACAGTGGACCCCCTCCACATGTGACCCTATTTTGGAAACTACACCACTCACGGAATGTAACAAGGGTTACAGTGAGCATTTATGCCCCACAGGTGTCTGACAGATTTTTTGAACAGTCGTATGTAAAAATGAAAAATGTAATTTTTCATTTGCACAGCCCACTCTTCCAAAGATCTGTCAAATGCCAGTGGGGTATAAATGCTCACTGCACCCATTATTAAGTTCTGTGAGGGGTGTAGTTTCCAAAATAGTATGCCATGTGGGTATTTTGTGCTGTTCTGGCACCATAGGGGCTTCCTAAATGCCACATGCCCCCAAAAACCATTTCAGCTAAATTTGCTTTCCTAAAGCCAAATGTGACTCCTTCTCTTCTGAGCATTGTAGTTTGCCCGCAGAGCAATTTATGCCCTAACATGGGGTATTTCCATACTCAGAAGAGATGGGGTTAAAATTTTGGGGGGCATTTTCTCCCATTATCCTTTGTAAAAATGGTAAATTTTGGGAAAAAACTGCACTTTAGTGAAAACATTTTTTTTGCATTTACTTATCCTCCTTTAACGAAAAGTCGTCAAACACCTGTGGGGTGTTAAGGCTCACTGGACCCCTTGTTACGTGCCTTGAGGGGTGTAGTTTCCAAAATAGTGTGCCATGTGTTTTTTTTTTTGTTTGTTTTTTTGCTGTTTTGGCACATAGGGGCTTCCTAAATGTGACATGCCCCTCAAAAACCATTTCAGAAAAATTCACTCTCCAAAATCCCATTGCCACTCCTTCCCTTCTGTGCCCTCTACTGTGACCTCCAAACACTTGACAAACACATATGAGGTATTTCCTTACTCGAGAGAAATTTGGTTACAAATTTTGGGGGGCTTTTTCTCCTATTACCCCTTGTAAAAACTCAAAAACTGGGTCTACAAGAACATGCGAGTGTAGAAAATGAAGATTTTGAATTTTCTCCTTCACTTTGCTGCTATTCCTGTGAAACACCTAAAGGGTTAACAAACTTTCTGAATGTCATTTTGAATACTTTGAAGGATGCAGTTTTTATAATGGGGTAATTTATGGGGTATTTCTAATATGAAGGCCCTTCAAATCCACTTCAAAACTGAACTGGTCCCTGAAAAATTCCGATTTAGAAAATTTTGTGAAAAATTGTAAAATTGCTGCTGAACTTTGAAGCCTCTGATGTCTTCCAAAAGTAAAAACATGTCAACTGTATGATGCAAACATTAAGTAGACATATTGTATTTGTGAATCAATATATCATTTATTTGGGATGTCTGTTTTCCTTACAAGCAGAGAGCTTCAGAGTTTGAAAAATGCAAAATTTTCTATTTTTTCATCAAATTTACCACTAACATGAAGTAGAATATGTCACGAAAAAAACAATCTCAGAATCAGAATGAAAAGTAAAAGCATCCCAGAGTTATTAACCTCTTCAGGACATAGGGCGTATGGATACGCCCTGAATCCCGAGTCCTTAAGGACCGAGGGCGTATCCATACGCCCGTGGGAATTCCGGCCCCCACCGCTAGCCGATTGGGGACCGGAGCCGGATGCCTGCTGAAATCGTTCAGCAGGCATCCCGGCATATCGCCCAGGGGGGTCATTATGCCCCCCCATGTTGGCGATCGCCGCAGATCGCTGGACAATTCAGTCCAGCGATCTGCGGCGATTCCGGGTCAATCGGGTCTCCAGTGACCCGGTGACCCGGAATTACTGGCTGTTCTGGGCCGTCTCTGACGGCCCCGAACAGCCAGAGCCTGCAGGGGTGAGGTGGCACTGGTGCCACCTCACGATCGCCCTGATTCGTCGGCCGGATTACTGACCGACCAATCAGGGCGCCTGCTGCGGGTGTCACTCCCGCACCCGCTCCGCCCCTCTTCTGGAGGACGTGAGCGGGTGCGGGACGTGCACCCCGGGTGCTGGGGACCCCGATCCCCGGCGCCCCTGTTGGGATCGGGGCCCCAGGAGCAGCTGCGGCGGCGGCGGGACTGACCTGTGTGCCGGCAGCAGCAGGAGGTGAGTGACAGCCTCCTGCTGTTGCTTAGCAACAGCTCCCAGCATGCAAAAAGGGCATGCTGGGAGCTGTAGTTATGCAACAGCAGGAGGCAGACCACCACAACTCCCAGCATTGCCTTATGGGCATGCTGGGACTTATGGTTTTGCAACAGCTGGAGGCACATTCTTTCTATGGAAAAGTGTACCTTCAGCTGTTGTCTAACTACAACTCCCAGCTTGCACAAACAGCTAAAGTGCATGCTGGGAGTTGTAGTGGTGCATCTGCTGGCTGCATAACTACAACTCCCAGCATGCCCGTTGGCTGTCGATGACTGCTGAGAGTTGTAGTTTTGCAACAGCTGAAGGCACACTGGTTGTGAAACTCAGAGTTTTTTTTTTACCTAACTCAGTGTTTCACGACCGGTGTGCCTCCAGCTGTTGCAAACTACAACTCTCAGCAGTCACCGTACACCATGCACCGTACATGCTGGGAGTTGTAGTTTTGCAACAGCTGGAGGCACACTGGTTGTGAAACACTGAGTTAGGTCACAAACTCAGTGATACATAACCAGTGTGCCTACAGTTGTTGCAAAACTGAAACTCTCAGCAGTCACCGACAGCCAATGGGCATGCTGGGAGTTGTAGTTATGCAACAGCTGGATGTCCCCCCCAATGTGAACGTACAGGGTACACTCACATGGGCGGAGGATTACAGTAAGTATCTGGCTGCAAATTTGAGCTGCCGCAAACTTTCTGCTGCAGCTCAAATTGCCAGCGAGAAACTACTGTGAACCCCCCGCCCGTGCGACTGTACCCTAAAAACACTACACTACACTACCACAAAAAATAAAATAAAAAGTAAAAAACACTACATATACACATACCCCTACACAGCCCCCCTCCCCAATAAAAATGAAAAACGTCTGGTACGCCACTGTTTCCAGAACGGAGCCTCCAGCTGTTGCAAAACAACTCCCAGTATTGTCGGACAGCCGTTGACTGTCCAGGCATGCTGGGAGTTTTGCAACAGCTGGAGGCACCCTGTTTGGGAATCACTGGCGTAGAATATCCCTATGTCCACCCCTATGCAATCCCTAATTTAGGCCTCAAATGCGCATGGCGCTCTCACTTTGGAGCCCTGTCATATTTCAAGGCAACAGTTTAGGGTCACATATGGGGTATCGCCGTACTCGGGAGAAATTGTGTTACAAATTTTGGGGGGTATTTTCTGCTTTTACCCTTTTTAAAAATGTAAAATTTTTGGGAAAACAATCATTTTAGGTAAAAAAAAAATTTTTTTTTTTACATATGCAAAAGTCGTGAAACACCTGTGGGGTATAAAGGTTCACTTAACCCCTTGTTACGTACCCCGAAGGGTCTAGTTTCCAAAATGGTATGCCATGTGGGTTTTTTTTTGCTGTTCTTGCACCATAGGGGCTTCCTAAATGCGGCATGCCCCCAGAGAAATATTTGCGTTCAAAAAGCCAAATGTGACTCCTTCTCTTCTGAGACCTGTAGTGCGCCAGCAGAGCACTTTTCACCCCCATATGGGGTGTTTTCTGAATCGGGAGAAATTGGGCTTCAAATTTTTAGGGGTATTTTCTGCTATTACCATTTTTAAAAATAAAAATTTTGGGGGAAAACAAGCATTTTAGGTAAATTTTTTTTTTTTTTTTTTACATTTGCAAAAGTCGTGAAACACCTGTGGGGTATTAAGGTTCACTTTATCCCATGTTACATTCCCCGAGGGGTCTAGTTTCCAAAATGGTATGCCATGTGTTTTTTTTTTTGCTGTTCTGGCACCATAAGGGCTTCCTAAAGGTAACATGCCCCCCAAAAACCATTTCAGAAAAACGTACTCTCCAAAATCCCCTTTTCGCTCCTTCCCTTCTGAGCCCTCTACTGCGCCTGCCGAACACTTTACATAGACATATGAGGTATGTGCTTACTCGAGAGAAATTGGGCTACAAAACCAAGTAAAAATTTTGTCCTTTTACCCCTTGTAAAAATTCAAAAATTGGGTCTACAAGAACATGTGAGTATAAAAAATGAAGATTGTGAATTTTCTCCTTCACTTTGCTGCTATTCGTGTGAAACACCTAAAGGGTTAAAAGGCTGACTGAATGTCATTTTGAATACTTTGGGGGGTGTAGTTTTTATAATGGGGTCATTTATGGGGTATTTCTAATATGAAGACCCTTCAAATCCACTTCAAACCTGAACTGGTCCCTGAAAAATACTGAGTTTGAAAATTTTGTGAAAAATCGGAAAATTGCTGCTGAACTTTGAAGCCCTCTGGTGTCTTCCAAAAGTAAAAACACGTCAATTTTATGATGCAAACATAAAGTAGACATATTGTATATGTGAACCAAAAAAAAATTTATTCGTAATATCCATTTTCCTTACAAGCATAGAGCTTCAAAGTTAGAAAAATGCTAAATTTTCAAATTTTTCATCAAATTTACGGATTTTTCACCAAGAAAGGATGCAAGTATCGACAAAAATTTACCACTATGTTAAAGTAGAATATGTCACGAAAAAACAATCTCGGAATCAGAATGATAACTAAAAGCATTCCAGAGTTATTAATGTTTAAAGTGACAGTGGTCAGATGTGCAAAAAACGCTCCGGTCCTTAAGGCCAAAATGGGCTCCGTCCTGAAGGGGTTAATGCTTAAAGTGACAGTGGTCAGAATTGCAAAAAATGCTCCCGTCCTTAGGGTTATAATGGGTTCCGTCCCCAAGGAGTTAAGGGTGCCAATAATTTTGTCCAGCCTATTTTTGGAGTTTGGTGTCCGATTTTATGTCCGATTTGCTTTTTGTTCCTCCCTTTTTTTGTTTAGTTCCAATACACACAAAGGGAATAAACATGTGTATAGCAAAACATGTGTTAGGCTGGGTTCACACTACGTTTTCTCCCATACGGGAGCGCATACGGCAAGGGGGAGCTAAAACCTTGCGCTCCCGTATGCCTTTCTATGCGCTCCCGTATGTCATTCATTTCAGTGAGCCGGCTGGAGTGAAACGTTCGGTCCGGTTGGCTCATTTTTGCACCGTATGCGCTTTTACAACTGGACCTCAAACCGTGGTTGACCACAGTTTTAGGTCCGGTTGTAAAAGCGCATACGGCGCAAAAATGAGCCGACCGGACCGAACGTTTCACTCCGGCCGGCTCATTGAAATGAATGACATACGGGAGCGCATACGAAGGCATACGGGAGCGCGAGTTTTAGCTCCCCCCTGCCGTATGCGCTCCCGTATGGGAGAAAACGTAGTGTGAACCCACCCTTACTGAAATCTTTTTCTGTGAGAAATACTTCATTTTCTTGAAAAATTTCAGGGGTGCCAACATTTACAGCCATGACTGTATATGTGTGTTCATAATTCCTAAAAACACTACTTATGAGGTTGTTTACTTCTGACCCAATTCCCTGAAATAATTTTTATGGACTTTATATTTCCCAATGGCTTTGTCACTAATGACAATGTGAACCATAACTTCTGGTTAATCTGCAATATGCTGAACTCCAACAACACAGAAGACAACACAGT
Source organism: Hyla sarda (assembly GCF_029499605.1). Lineage (NCBI taxonomy): Eukaryota > Metazoa > Chordata > Amphibia > Anura > Hylidae > Hyla > Hyla sarda. Next base: position 135,888,923 of record NC_079196.1, read on the forward strand.
GTTTGGCATTCAGTCTTGATAAAAGATGACCAGTTAGCCTACCTAATATTAGAATTTCATACCACCATCACCTGTCTACTGCTATTTCTACAAGTCACTCACCTGATTGGTAGCAGAAACACCCTGTTATAGTGATTACAATGCACTGTTATAGTGATTTTAGCCTTGGACTTGCAATCCTATTCTCTTAACATTCCAGTACTTTCTAAAAAAAAAAAATTATTAATTCCTTTTGCTGACTGATTTATAGTCTAAAATTTTAAATGTTCTGACCTTTCAGGTTCACCTCTATTGCTAAAAGCCTTCAGCAAGTTCGCCAGCAGCTGAAGAAATTAGAGGAGTTGGAGCAGAAACTCCCACGTGATTGTGAAGATCCAATTACAAAAAACAAGCAAGCCTTCCAAGAGCATACACAGAATATATTTAAGCAACTGATACAAAGGTATGCTATCTTATATTGTTTTTTTTTTCTTCATGTATAACATGAATGTGTCTTCATATATAACATGAATGTGTCTACTTACTGTAGTTTGCATTAACCATATAAGAAAGTTTAAACTAGTATGAGACAACAACTTTTAGTTTAGTTTTTAAAGGGATTGTTGATTATTCAAAAAGGCAATTCCTCCAGCGATGGATGGATCCGTAGAGGACTACTCCATAGAAATCATTGTATGTAGACTTATAACTTTATCAGGTCCTAAAGAGCTTTGTAGGGGGCAGTGGCATGACGTAAGGGTGACCAGCATATCACATGATAACCCAGGTTATCATATGATTTGCTTGTTTAACTTTCAGCTCAGCTCAAAGGCCAATAGGAGACAGCAAGAGGAGGGCAGTTTTCCATAGGGGAAATCTAACATGCCGGTCAACGCAGTCTGAGCAGCAAAAAGAGAGAGAGAGAGAGAGTAGGCCACATTAAAGAGAGAGAGAGAAAGAAAGTGAGCAAGAGAAGAATAGAGATAGGAAAGACATTGTGCATGTGTGTGAACAGGAGCCAGGATCCTTAAGCCACAATTCTTATCCTGGATTCAGAATCCTTATCCTAACTATAACATTCGCAGTGCACAAATCCTATAGGGCTATGCAAGGATCCACAGCTAAGAAGTGATCATTCCCACCCTATGTGTGTGGGCTGATCATAGGGAGACCTCTTGTGCATTCCTACACAAATATAATCGTTTACTACAAACCCCAGCAAGCCTTTGTCAAGGCGCATAGAAAAAAAAGGCCAGAATAAGTACTAAATAGAACAAAGCAGTGCTGCGGCAATACCTACGCAAAGAGCCCTAAACGCAACATAGTGCTGATACCCACATATACAAGGATTAATCACAAAAAAAAGTATACCTACAGGCTGTAACATAGTAGCGTACTAAAAAGCGGTTCCTAGTTGTATGATAGCAGCAAAATAAAAACTTCAAGTGACACGCATTCGCTCTATTATTAACCTCTTCAGGACGCAGGGCGTATGGATACGCCCTGCATTCCGAGTCCTTAAGGACGCAGGGCGTATCCATACGCCCGTGGGAATTCCGGTCCCCACCGTTGGGGACCGGAGCCGGATGCCTGCTGAAATCGCCCAGGGGGGTCATTATGTCCCCCCATGTCGGCGATGGCATATCGCCCAGGGGGGTCATTATGTCCCCCCATGTCGGCGATGGCCGCAGATCGCTGGACAATTCAGTCCAGCGATCTGCGGCGATTCCGGGTCAATCGGGTCTCCGGTGACCCGGAATTACTGGTTGATCGGGGCCGTCTCTGACGGCCCCGAACAGCCATAGCCAGCAGGGGTGAAGTGGCACTGGAGCCACCTCAACATCGCCCTGATTCGTCGGCCGGTAAACCAATCAGCCGACCAATCAGGGCACCTGCTGCGGGTGTCACTCCCGCAACGCGCTCCGCCCCTCTTCCGGAGGATGTGAGAGGGTGCAGGACGTGGACCCCGGCAGCTGGGGACCCCGATCCCCGGTGTCCCTGTTGGGATCGGGGCCCCAGGAGTGACGGCGGCGAGGGACTGACTTGTGTGCGGCGGTGGGGAGCAGCAGTTGGAGGTGAGTGACAGCCTCCTGCTGTTGCTTAGCAACAGCTCCCAGCATGCAAAAAGGGCATGCTGGGAGCTGTAGTTATGCAACAGCAGGAGGCAGACCACCACAACTCCCAGCATTCCCTTATGGGCATGCTGGGACTTATAGTTTTGCAACAGCTGGAGGCACATTTTTTCTATGGAAAAGTGTACCTTCAGATGTTGTATAACTACAACTCCCAGCTTGCACAAACAGCTAAAGTGCATGCTGGGAGTCGTAGTGGTGCATCTCCCGTGCGACTGTACCCTAAAAACACTACACTACACTAACACACAATAAATTAAAAAGTAAAAAACACTACATATACACATACCCCTACACAGCCCCCCTCCCCAATAAAAATGAAAAACGTCTGGTACGCCACTGTTTCCAAAACGGAGCCTCCAGCTGTTGCAAAACAACAACTCCCGGTATTGCCGGACAGCCATTGACTGTCCAAGCATGCTGGGAGTTTTACAACAGCTGGAGGCACCCTGTTTGCGAATCACTGGCGTAGAATACCCCTATGTCCACCCCTATGCAATCCCTAAATTAGGCCTCAAATGGGCATGGCGCTCTCACTTTGGAGCCCTGTCGTATTTCAAGGCAACAGTTTAGGGTCACATATGGGGTATCGCCGTACTCGGGAGAAATTGTGTTACAAATTTTGGGGGGTATTTTCTGCTTTTACCCTTTTTTTAAATGTAAAATTTTTGGGAAAACAAGCATTTTAGGTAAAATTATTTTTTTTTTTTTTTACATATGCAAAAGTCGTGAAACACCTGTGGGGTATAAAGGTTCACTTAACCCCACTTAACCGAGGGGGTCTAGTTTCCAAAATAGTATGCCATGTGTTTTTTTTTGCTGTCCTGGCACCATAGGGGCTTCCTAAATGCGGCTTGCTCCCCGAGCAAAATTTGCTCTAAAAAAGCCAGATATGACTCCTTTTCTTCTGAGCATTGTAGTTCGCCCGTAGTGCACTTCAGGCCAACTTAGGGGGTACCTCCATACTGGGGTTACAAATTTTGGGGGGTATTTTCTGCTATTAACCCTTGCAAAAATGTGAAATCTGGGGGGAACACACATTTTTGTTTATTTTTTTGTTTATTTTTTTACATATGCAAAAGTCTTGAAACACCTGTGGGGTATTAAGGCTCACTTTATTCCTTGTTACGTTCCTCAAGGGGTCTAGTTTCCAAAATGGTATGCCATGTTTTTTTTGTTTTTTTTTGCTGTTCTGGCACCATAGGGGCTTCCTAAATGCAACATGCCCCCCAAAAACCATTTCAGAAAAACGTACGCTCCAAGATCCCCTTGTCGCTCCTTCGCTTCCGAGCCCTCTACTGCGCCCGCCGAACACTTTACATAGAAATATGAGGTATGTCCTTACTCAAGAGAAATTGGGCTACAAATATAAGTATAAATTTTCTCCTTTTACCCCTTGTAAAAATTAAAAAATTGGGTCTACAAGAAAATGCGAGTGTAGAAAATGAAGATTGTGAATTTTCTCCTTCACTTTGCTGCTATTCCTGTGAAACACATAAAGGGTTGAAACGCTTACTGAATGTCATTTTGAATACTTTGGGGGGTGTAGTTTTTATAATGGGGTAATTTGTGGGGTATTTCTAATATGAAGACCCTTCAAATCCACTTCAAACCTTAACTGGTCCCTGAAAAAAAGTGAGTTTAAAAATTTTGTGAAAAATTGGAAAATTGCTGCTGAACTTTGAAGCCCTCTGGTGTCTTCCAAAAGTAAAAACACGTCAATTTTATGATGTAAACATAAAGTAGACATATTGGAAATGTGAATAAAAAAAAATATTTGGAATATCCATTTTCCTTACAAGCAGAGAGCTTCAATGTTTAAAAAAAAGCAAAATTTTCAAATTTTTCATAAAAATTTGGGATTTTTCACCAAGAAAGGATGCAAGTTACCACAAAATTTTACCACTATGTTAAAGTAGAATATGTCACGAAAAAACAATCTTGGAATCAGAATGATAACTAAAAGCATTCCATAGTTATTAATGTTTAAAGTGATAGTGGTCAGAATTGCAAAAAATGTCCGAGTCCTTAAGGTGAAAAAGGGCTAAGTCCTTAAGGGGTTAAATATTTGTCAGTATTATTGGTTTCCTGAAACACATATAATATTTCCCTAGTTGGGAAAGCAGCAAAGTAAAAAGCACCTTTAAATGACTCACATGTGCCCTTTTAATACAGTTTCCTCAAACCTGCATTATGTCTTTCTTTTTGGGGCATAGCTACATTCCATGAGCATTAACATTCTTAAGTTATTGTATATTTACATTTTTTGGGTTGATTAAACTTGCCTTTTACCTACCTGGTTGTAAGAAGACTAACCTCCAAAGCCATTTTTGGTAAAGGAAATGTTGGACGGGGTAGAGGACTGGCCATGTCCTCTGCCAGTAAGAGTGTTGGTGCCAGTACTTGCACCAATACAGGTAGCAGCAACAGCAGCCGGGTGCCTGGTGGTAATAGGAGCAGCGGCACTCACTGCCTGACAGAGATTATGTGCTTTTACTGGATGATCTGGCTTTTCTGTACTGGATGAGTCATCAGTATTCTGAGGAGGCAGAGTACTTTGTCAATATGACGGTGAGCCACCTATCAGTGGATTCCTCCTCATCTACAATCACATGACATGGTGGAAATGTCCATCCTAGATGCTGTGTATCCTCATTTCTGTCTTTGTCTCTGCTATGCAGAAGGATAGCACTAGCCACGAGGTGGAGTTGTGTGAGTAGTGTCAAGCTTTGGAGTGTGCCCAAGAAGTTCATGCAGAGAGGAGTGGTGTGATGGTAGCGGAACAACCTATATTCAACATTCTCAATCACAGCATATGGAGAAGACAGACCATAAAATGGTGGCTGTGCCTTCCTCAAAAGGTGTAATCCCTAAAGAAATACTGCGAGACCTGCGTGATGGTGCCCTTGACTGATTCTCAGGGGTAAATGATTATCCTGGGACTTAATGTTCCTTGTAGGGATGTCCCGATACCATTTTTTTAAGACCAAGTACGAGTACCGATACTTTAATTCTAGTACTCGCTGATACCAAGTACGAGTACTTTTATTTTAAAGGGAATCTGACAGCAAGGAGACGCGGTTTTTGGCGATGCTTACCGTATGATATGTGGGTTCTTGTTGTGTACAATGGAGGCGGCTGCTGTAATATCATATATAAAGTATCCCCTTACAGACATTAGCAGCAGCCCCCCTTGTAGAAAGCAGCCCCCTGTAGACTACAGCACCCCCCCTTGTAGACATTAGTAGCAGCCCCCCTGTAGACCTCAGCCCCCCTTTAGACAGTGGGCCTCCATTTAAACAGCAGCAGCCCCCACCAACTGACAGCAGCGGCAGCAGGGCCCCCCTTTAGACAGCAGCAGCAGGGCCCCCCCTTTAGACAGCAGCAGCAACCCCTCTCCCTCCCCCCCCTGTAGACAGCAGGGCCCCCCTTTAGACAGCAGTAGCAGGGCCCCCGTTTGGACAGCAGCAGCAGGGCCCCCTGTTTAGACAGCAGCCCCCCGGTAGACAGCAGGGCCCCCCGTTTAGACAGCAGCAGCAGGGCCCCCCATTTAGAGAGCAGCAGCAGGGCCCCCATTTAGACAGCAGCAGGGCCCCCTGTTTAGACAGCAGCAGCAGGGCCCCCCCTTTAGACAGCAGCAGCAGGGCCCCCCTGTTTAAACAGCAGCAGGGCCCCCGTTTAGACAGCAGCAGGGCCCCCCGTTTAGACAGCAGCCCCCCCCTGTAGACAGCAGGGCCCCATGTTTAGACAGCAGTAGGGCCCCCGTTTAGACAGCAGCCCCCCTCCCCCCTGTAGACAGCAGGGCCCCCCGTTTAGACAGCAGCTCCCCTCCACCCATGTAGACAGCAGGGCCCCCTCCCTCCCCCTGTAGACAGCAGGGCCCCCCCCTGTAGACATTAGTAGCAGCCCCCTCCTTGCAGACAGCTCACCTGTGGCTGTCCTCTGTCAGGTGCTGCCGCTCCACTGTCCCGTCCTCCCGATGGCGTCCTAGGTCACTGTTCTCCCGTCCTCCCGATGGCGTTCTATGCCACTGTTCTCCTGTCCTTCTGATGGAGTCCTATGGAGGAGCATGTGACAGATATGTCACTCTGCTTCCTCCTTAACTTCCTGTTGGGCACAGGGAAGGAAGTGGAGTGACGTGTGTGTCACATGCTCCTCCATGGATGGGAGAACTGGGCAGCGAAGCGGCACCAGATATCGGACATGGTATCGGGGACTTAAAACGAGTCCCCGATACTATGCAAATGGCTAGTATTGGTATCGGGACATCCCTAGTTCTTTGTAAACTTCTTTCCTTGGAGGTGGCGAAGATTCTAGCCCCAGATCTTAAAGCATCGCTGAATGCCACAGTGACGGCTTCTCTTGCACAGATCCAGGGGGAATTCTCACAACACTTTGCCTGAACTGGAAGACTGCTTAATCATGATGGAGGACAAGCTTGCTAACACAAAACTGCAACTGCAGGCATCTTACAGTCTTAAAGCCATCCAGGAAAAAACTGAAGATCTAGAAAATCGCTCTGAGAGGAGAAATATCAGAGTGGGCTTATCGGAGTCTTTACCTCAGAGCCTACTCCATTTCATCTTTTCAGAAGAAATTCCAAAGGCTCTGGGCATTGGACATTCTTGTTTATTGGAGAGAGCCTACTGGCTGGGCGCTCATCCAAAGAGACCTCATGGAGCAAAAGCAGACACTAAAGAGCCCTATTTGTGGCAGACCATTGCAAAGTACCTCAACTACGCAGATAAAGCAGAGATCATGATGGGGTATCCGAAGCTGACAACCACTTTCTTAATCCACTGTCATAAAGTTCAATGATTTTTCTGCTGATGTGGCAAAGCGTCGCAAGATATTCTCACCAATTTGTGCCCAATTGTATAATCAGCAAACTCACTTTCAACTAATATATCCAGCAAGCCTCATTGTTGTCAAGTCGGATGGATCGTACTCCGGAAGAGGCGCAAGCAGTGCTGAATTTACGCAAAGCGGTGGTCTTGGCATCTACATCCCAGTTGGATGGGATTAAGAGAAGAATGAATACTCCTCCAGAACAACCTGAAGAACCTTCATGACCTGAAGGGAACTTTATTATACGCTTATGTTCCAGCTTCTATAAATGAGATGCCATTAGTCATGGTGTATTGACTTTTCATGTTTATTTTTTTGTTTTTTTTTTTTTTTTTGCTGAGTTTATAGTTTTTCCTAAATTTGATTCTAACTATATTTCCTTAGATTCCCTAGGTGTCCACCTATGCATACAGCCTGATATTATCAGAATTAGTCTGCTTTATTATGTTTTATTACATATTGTCTGATCTGGATGCAGGACTCCTTTCTCTGGGGATTGATGTAATTTTATAATACTGTACTGGCTATCCTGCCATATTCAATCCACGTTTACTCTTGGGGACATATTCTCTTACTTTGTCCTCACATAATCCCCACATCTATACCCCTCCATCCTATCCTACCTCTTCCCCGCCTAGAGTGTCTTTCCTTATTTTATACCTTATTATCTTGTCTTCCTCTCTAACCCAGGAGTGAGGGATAATTGCAAATCTGCTAGTATTCAGTAGTGATTGTCTTTATGTGCCTCTTGCAGCTTCTCACCTAAGAGTATGGTATTGTGAAATTGTGTGTTGCTCTCCCTCTTCCCTATTTTTAATTATCTCCCAATATATATATATATATATATATATATATATATATATATATATATATGAATATGCAAAGCAGCTCATTACACCGCCTTCTCAGGTAGTGTTCCCTGGTATCAGCTTGTCTCCTGTTACGGAATATAAAAAGCTGATCAGGATTTATGACAAGCCAGACTACTCCCCAAAAGGGAAGTTTCTACCGATCTGCAGACAGCTGTTTCGTGGTTATTGAAAGAGCTTTATTGCCCGTTCAGTCATTACAAGTCATACAATAAATTACAATCACACAAAGCATGACAGTACAATACACAGCAAAGGTTCCCTAAGCTATACATCGCACATCATGCTACTCTAACACTCCGCTCAATCCTGTAATAGAAAAGCACAAGAGATCGAACAACAAAACAATACAATCTGTGATCGGGGTAGGGGGGTGGGCTGTGGGGCGGGGGCGGTATGGGCGACTATGTGGGGGTGGGGAGGGGGTGGATCACAGGGCCAAACTGCTGGGCTGTATCTTCAAGGAGACATGGGTGAAGGAGAGGGGTCTTCACTCCTTTTCTTCCTCATCAACGGCCGGGCTGTTCAAGATGGAATAGTCTCTAAGCAGGCTCTTGATGAACCTGCGGCAGTCCCGGACGGACATGTTCTCCCTGTTGATCATGAGGCGGTTCCTGGCAAGCCACACTGCGTCCTTAAAACAGTTCATAAGGCGCAGGCCTCCTGGATGGCCTCCACGTCGTAGGTCCCAGGGAACAGACCGTAATGCACCGAATGGTACGATAGGCAGTTCCTGGGTACAGAGTCTCTAAGTTCATGTTCCAGGGTGTCCAACAGACCCTGTGCAAAGGGGCACTGCCAAAACACGTGCAAAGATGTTTCCTCCACATAGGGGTACCGGGGGCAGTACCGGGTTGTGCACAGGTTGCGGGCATGCATGAACGACCTGAGAGAGAGTCCTCCCTTGACGGCCACCCCCGACAAGTCCTTGTGTCCATTGGTAAGCCGCTTTGAGGCCACATTATTCCAAACTGTCTCTGCAGTGGCTGCGGGGAGTCCCGGAACCAGCTCGGTCAAGTCCTTAGCTCGGATGAGCTTGTGGATTGTCTTCGGCTTCCATAGGTCAGGTTTCTGTCCTTCCAGCTGGTGCTCCCTCACAAACCAGACAACATCCCCATAGAACCAGGGAGCATTCCAGTTGTAAGGGATGGAGCTGTCCCACCTGTCCCACCCCAGCTGTCTCCAGAGGGGCATGAGAAACAAGCGAGAAATGGACCTGCCCACAGAATGAGTTACACTTCTCACCCTTCTCCAGGTTCTCCACCTTGGAACGAAAGACAATTTGCTTGGATTCCTCCTCAAAGTGCCTTTTCAAGCTCTTTTTGGCCTCCTCCAGTTCCTCCCTGACGTCCCAGCCACACTGGAGCAGGGACCGCAGCTCGCGCTGCAGTTTCCTGAAGTCCCACTTCTTAGCACACGTCTGTTGTCTGCCTTTTGCCTGAAAGAAACAACGGAACTCGACTTTAACATATTCCCACCAATCGCTGATGCAGTTAAACAGACATTTGTCATTACACCATACAAGGTACGCATCCCTAAGTTCCTCCATGACCTCCCTCTGCTCCAACAGGGCACAATTCAACTTCCAGGAGCCTGGGCCAGGTGGGAATTCATGGCCCAGAGTCCCCCAAAATCGAATGGCCCTGTGGTCAGAGAAGAAGCAGGGGACCATAGAGTACGACACCTTTCTGACTGCTCTCGAAATGAAGACGAAGTCTATCCGAGAACGGAGCGAGCCATCGGGGCGGCTCCACGTATAGTTTACGGAGCTGTTCCCAATGGACCCAACAACGTCCCGCAAGGATGCCTCTGTCACCATCTCAATCAGCAGCTTAGACGTCACGTCCAGGTTGGCGGATGTGCCAGAACTGCGCCCGTCCACCTCAATGGGGCAGTTGAAGTCACCACCCAACACTACTGCCCTAGTGGTGGTGAGCTCAGCCCGCAGGGCCTGGAGAACCTCCAGTCGGACATCCCTTTCAGTGGAGGCATACATGTTGATGAGCCGCACGGGCTCACCCGCCCAGGAACCGTCTGCGACGAGAAGTCTGCCACAGACTAGCTCCCGGACGGAATCAAGTGCAAAGTTATCCCCCCTGATCAGGATGGCCACCCCCGCAGACCTACTGTCACCCCCACCAGACCAATAGGAAGGGCCGTGAGGCCACTGCCTGGCCAGATGGTTGTAAGACCTAGAAGCAGACAAAGCACATTACTGCAGCATGTAAACATCACACCTCTGAGAATCTAAGAACGTAAGGACAGTCTGAAATCTAAACCTAGCTCTAATACTCCTCACATTAATGCAGAAGATGTTGAGATCAGCCATGGGAATAAAAAGAGTGGTTAGTTCAGATACTAGTTACCACTCTGGTCGGGTGGGTCCTCTTTTAATTGAAAGAGCTTTATTTTCCGTTCAGTCATTACAAGTCATACAATAAATTACAGTCACACAAAGCATGATAGTACAATACACAGCAAAGGTTCCCTAAGCTATACATCGCACACCATGCTACTCTAACACTCCGCTCAATCCTGTAATAGAAAGGCACAAGAGATCGAACAACAAAACAATACAATCTGTGATCGGGGTGGCGGTGTGGGCGACTATGTGGCGTTGGGGAGGGGGCGGATCACAGGGCCAACCTGCTGGGCTGTATCTTCAGGGAGACATGGGAGAAGGAGAGGGGTCTTCACTCCTCTTCTTCCTCATCAACGGCCGGGCTGTCCAAGATGGAATAGTCTCTAAGCAGGTTCTTGATGAACCTGCGGCAGTCCCGGACGGACATGTTTTCCCTGTTGATCACGAGGCGGTTCCTGGCAAGCCACACTGCGTCCTTAAAACAGTTCATAAGGCGACAGGCCTCCTGGATGGCCTCCACGTCGTGGGTCCCAGGGAACAGACCGTAAAGCACCAAATGGTACGATAGGCAGCTCCTGGGTACAGAGTCTCTGAGTTCATGTTCTAGGGCGTCCAACAGACCCTGTGCAAAGGGGCACCGCCAAAACACGTGAAAAGATGTTTCCTCCACGTAGGGGTACCGGGGGCAGTACCGGGTTGTGCACAGGTTGCGGGCATGCATGAATGACCTGAGAGAGACCTCCCTTGACGGCCATCCACGACAAGTCCTTGTGTCCATTGGTAAGCCGCTTTGAGGCCACATTATTCCAAACTGTGTCTGCAGTGGCTGCGGGGAGTCCCGGAACTAGCTTGGTCAAGTCCTTAGCTCGGATGAGCTTGTGGATTGTCTTCGGCTTCCATAGGTCGGGTTTCAGTCCTTCCAGCTGGTGCTCCCTCACAAACCGGACAACATCCCCATAGAACCACGGAGTGTTCCAGTTGTAAGGGATGGAGCTGTCTTACTTGTCCCAGCCCAGCTGTCTCCAGAGGGGCATGAGAAACAAGCGAGACATGGACCTGCCAGCTGAGCCAGTCTTTTCAACAAGAGTCCGTTGCACGGTGACACATGCAAAGGAGGCCCTCAGCAGAGTGGGGATGTCGGGTATTCCCTTCCCACCCTTGCGGGGCTCCTTGTACATCACAGTCCTCTTGACTCTGTCCATTTTGCCCCAGATGAAGCAAAACACTGTCCGGGTGATGGCCTTGCAAACGGTGGTATGGGGAGGCCAGGCCTATGCGGTGTACTGGAGCACAGGCAAAACTTCACTCCGCAGGACAAGTGCCTTGCCTTCCATCAAGAGCTTTCTGGAGCTCCACAGTCCGATCTTCGAGTTTATCCTTCCTAGTCGGTCTTGCCAAGACTTAAGGGCCGCTCCTTCCTTCCCGAACCAGACTCCAAGAATTTGAATGAAGTCCGGCTTAACCGTAAAGGGGAAGGGGGCGGAAGAAGCCAGGTGCCATTCCCCAAAGAGCATGGCCTCCGACTTCCCGCAGTTGACTTTTGCCCCCGAAGCTCTGCCGAAGTCCTCGCAGGTCTGGACGAGCGCAGTCACCGAACGCTGGTCAGCGCAGAAGACGGTCACGTCGTCCATGTAGAGCGAGCACTTAACCTCGTAGCGATCTGGTCCTGGTGCGGTGATCCCTCTGATCTCTCCATTCTGCCGGATAGTCTCAGGGAAGAGCTCTATAAGACAAACAAAAAGAAGAGGTGAAAGAGGGCAGCCTTGTCTAACCCCTGAAAGGATGGGAAAGGGGTCAGTCTTCCAGCCATTCACCAACACCGTGCTGTAAATGTCAAAATACATAACGTTAACAAATGAGCAAAACATCTTCCCCAGACTTAGCCTGCGCAAAACCCTGTCCATGAATGCGTGGGAGACACGGTCGAACGCCTTCTCCTGATCTAAGCTGACCAGGGCGGCGCAGCCTGACCAGGGCGGCGTGTCTCTCACAAGGGCAAGGCTGTCAGCAATCCTGCGACCAGGAATGCCGCAGGTCTGCCCCATTACAGGTTTCAGCCTGTTGGCCAGCACCTTGGCAAGGATCTTGTAGTCCGCGTTCAGGAGAGAGATGGGACGCCAGTTTTTCAGGTCACATCTCTCCCCCTTCCGCTTATACAAGATCGTGATCATCCCTTCCCTCAACGACGGAGGCATTCTGCCCCCCACCACCATCTCCTCGTACACCTCCAACAGGTCTGGACAGATCAGGTCACCCAGCGCTACATAGAGCTCGGCCGGGAGACCGTCACTGCCCGGGGTCCTGCCGGGCTTAAAGGATTTAGCGGCAGAGAGCAGCTCCCCCACCATCAAGGGATCGTCCATAGCCGCCGCACCTGCGGGATCAACAACGTTAGTGATACCTGACAGGAACCTCTCGGCGGCTTCGGGGTCGGATGACTTGGGGGCGTAGAGGTTGCCGTAGAAGTCGGTGACGACCCCCACTATCTCCTCCTGGCCCCTCCTCATGTGTCCGGTCTCATCTCGTAGCTCAGTCAGGGGCGTGTGGCCAGCATGGAGCTTCCTGAAAAAGAAAGAGTTACACTTCTCACCCTTCTCCAGGTTCTCCACCTTGGAACGAAAGACGATTCGCTTGGATTCCTCCTCAAAGTGCCTTTTCAAGCTCTTTTTGGTCTCCTCCAGCTCCTCCCTGACGTCCCAGCCACACTGGAGCAGGTCCACCAGGGACCGCAGCTCGCGCTGCAGTTTCCTGAAGTCCCACTTCTTCGCACACGCCTGTTGTCTGCCTTTTGCCTGAAAGAAACAACGGAATTCGACTTTAACATATTCACACCAATCGCTGATGCACTTAAACAGACATTTGTCATTACGCCATACAAGGTACGCATCCCTAAGTTCCTCCATGACCTCCCTCTGCTCCAACAGGGCACAATTCAACTTCCAGGAGACCAACTAAAAGTGATAAGTTTACCTCAGGGAGAGGCCACCACTTCTGGTGTGACGGAGCTTCAAAAGGCCAATTAGCACTCCGCAGGCAACACCAGAAGTGATGGCCTCTCCCTGAGGTAAATACTTATCCCCTTTAGTTGGTCTAAGGCCTCTCACCTCAGCCAAGCCAGATCACCCTGCTCTGTACTGACAAGTGGCAAACACAATGAAACAGCTGTCTGCAGATGGGTAGAAACTTCCCTTTTGGGGAGTAGTCTGGCTTGGCATAAATCCCGATCAGCTTTTTATATTCCGTAACAGGAGACAAGCTGATACCAGGGAACACTACCTGAGAAGGTGGTGTAATGAGCTGCTTTGCATATTCCCTTACCCAGAATGCCTGCGGAGTGCTAATTGGCCTTTTGAAGCTCCGTCACACCAGAAGTGGTGGCCTCTCCCTGAGGTAAATACTTATCCCCCTTTAGTTATTATATATATATATATATATATATATATATATATATATATATATATATATATATATAGCGGAGGGCAGCACACCTTGTAGAAAATTTCTGGTGCAAGCAGCCAAAATGGACCCCGGTCACTGGTCCCCAATGTAGAAAGCAAAAAACGGTTGCAGCACACAAGATAGGTGAAAAAAATAGTGGTAGCTTTAATCCATTATAAATACAGAATGGATCTGTATTTATAATGGACTAAAGCTACCACTATTGTTTTCACCTATCTTGTGTGCTGCAACCGCTTTTTGCTTTTTATATATATATATATATATATATATATATATATATATATATATATATATATATATTTGCCCGGTTTTTCCTACCTAATCCTTGTGGGGGAGGAAAAGCTACATAGAAGGAAGTAATTGTCCTCATATCCTGTCCTTATATCCCAAACTCATATCCCAACATCATATCCTCATCCCGTCCTCATATCCAGTCTGCATATCCCAACCTCATATCCTGACCTCATATCCCAACCTCATATCCAGACCTCATATCCCGTCCTCATATCCTGTCCTTATATCTCAACCTCATATCCTGTCCTTATATCCTTACCTCATATCCCATCCTCATATCCCGACCTCATATCCAATCATCATATCCCATCATCATTTCCGATCCTCATATCCTGACCGCATATATCATCTTCATATCCCATCCTCATATTTTGTCCTCATATCCCATCCTCATATCCAGTGCTCATATCCCGTCTTCATATCCCATCCTTATATCCTGACCTCCTATCCCGTTCTCATATCTGGACCTCATATCCCCTCCTCATATCCTGTTCTCATATTTCATCCTCATATCCTGTCCTCAGGTAGGGCTGAGCTGTGATAAAGAGATTGTAGGGTGAAAATAAAAGGTGTTGTGGTTTTGTGGAAGTGGGCATGACTTGCAAGCCGGACCAATGCATAAAAAGTGTAGAAAATAAAGGGTATGTGGCTTAAATGGTGGGTGTGGTTTTGTGAGATGGGGTGTGGCCGAACTGATACACTATCCAGGAGATGCAGAGCAGAGCTTGTGGAGTAAGGTACTGGAAGTCCCTTATACTTGCATTGGACTTAAGACAAAGGTTAGGGTTAGGGTAGGTTAGAGTTAATTGACATAAAAGCAACATGTGTCCTGAGTTTCATCAAAATATTGCCAGCCATTTGAAAGTTATGCTGGAACATACATTTCCCATAGACTTGCATGGGACTTTAAACAAAACCCCCGACCTTCGTAAATGGGGGGTGGGTAGGGGTTAATTTATCTATTCTGTGTTTGTAGTTGACATATAAGTAACGTGTACCAAGTTTTATTGAAATATCTTCAGCCATTTGAAAGTGATGCTGGAACATACTGTACATACATACACACATTTAGTTTTATACATATATATATATATATATATATATATATATATATATATATATCCTACTGCATTTAAGGAATGGAGGGAGTGGGCATTTTAATTTACTACTCTCATAGCTGTCATATTCCTCATGCCCAAGATGTACAGTCCCTATTTGCTTCTTTCTCAGACTTTTTTTTTACACTTTACCCTACTATATTTCTTCTTGCTCCTCCTGTGCAAGCCTGCGAGAACCTGCTAAAAAAGTGAAGTCCCTCAGAGAATATCTTGCTTAATTCCATCTTGTCTATGGACAAGTAAGGCTATGTTTTTGGTTTAGATGTTTAAAGTCAATATCACTACATAGAAAAGATGGGTTTGTCTGTTGGATGTGTGTGGGCTAGTTGCAAATAACTGGGTGGATGCTGGAGACTCCCTGTTTATCTTCCCCCCTGTAGATGAAAGTAATATCTGAACAATAAGAGGCTTAGATCCCCAGCTAAACTAAATAAAATTTTACATCATCTGCACAAATTAAAAGCAGATGTAGCCATACTTCAGGAAACTCATCTCACAGAACCAGATTTTATCTGCATGAAAAAAATTTGAGTGTGGGAGGTACTCCAAAGTTGCGGGGGAAAAATTAAGTGCTTTGATTTAAATACAGTCAAGCACTCCTCAGAGGACAGAAAGTGAACTGCTACGGTCCTTTCTCAAAGACCAAAAGAGCACTTACAAAAGCTCCTAGGGACAACACAGTTGGTGCTATTTCCATACAGGGGAAATACAAATGTGGCATGGTCTACTAGTCTCACTCACTTTTATTCATAAAATGACCTCACCTGAAATACATGATCTGGTTGTCCTGGACCAAAGTCCAAATAGCTTACATGACTCTTTCCCAAAAGGTTCAGATGTGGTCTGGAGATTCCCATCAGATGTGGTCTAGCAGATGACTCCCAATTCCACCAACTACTAAAAGCTCGGTGGTTGGAATATGCCGAAACCAAACACAGTTCACACCTTTTTCCCGATATTATACAAACTTTCTTTTAAATCCGTCAGAACATAATAATGAATTGTGGGTGTAGGCTCAGGGGTGTGGAAATTTTATTTAAAAAAAATACTTGTCCACGGGACTAAAATGGAGCAAAATCTACTTGTCCCTCATGACGATCCACTTGTCCGGGCCAATTTTCGCTTTTACGCTCTGATTTTTTCCTCCTCGCCCTATAATAGCCATAACTACCTACTATAATGATACCTTTTAATTTTTCAATAAAATATGCTCCGAAACAAAATATATAATTTAGGTGAAGTGAAATTGAAATCGTAAAAGACAATTTTGCAGACTTGATGATATTCTTTTCTACCCCATTTACCTTGTGGTTGAGCTTACATTTTAGTTTCATACTTTAGGCCGACCTGATTACAGCAATACCAGATTTGTATAGTTTACGTCATGTTTTACAAATTAAAAAAAAAATTCTGAACTTTTTAGAATTTTTTTAATTGCCATTTTTTTTTACCCCAGTAGCTTTATTTTTTTTCGACATACCAGGCTGTATGAGGGCTCATTTTTTGCGCCATAATCTGTTTCTTGTATCGGTACCATTTTGGTATTGAGCTGACTTTTAATCACTTTTTTACTTTTTTTTTTTTCTGGGATATTATAAAAATTGCAATTCTGTTTGCATGTTTTTATATAGGTAAAGGGGGTGATTTGAACTTTTAACATGGAAGGGTTTATGTGTGTTTTTTTAAACTTTTATTAAAAGTTTTTTTTAATTTACACTTTATTTGACTTATAGGAGGAATCATTAGATTCCTCATACAGATGAATAGAGTTCTATTGAACTCAATTGATCTGTGTGCTCTGTGATCCCTTGATAGAGCCTTGTCCAGCCAGGATCTATCAATGACAGCAGGGAACAGAGGTAAGCCCTCCGGCTACCTCCACTCCACAGTGGATTGCCCCCCTGCGATCACGCTGCGGGGGGTGGGGGGGGCGATCCACCCGACTAGCCCACCAGGGAGCACACACATGCCCCTTTAGACGCCGCTGTCAGCTTTGACAGCGGCGATCTAAAGGATTAATAGCCAGCCGCGGTCCCCGGCTACTGAGAACAGACAGGGGCTGCAGTGTATGGAGCGGGCAGGAGTCGGGAGCCCGCTCCATACAGACTGCTGAGCGCCGCACGCTGGCTATTATCAGCGGTGTTAAATCTTGCGTCTTGTGCAGACGTGTGACTGCTCCTCCCCTCAGCTCTATGAAGCTTGAGCTGGGAGAGCGAAGGCAGAGGACACAGGTCTGCACGGGGAGCAAGAAGCCACGCCGCCTCATCTCCCCCTCGCACGTCTGCATGGCAGAAAGAAGGCAGAGCATAGGATATAGGACGTACGCAGCTTCTCATCTCCCCTGCTCTGCTTCCGATGATGCACGTTTCCACAGCCGGTGGCTGCGGAGTATGGTGCAGGCAGGAGTCCGTAGCCCGCTCCATACAGACTGCAGAGCGCCGCAGCGCTTGTCAGGTCCGGCCCTGCTTGCCTGAAGCCGGGCTAAGGGCCGGAAAAATTCACCTGCCCGGTGCCCAGAACTTCATGTCCCCGGCGTCGGGCGATAGAAATTCCACATCCCTGAGGCTCAGTCAGATTTTGGAATCGCTCAGGATACACTGGAATCTTTCCATAGAGACATTTATGCAGCCAAGTTGTATCACTATGGTAACTATAATCTAAAGCCCAAATAGACACGAAGAAGACGTGATTTCTCAATTCTGTTCAGTTGCTGTCATTGTCAGAATTAGATTCTGACAATTTCTCAATGCACCTGTTGGGGTGGAGAAGGTGCGGTCAGACATTCGTAACCTGGCAAATGGCAAAGCCTTCGGTCCTGATGGCTTTTTGGGAAAATTTTCTTAAAACTTTGGCCACAGAGATTAGCCCACATTTATAAGCTATGTTCATGGAAATCCTCCAATAAATGGAAATTCCTGGCTATGGGTAATTTAGCCTACATAAAGATTCTTCACAAACAGGGAAAAGACCCCCCTTATCGGGCCCCTCTAGGCCCATCTCCCTAATAAATGTGGATATCAAAGTTATTTACAAAATTATGGTGAATAGACTGGCAGTGCTTCTTCTTTCCTGATAGGTTTGCATCAGGTAGGATTTGTAAAGGGGAGGGCAGCGGTAACAAACATCAGAACAGTTTTCGGGGTCCAAGAGATGAGAGGATCCTTTTCTAGCCAGGTCCCAGCTCTACTCGCTCTTGATGCTGAAAAAGCATTTGACAACGTGGACTGGGCCTGGCTGGACATGGCTCTAGATGTAGCGAGATGTAGGATCAGAGGTTCTTTTCAAACTTATATCCTGGCCCTGTACACCTCCCCAATGACAGCAGTTCACTGTACAACAATTATCTCTCAATCCTTCTCACTTTCAAAGGTGACATGACAGGGGTGTACCCTGTTGCCCCTTTTATTTAATTTAGCGCATGAGTCCCTGGCAAAATGTAATCTTTCTTCTTCTCTTTATGAAGCCATATGGGTTGTTCATACAGATCCTAAAATAGCCTGCTTTGTGTACGATACCTTATTGTTTCTCAACTCTCTAGGCGACCAAATTTTATCCTTCTTGCAGACTTTTGGCACATACTCAGGGTGCAAGGTAAATGTCTTTAAATGCAAGCTTATATACCTAGGCCCCAGGGGCACGCTTAGTACCTCAAACGTGCCATTCACAGTAGTGTATACTTCCCTCACAAATCTGGGCATCAAACTAGGATGATTCCCCTATCCTTGTACAACCTCAATTTCCTCCACTTGATTAAAAAAATAGAAACCAAACTACTCCGCTGTAGATCTCTTACCCTATCCCAAGTAGGAAGAATATACACACTGAAGATGAAGTCATTCCCAAAGCATTTGTATCCCTTGCAGACCATAAATAACCCTAATTCTGATAATCTTTCTGGGTAGTGTAGTCCTCTCATTCCCCGTATTACCCTGTTTGCCCGTCTTTGAACCCTATCCAGCTCCACTATATCTTTCTTGTACACTGGTGCCCAGTACTGTATACAGTATTCCATGTGTGGTCTGACTAGTGATTTGTACAGTGGTAGAATTATTTCCTTGTCGTTGGCATCTATGCACCCCATGATTTTATTTGCCTTGGCAGCAGCTGCCCAACACTGGTCACTACAGCTAAATTTACTATTAACTAAGACACCCAAGTCCTTTTCCACGTCAGTCGTCCTGAGTTTTCCCCATTTAATACATAATCCCAGCCCGGATTTTTCTTCCCCATGTGCATTACCTTATATTTATCAGTATTGAACCTCATGTGCCACTTCCCAGCCCAAACCTCCAACCTATCCAGATAGTTTAATATCAGCAGAAAAGATTGCTACTTTACTATTCAACCCCTCTACAAGGTCATTAATAGATATATTTAACCCCTTAAGGACCAGGCCATTTTACACCTTAAGGACCAGAGCGTTTTTTGCAAATCTGACCACTGTCATTTTACACATTAATAACTCTGGAATGCTTTTAGTTATCATTCTGATTCCGAGATTGTTTTTTCGTGACATATTCTACTTTAACTTAGTGGTAAAATTTTATGGTAACTTGCATCCTTTCTTGGTGAAAAATCCCTACATTTTATGAAAAAAATAAAAATTAGCATTTTTCTAATTTTGAAACTCTCTGCTTGTAAGGAAAATGGATATTCAAAATAAATTTTTTTTGGTTCACATATACAATATGTCTACTTTATGTCTGCATAATAAAATTTATGAGTTTTTACTTTTGGAAGACACCAGAGGGCTTCAAAGTTCAGCAGCAATTTTGAAATTTTTCAAAAATTTTTCAAACTCGCTATTTTTCATGGACCAGTTCAGGTTTGAAGTGGATTTGAAGGGTCTTTATATTAGAAATACCCCATTATAAAAACTACACCCCCCAAAGTATTCAAAATGACATTCAGTAAGTGTATTAACCCTTTAGGTGTTTCACAGGAATAGCAGCAAAGTGAAGGTGACAATTCAAAATCTTCATTTTTTACACTCGCATGTTCTTGTAGACCCAATTTTTGAATTTTTGCAAGGGGTAAAAAGGAGAAAATTTTTACTTGTATTTGAAACCCAATTTCTCTCGAGTAAGCACATACCTCATATGTCTATGTTAATTGTTCAGCGGGCGCAGTAGAGGGCTCAGAAGGGAAGGAGCGACAAATGGTTTTTGGGGGGCATGTCACCTTTAGGAAGCCCCTATGGTGCCAGGACAGCAAAAAAAAAAACACATGGCATACCATTTTGGAAACTAGACCCCTCGGGGAACGTAACAAGGGGTAAAGTGAACCTCATTACCCCACAAGTGATTCACGACTTTTGCATATGAAAAAAAAAAATTACCTAAAATGCTTGGTTTCCCAAAAATTTTACATTTTTAAAAAGGATAAAAGCAGAAAATACCCCACAAAATTTGAAGCCCAATTTCTCCCGATTCAGAAAACACCCCATATGGGGGTGAAAATTGCTCTGCTGGTGCACTACAGGTCTCAGAAGAGAAGGAGTCACATTTGGCTTTTTGAAAGCAAATTTTGCTCTGGGGGCATGCCGCATTTAGGAAGCCCCTGTGGTGCCAGAACAGCAAAAAAAAAAAAACACATGGCATACCATTTTGGAAACTAGACCCCTCGGGGAACGTAGCAAGGGGTAAGGTGAACCTTAATACCCTACAGGTGTTTCACGACTTTTGCATATGTAAAAAAAATAATTTTTTTTTTACCTAAAATGCTTGGTTTCCCAAAATTTTTACATTTTTAAAAAGGGTAATAGCAGAAAATACCCCCCAAAATTTGAAGCCCAATTTCTCCCGATTCAGAAAACACCCCATATGGGGGTGAAAAGTGCTCTGCTGGCGCACTACAGGTCTCAGAAGAGGAGTCACATTTGGCTTTTTGAAAGCAAATTTTGCTCTGGGGGCATGCCACATTTAGGAAGCCTATGGTGCCAGAACAGCAAAAAAAAAAAAAAACGCATGGCATACCATTTTGGAAACTAGACCCCTTGGGGAACGTAACAAGGAGTAATGTGAACCTTAATACCCCACAGGTGATTCACGACTTTTGCATATGTAAAAAAGATAAAAATAAATGCTTGGTTTCCCAAAAATTTTACATTTTTAAAAAGGGTAATAGCAGAAAATACCCCCCAAAATTTGTAACACAATTTCTCCCGAGTACGGCGATACCCCATATGTGACCCTAAACTATTGCTTTGAAATACGACAGGGCTCCAAAGTGAGAGCACCATACGCATTTGAGGCCTAAATTAGGGATTTGGATAGGGGTGGACATAGGGGTATTCT
Source organism: Hyla sarda (assembly GCF_029499605.1). Lineage (NCBI taxonomy): Eukaryota > Metazoa > Chordata > Amphibia > Anura > Hylidae > Hyla > Hyla sarda. The sequence continues at coordinate 135,910,280 of NC_079196.1, forward strand.
ACGCCAGTGATTCCCAAACAGGGTGCCTCCAGCTGTTGTAAAACTCCCAGCATGCCTAGACAGTCAGTGGCTATCTGGCAATACTGGGAGTAGTTGTTTTGCAACAGCTGGATTCTCCGTTTTGGAAACAGTAGCGTACCAGACGTTTTTCATTTTTATTGGGGAGGGGGGCTGTGTAGGGGTATGTATATATGTAGTGTTTTTTACTTTTTATTTTATTTTGTGTTAGTGTAGTGTAGTGTTTTTAGGGTACAGTCGCATGGGCGGGGGTTCACAGTAGTTTCTCGCTGGCAGTTTGAGCTGCGGCAGAAAATTTGCCGCAGCTCAAACTTGCAGCCGGATACTTACTGTAAACCTCCACCCATGTGAGTGTACCCTGTACATTTACATTGGTGGGGGAGAAACATCCAGCTGTTGCAAAACTACAACTCCCAGCATGTACGGTCTATCAGTGAATGCTGGGAGTTGTAGTTTTGCAACAGCTGGAGGCACACTGGTTGTGAAACACAGAGTTTGGTAACAAACTCAGTGTTTTGCAACCAGTGTGCCTTCAGCTGTTGCAAAAGCTACAACCCCCAGCATGTACGGACAGCGGAAGGGCATGCTGGGTGTTGTAGTTATGCAACAGCTGGAGGCATACTACTTTGGCTGGCGATGCTGGGGATTGTAGTTATGCAACAGCTGGAGACATACTGGTTTGCTACTTAACTCAGTGTGCCTTCAGCTGTTGCAAAACTACAACTCTCAGCAGTCACCGACAGCCAACAGGCATGCTGGGAGTTGTAGTTATGCAACCAGCAGATGCACCACTACAACTCCCAGCATGCACTTTAGCTGATTGTGCAAGCTGGGAGTTGTAGTTATACAACAGCTGAAGGTACACTTTTCCATATAAAAAAATGTGCCTCCAGCTGTTGCAAAACTATAAGTCCCAGCATGCCCATAAGGGAATGCTGGGAGTTGTGGTGGTCTGCCTCCTGCTGTTGCATAACTACAGCTCCCAGCATGCCCTTTTTGCATGCTGGGAGCTGTTGCTAAGCAACAGCAGGAGGCTGTCACTCACCTCCAACGATCCAGCAGCACAGGTCAGTCCCTCTTCGTCTCCGCCGCCGCCGCTGCTCCTGGGGCCCCGATCCCAACAGGGGCGCCGGGGATCGGGGTCCCCAGCACCCGGGGTGCACGTCCCGCACCCGCTCACGTCCTCCGGAAGAGGGGCGGAGCGGGTTGCGGGAGTGACACCCGCAGCAGGCGCCCTGATTGGTCGGCCGGTAATCCGGCCAACGAATCAGGGCGATCGTGAGGTGGCACCAGTGCCACCTCACCCCTGCTGGCTCTGGCTGTTCGGGGCCGTCTCTGACGGCCCCGATGAGCCAATAATTCCGGGTCACCGGGTCACTGGAGACCCGATTGACCCGGAATCCGCCGCAGATCGCTGGACTGAATTGTCCAGCGATCTGCGGCCATCGCCGACATGGGGGGTCATAATGACCCCCCTGGGCGATATGCCCCGATGCCTGCTGAACGATTTCAGCAGGCATCGGGGACCGGCTCCGCTCCAGATGGTTGCGGGGGGCCGGTAAAACACATGACGTTCTCATACGTCATGTGTCCTTAAGGACTCGGAAATGGAGACGTATGAGAACGTCATGTGTCCTTAAGGGGTTAAAGAGTATGGAATTGAGAAGCTAAAAATTGCCACGAGGGGTGGAGATCTACAACATAAGCTCCTTAGTCGTGAGGCATATTGTCAGTTACAGTCTTAAATACTGCCCATATGGAACAGCTTTTTTGTGTATTGAGGGTGATAACTGTTAAAATGTAGTAATGTATTCCCTGCAGTAGGCTTCCTGTAGCCAATTGTCTGCAGCTCATCATTTTGAATTTATACATGTACATCTAAGAATTCCAAACCAGTGCTACTTGTCTAGAATGTAAAGCATAGATTCATATTGTTACAATCATTTAGATAATTCACAAATGAAATAAAATATGTCTCTGGTTCTGTCCATGTAATTAGCACATCATCTACAAATCTTACATAATTGGAGATATAAGTATGGTAGAAGTTCTTCTTAGAAAATATGAAATTCTTTTCTAGTATTGCTACGTATAAGTTTGCTAAGGTGCATGCTACATTGGATAACAATTATTTGATACCTAGGATAGCCATATTTTGATTAATATTAGTTAACTTGATTAATTAGTAAACTTTCGATATTGATGGATGCTAAAATACTGTCTGGTTGCCACTTAATTTTGCTTATTACATCCTAAAACTCATTAGTATCTTTAACAAGGGCTGGTAATTTAAATATTTTTTTACAAAATTGTAATTAATTTTTTAACAGGGATCAATTTATGGGGGCGGGCAGGGCACTAAAAATGTAGCCGACAATAATAAAAATGTAGTGTGTGTGTGTGTTTCACTTTTTTTTCTTTATTCCATGATGGGAGTAATAGCTCCTGTACTAATAGACAGATGGCCCGGGGTGTCTAACAAACTCAGTGTTTTGCAACCAGTGTGCCTTCAGCTGTTGCAAAAGCTACAACCCCCAGCATGTACGGACAGCGGAAGGGCATGCTGGGTGTTGTAGTTATGCAACAGCTGGAGGCATACTACTTTGGCTGGCGATGCTGGGGATTGTAGTTATGCAACAGCTGGAGACATACTGGTTTGCTACTTAACTCAGTGTGCCTTCAGCTGTTGCAAAACTACAACTCTCAGCAGTCACCGACAGCCAACAGGCATGCTGGGAGTTGTAGTTATGCAACCAGCAGATGCACCACTACAACTCCCAGCATGCACTTTAGCTGATTATGCAAGCTGGGAGTTGTAGTTATACAACAGCTGAAGGTACACTTTTCCATATAAAAAATGTGCCTCCAGCTGTTGCAAAACTATAAGTCCCAGCATGCCCATAAGGGAATGCTGGGAGTTGTGGTGGTCTGCCTCCTGCTGTTGCATAACTACAGCTCCCAGCATGCCCTTTTTGCATGCTGGGAGCTGTTGCTAAGCAACAGCAGGAGGCTGTCGCTAAGCAACAGCAGGAGGCTGTCACTCACCTCCTGCTGCTGCTGCAACACGCCGCATCAGGTCAGTCCCTCGCCGCCGCCGCCTCAGGCCCTGATCCCAACATTGACGCCGGGGATCGGGTCCCCAGCACCCGGGGTCTTCTTCCCGCACCCGCTCACGTCCTCCGGAAGTGGGGCGGAGCGGGTTGCGGGAGTGACACCCGCAGCAGACGCCCTGATTGGTCGGCCGGTAAACCGGCCGACGAATCAGGGCGATCGTGAGGTGGCACCAGTGCCACCTCACCCCTGCTGGCTATGGCTGTTCAGACGGCCCCGATCAGCCAGTAATTCCGGGTCACCGGGTCACTGGAGACCCGATTGACCCGGAACCGACGCAGATCGCTGGACTGAATTGTCCAGCGATCTGCGGCCATTGCCGACATGAGGGGGCATAATGACCCCCCTGGGCGATATGTTGCAATGCCTGCTGAACGATTTCAGCAGGCATCGGGCACCGGCTCCCCTCCTGCTAGCGGTGGGGGGCCGGGAATGGACAGGACGTACTCCTACGTCCTTGATCTTTAAGGACTCGGAAACGGGGGCATAGGTGTTAGTCCATTGTCCTTAAGGGGTTAATAGAACATGACCCAAGACTGACCCCTGTGGTACCCCACTAGTAACAGTCACCCATTCAGAATAAGTGCCATTAATAACCACCCTCTGTTCCTATTACCAGTTACTTACCCACTTACACACATTTTCCCCCAGTCCAAGCATTCTCATTTTATGCACCAACCTTTTATGCGGCACCGTATCAAATGCTTTGGAAAAATCCAGATATACGACATCCAGCGATTGCCCCTGGTCCAGTCTGGAGCTCACCTCCTCATAAAAGCTGATCAGGTTAGTTTGACAGGACCAATCCCTCATAAAGCCATGCTGATATGGAGTCATACATTTATTTTTATCAAGATACTCCAAAATAGCATCCCTTAGAAAACCCTCAATTTACATACAACGGAGGTTAAACTAACAACAGGCCTATAATTCCCAGGGTCAACTTTTGACCCCTTTTTAAATATTAGCACCGCATTTGCCATGCAACAGTCCTGGGGAACAGTCCCTGTTACTATAGAAAATATGTAGAAATAGCGATCGGCACTACCTTGCTCCGGCCTAAGTAGAAATATGTGGAGATGGATACAAATGCTGGACAGTCCTGTACAGTGGTTCACCACTCGCGGTGCACCATTCACCGATCTTCGGTGCTCAAACCCCTTACGGACAGCAAATCAAATGCACAAGTGGAGATCAATTAGAGAAAGAAAGGTGGTGGGAGCACTCACGGAAACCAGGTCTCAATTGCGGTGGAGAAAGTTTCTTTATTCAGGTACTGTGCGGTACAAGCTGGACGCCAGGGACACCGGTGTTACAGGTAAGCTTTCACGCCGATACAATGCGCTTCTTCAGACCACCCTGGTCTGAAGAAGCGCCTTGTATCGGCGTGAAAGCTTACCTGTAACACCGGCGTCCCTGGCGTCCAGCTTGTACCGCACAGCACCTGAATAAAGAAACTTCCTGTTACTATAGAGTCCCTGAATATTAAAAATAGGGGTCTGTCTATTACATTGCTTAATTCCTTTAGAACACGGGGGGATAATGCCATCTGGACCTGGTGATTTGTCTATTTAGATTTTTTGTAGGCGGCACTATACTTCTTCCTGGTTTAGACAGGTGACCTGTACTAGGGAGTTTACCTTATCTCACTGTATTTCACCTGCCATTTCATTTTCCTCGGTGAATACAGTGGAAAAGAATTTGTTTAATATATTTGCTTTTGCCTGATCCCTGTTTATAATTTCCTCCTCATCATTTTTAAAGGGCCAACACTTTCATTTTTAACCTTTTTGCTATTTATATAGTTAAAGCACATTTTGGGCTTAGTTTTACTCTCTTTGGCAATGAGTCTTTCCGTCTCTATTTTCGCGGCTTTTATCAGTTTTTTTTAACCTATTTTTTACATTTTTCTCTATAGCTTTTTAATGCTTCTTCACTGCCATCCTCTTTTAGTAGTTTATATGATTTATTTTTGCCCTTAACATTTTTATTCATCCCTATTGCTTTTCTTTTATTCCTGACCCTTTTATTCCGATAAGGTATATACATCTTACAGTGAGAATTTAAAATATTCTTAAAAGTCTCCCATTTAGTGTCAGTATTCTTGTTTTTGAGGACATTATTCCATTTTATATTGTTAAGGGCTTCTCTGAGTTGATCAAACATTTCCTCCTAACATTCATTGTTTTAGTGGCCCCTCTCCATGTTCCCTTATTGAAGAACAAGCTATAATGTATTATATTATGATCACTAGTTCCTAGGTGTCCTTCTACTTGCACATTAGTTACTCTGTCAGGTCTGTTGAAAAGATATAGAGGTACGATCTCCTGCTCGCCCACTCCCGCAAAGATTCGTAGATAAATAGTATAATGGAAAAAAAACCTCTTACCTGTAGTACCCACCAAGATTTCAATAGGATCAACATCACAGGGAGGCTTACTAAAATATAGACAGAATATAGAGAAAAAGTAGATACATTAAATAGAGACAAGGGCGATTACCGCAAGGGTAATTACAGCAAGGTGGTCCCTTGGAATTGGAAAGACCACAAGAATTATACATCCAATGATTGTCCAGACATTATGGATAGTCATCAGGCCATTGATTTAGATCTAGAAAAAAAACATGTGCAACTGATCATCACATTACGGCTTTGGGTAGGGAACAGTATACCTACCATCACCAACTAGTGAAACAGTCTCAGTTTGGTCCAAAAAATGTTAACCCAGCAGGTGGAGCTAAAAATAGAAATTCAGGATTTAGCCATATCTCAAAAAAAAATCCCATCAGAAATCATTTGTGAACATTAAAGGGGCATTCCGGGCAAAAACATCCTATCCCCTATCATAAGGATAGGGCATAAGATGTCTGATCGCGGGGGGCCCGCCACTGGGACCCCCCCGCGATCTCCCTGCAGCAGCCAGCATTCTATGCGTAGCTGCGTCTGCAGTTTTGGAAACCGCTGGGCTTCCGTGACGGGGACGTGATGTCATGCCATGCCCCCTCCAATAATTTCTATCGGAGGGGGCATAACGGCCGCAACGCCCCCCTCCCATAGACATGAATTTAGGGGGCGTGGCGTGGCATGATGTCACGTCCCCGTCTCGGAAGCCCGGCGGTTTCCGAAACTTCAGACGCAGCTAAGCATAGAATGTGGGCTGCTACAGGGAGATCGCGGGGGGGGGGGGGTTTAGTCCCAGCAGCGGGCCCCCCATGATCAGACATCTTATCCCCTATCCTTTGGATAGGGGATAAGATTTTTTTGCCCGGAATACCCCTTTAAGTACAAAAAGAAGGAACTTACAACAAAGATACATCCATTATGCCCCATACAGAGGATTCACAGAAAATTATTACTCAGGAAAATGCCCGACATAACACATCCAGGCAGGGTTCCCTGAAAAGTAATGCATACAATTCTAGTTTTAGGCCCCAGTAACCTAAAAAAAAAACTCCAGCTCTTCACAGACTGAAGAACCAAAACGGTTCTTTACACCCACTTCATTATTCATTCAGGCAAGTGTTAGCCACAGGAAAAAAATATGCTGAAGCTACTTAGAGGATTAGATCCACAGTTCTGAAAATAACAAATTCCTCCCCTTATAAGGATGTGGGGATAACACAAGAGTCACTACCTGAACTTGGAGGATTATTTGACCTATCCATTCATGATTTTTCTGGAACCCAGAGGTAGATCCCAGCTGTACACAGGATCTGTATAACATCTAAGAAGGAGATTTATCATTGTTTTCAAACGTATGGCTTTTATACGACAATTTTTTTAAACTTACTTTTGCTTACGTGCACGACCTTGATAAATAAATCACACGTAAGCAAAACCCGGGAAACCCGCTTACAAAAGCCAAAGTTCTTTATCTACCCTTTATTACCAGTAGCGTAGCTAGAGAGTGACGGGGAGGGGGGCGTACCACATCGGGTGACACCCTGATTGGCCTGCCTGGCACTAAATAGCTGTACTCCAACTATCCTGCAACAACCCATCCACCCTCCTCAGAAATTAAAAAAAATATTAAAAACATACTATGCCGCACCATGAATATCCGTACTCTGGAGGCTTTTATGTTTAATTTACAGCCTGCACTTTGTGATGTTGGTGGGCGGAGTCTTGCTTCGCTGCGCTGTGGCCGGAGTTTACGACAGGAAGGAAGACAGCGCAGCCCCCACAGGCACACAAACAATAGTGAAGCCACACACAAAAAAAAAAAAAAAAAACGGCTCGGTACGTTACCCACCCCAAAATGTGCTTGAAGCTGTAAGCCTGGGTTCACACCACGGTTTTGCAATACAGTTCCGGTATCAGGTTTTTGATAAAAAACAGATTCCTCAAAACCCGACTAAACTATATCAAAATGTGTGTACAAATTTTAATCCGTATACGGTTGAAAACCGTATACAGTTTGAAAAATGATGTCCAGTTGCATCCATTTTTAAAGAATAGAACGTATACGTTTTTAACTTTTCATTCCATTATGAATAAAGTTTCACTTGTTTGATTGAAATTCCAAGAAAAAACTGTGCAAAGTCAAAGACTATATGGTGCAAACCGGATGGAACTGTATGCACATACGGTTCTGTATGGTTTACTTACTATAGATGTTTCTTTTTTTTCAAGTAAACATTTTGGTCCCACATATGGGTTATTTACATAGTTTGTAAAAATTCTTACATAATTATTTTGTGCCTTATTCTATTTTAATACTCAAAGAAAAAATGTCCCTGAGAGTGTTCAGGGCAAAATTAGCAATAAACAACCTATAAGGGGTGACCCCCTTACGGGGACAACCCTCACTAGAACCCTCCCTGTAAAATTGATACTTTACTTAGCTTCATAAAATAAATTTGACCCCAAACTAGTTAAAATTTGCAATGGTATGGGGATATTTAATTATCAAGGTGTGAAGGGATTCACACACTAAAGGGGTTTATGGGGCATCTGCATATTTATGTAGTTCCACTCTGTGGACCACTGGTGTTTATTGTTATTCTATTTTAACCCAACATAATTTTTAAAATGTAGTGGGTACGCCAGCATGGATGTGAAGGAAAAAACTTTTTATATATATATATATATATATATATATATATATATATATATACACACATATATATATCAACTGGCTCCAGAAAGTTAAACAGATTTGTAAATTACTTATATTAAAAAATCTTAATCCCTCCAATAATTATAAGCTGCTGAAGTTTAGTTGTTCTTTTCTGTCTGGCAACAGTGCTCTCTGCTGACATCTCTGATTGTCTCGGGAACTGCACAGAGTAGAAGAGGTTTGCTATGGGGATTTGCTTCTACTCTGGACAGTTCCCGAGACAGGTGTCATCAGAGAGCACTTAGAAAAGAACAACTCAACTTCAGCAGCTCATTAGTACTGAAAGGATTAATATTTTTTATCTATAATTAACATTAATGTAGTAGCTTTGTTTCATGATGCAGAATAAGAACAGTTGTTAAAGTGGGTGTTAATTTCCTTTTCTACGGACGTATGCAATTCTGTAAACCAGGTTAGACCTGGAATACGAATGTGACTTTTAACCCCTTAAGGACCAGGGGGTTTTCCGTTTTTGCACTTTCATTTTTTCCGTCTTACCTTTAAAAAATCATAACTCTTTCAATTTTGCACCTAAAAATCCATATGATGGCTTATTTTTTGCACCACCAATTCTACTGTGTAATGACATCACAGTCATTTTACCCAAAAATCTACTGCGTAATGGGAAAAAAAAATCATTGTGAGACAAAATTGAAAAAAAAAAAATACGCCATTTTGTAACTTTTGGGGGCTTCTGTTTCTACGCCGTACATTTTTCGGTAAAAATGACGCCTTATCTTTATTCTGTAGGTCCATACGATTAAAACGATACCCTACTTATATAGGTATGATTTTGTCGTACTTCTGAAAAAAATCATACCTACATGCAGGAAAATGGGCGCAGAGGATGGGGAGGCAATGGGGCAGCGGCAGCGACGGTATGTGGCCAGAGGCTGGGGAGGCAATGGGGCAGCGGCGGCGGCGGTCGTCTCTGGCAGGGGGGCTGGGGCATTATCGCCATAATGGTAAGGTAATTGTCGATACCGATAATGTCGATAATCGGTCGATCCCTACTTCTGATATGGCCTCCTTGTGGGGATACTTAGAGCCAATCAAAAAAAAAAAACACAAAAGCACATATTTAAAAAAAAAGTATTTTACTTAAAGGACATCTGCAGTGCTGGGCAAAAAACTTTTTTTTACCTCATTTAATAGGTCTTTGAAAGACCTTTCCAACGATGTCTCCCCCATCAAAATTGGCCCAGCCGTTCTCCCGCTATCAGCACACGAATTACAGAGGAGAAGTGAAAATAAAACTACATCTCCCATCATGCCTTGTGCTTACTTCCTGTAAGCTGCTGCCCTCCCCCTGTTCTATCCCCCCCGAGCAAATTATTATATTGTAACGCCCCCATCTCCCTCCCCTTCTGCTCATCTCCCCCTCCCCATGCTGGCTCCTGTCCAGTGATGAAGCAGCTGCCTCCGTGCTCACTGTAGTGTGGGCACTGGAGAGTGGAGAGTGAAAGTAAAAATGGTAAAAAAACATAATTGTTTGTCTATAAAACTGTCCTGATAGGGGTCCCTCCATCTTTTTCACAACTACAACTCCAAGCATGCCCAGTTATTTTATATGCTGTTCGGGCATGCTGGGAATTCCAGTGGTGCCTCCAGCTGTTGCAAGACTACAAATCCCAGCATGCCCTGTCAGCTTTCTGCTGTATGTGCATGCTTGGAGTTGCAGAGGTGACTCCAGCTGTTGTAAGACTATACATCCCAGCATGCCGTGTCAGCTTTCTGCTGTTTGAGTGTATAAAGGAGTTGTAGTTCACCAACACCTCTACTGTATCAGGAGACTCCTGGGAGTTGTAGTTCACCAACACCTATATTGTATCTCTGTAGTCTCCTGGGAGTTGTAGTTCACCAACACCTCTATTGTATCTCTGTAGTCTCCTGGGAGTTGTAGTTCATCAACACCTATATTGTATCTCTGTAGTCTCCTGGGTGTTGTAGTTCACCAACACCTCTATTGTATCTCTGTAGTCTCCTGGGAGTTGTAGTTCACCAACACCTCTATTGTATCTCTGTAGTCTCCTGGGTGTTGTAGTTCACCAACACCTCTATTGTATCTCTGTAGTCTCCTGGGAGTTGTAGTTCACCAACACCTCTATTTTATCAGGAGTCTCCTGGGTGTTGTAGTTCACCAACACCTATATTGTATCTCTGTAGTCTCCTGGGGGTTGTAGTTCACCAACACCTCTATTGTATCTCTGTAGTCTCCTGGGAGTTGTAGTTCACCAACACCTCTATTTTATCAGGAGTCTCCTGGGTGTTGTAGTTCACCAACACCTATATTGTATCTCTGTAGTCTCCTGGGGGTTGTAGTTCACCAACACCTATATTGTATCTCTGTAGTCTCCTGGGGGTTGTAGTTCATCAACACCTATATTGTATCTCTGTAGTCTCCTGGGAGTTGTAGTTCACCAACACCTCTATTGTATCAGTAGTCTCCTGGGGGTTGTAGTTCACCAACACCTATATTGTATCTCTGTAGTCTCCTGGGAGTTGTAGTTCACCAACACCTATATTGTATCTCTGTAGTCTCCTGGGAGTTGTAGTTCACCAACACCTCTATTGTATCTCTGTAGTCTCCTGGCTGGGAGTTGTAGTTCACCAACACCTCTATTGTATCTCTGTAGTCTCCTGGGAGTTGTAGTTCACAAACACCTCTATTGTATCTCTGTAGTCTCCTGGGAGTTGTAGTTCATACACCAGTGTTTCCCAACCAGGGTGCCTCCAGATGTTGCAAAACTACTACTCCCAGCATTCCCTGGTTGGGAAACACTGGTATACACACACACATAACAGGGACTACAACTCCCAGCATGTGTCATTCAGTAGTCCCCCCCCTCTCACACACAGAATCATCTCCAGTATGATATTTATTCCCTGTAGTCTATACACCACCAGCCCGTGCAGTGTAATATGTCTCCCTCACACACACGTCCTCCCCTCCCTGCTCTGTGGTTTGCTCTGTGTTTCCCCCATGAAAACTTGAAACCTCCCGGTGATAAGTGAGGTCCTATGTAGACAGAGCAGGGGAGGGGGGAGGAGCTGTGGACGTCCTCATTCTCCCCCTGCTTGAATCTAATAGATAGGGGCGTTTCTGAGGATGAGCCTATGGCTGCCTCAGAAAGCACCCGCTCATGCATATGCATAAGCAGGGAGGACCTGACAGAGGCTTGGGGGAGCACAAACACTGCTGGGAGGAAGAGATCTCCGTCCCCAAGATGGCGGCTGCAATGTAATGAATAGGGGACGGACGCAGGACTACTGGGCTATGCTGGCAACTCTAATATCTCAGAAACGGCTGCATATAGGTAAATAGGACTAATTGACTGAATTGTATAACTTTTGTTTGGGGAACATTTGGGCAGGGATTTTTGACCACTACAGTTGTCCTTTAAAGGTTGCTTCAAACTGTAATGCCAGGTTCTCATTATATATCATTTTGTTTCTTAACAGCTCATTCGTGGTCGAAAGGCAGCCCTGTATGCCAACTCACCCTCAAAGGCCCTTGGTTTTAAAAACTGGTGTTCAGTTCACAGTGAAATTAAGGTACTATATACCGGTTACTAAATGTTATAATTAACATATATAGATTTTGTAATTAGTATTATTTTAATTTGTTTCTATCCCAATTTTTGTTACTGTATAGATATGTATTACAAATTCCATTTAGCATCGTCCTAAAGCCATTTCTGTAGTGTTTGTGTGGGTTTAACTGGATCATTTTACATTTCAATTTTATTTTGATTCCTTGGAAATCCAAATGCTCATTTGCACTAGCATGTTTAATTTTTGTCTGGATTCATATGTATGTAAAATGGTTATATTTTAGGATCTGTACCTCTGTTTACTGCTAAAAGTCTTATCCCAATTGTAGAACTAATCCCCTGAAAAATCATCATTAAACACACATAAGAAACGGGCCTTAGGTTGTGGCCACCTTCATGATGTTATTGCTGTTTGCGGTTTCCTTTTGTTATTGCCTTTAATGGTCTTCATTACAAAAAGCAAGAGGTGCATGAATTTTCCATTTAAAGTTACTGGCAATGTGATAATGTATACAAACCAATGATATATTAACAACAGACTTTACTGAACATTTGTTTTGTATTTTTTTTCATATATGTGTGGTGTATAACTATTTTTTTTTTATAAAGAGTATACAAATCATGTCACAAGTAGCACAATACAGTGTCAATAGTGTCTTGGTTACAAAAAGCAAGGGCAAAGAGACGAGAAAATCGAACTTGACGAACCCGAATTCGTTAAGAAATTCAGAAAATGTTCGATTTGTAACGAATGCGAATATCGCCGCAATTCTTTCTCACAAATCGTTTCATTAAACTCCATTTACTGCGGTGCGGGCTCCAGGGCATCTAAAAGGGTGGATCCACATGTCATTACATGGGGCAAGGAACGCTGGGAAGGCGGGAAGTAGCGGTATGACTCTGAATCACATGCAGGATTCAGCCTATCAGCAGCCAGTCACCCCTGTGATGTCACAGCCCTATATAAATCGGCAGCCATAATTCCGGCTCCTCACTACATTACAATACACTGCAGAAGGATCATAGGACGCAGAGCCTGTGTGTGTTACGGCAGAGAAAAGCGCAGTCGAGCAGCGTTTAACATCCTCCTAGTCACATGAGCGTTCTCGGTTTTTTTTTTTTTTTTTTTCACTGAAAAGGATTTTTACTGCAGCTGCAGGCATTAACCTCCCAGTCACTTTCTTCGGCATAGTGTTACAGAGAGGGGTTGATAGCTGTGTGTTGCCTCATACATTTCAACAAGCATGGCATGGGGTGTGGGAGGTGCAACAACTTATAATGTGCTTTCAGGTGCATTTACAAATTATGGTCGTGCTGGCCCTTTGAATTTCAAAGCTCTGGCACGCTTGCGCATCCTAAGGAACAGGGATGTAAGCGTCAGAGCGGAGAGAGAGAGCACGCTGCAGAAGCGGGACAAGGTGAGTGAAGGGCCGGGATTTGCATGTGGCCCCGCCGACGGTCGCAATCTACAAGAAAGAAACATTTTCCTCTGATGAGTTTGGAGTCCAGAATTTCTTTGACCGTATATACATCCGAGGTACCCGAGATGGGAATAGGAGAAACGTCCTTTTTAGAGAAGCGGTTATAGACGACTGGCTTCAAGAGGGAGACGTGAAAAGAATTTGGAATCCGAAGTGTGGTGAAAAGAATAAGCCACATTTCTTGACTTTGTAAGGACCCAAATAGCGTGGGCCCAGTTTGTAACAAGGTACTCTGAAGCAGATGTACTTGGATGACAACCACACTTTGTCTCCGGGTGAGTACTAGGGAGGAGGACGCCTTTTCTTGTCCGCTTGAAATTTCATACAGGTCATGGCACGAAGAAGGGACAGTTGAGTCTTCTTCCAGATGGAGATGTTCCGTACAAGTTCATCAGCCATAGGGACACTGGAGGGAGAAGACAAGGGCAAAGGTGGACCAGGATGAAGTCCATAGACTACAAAGAAAGGTGAAGATCCTGTGGATTCGGTATCTTTATGGTTGTACGAAAACTCTACCCGGGTAGTAGATCGGTCCAGTCATCTTGGTCGGCAGAAACAAAGTGGCGAAGGTAATCTCCCAAGACCTGATTCACCCTCTCAACTTGACCATTAGATTGGGGATGATAGGCAGAGGAGAAATCCAGCTTAACTTGTAGATGTGAGCAGAGTGCCCTCCAGAATATAGAAACAAACTGGACTCCCCGGTCAGAAACAATATGTGTCGGTAATCCATAGAGACAGACGATATGGGAAAGGAACTGTTTAACGAGTTGAGGTGCAGACGGTAAACCAGGCAAGGGCACAAAGTGAGCCATCTTAGATCGGTCCACAACTACCCAGATGACCGTATTACTGCTAGAAGAAGGAAGGTCTGTAATAAAGTCCATTGCAATGTTACTCCAGGGCAGGTCGGGAACAGGTAAAGGATGTAGAAGACCGGCTGGCTTGGCACGTGGACTTTTGTCCCAGGCACAGACTGGGCAGGAACCAACAAATTCCGTGACATCCCGTTTCAGAGTGGGCCACCAATATTGTCGGGATATTAGTTGCAAAGAATTACGGATACCGGCAGGACCAGCCAACAGAGAAAAATTACCCCATTTCAAGATTCGGAGTCTCAGACAAGGAGATACATAAGTCTTCTCAGGGGGCAGATGCTGGATACTTGCTGGTGCTGCGGAAATAAGACAATCAGGAGGAACAATATGTTGAAGGTGTGATTCCAGGTCTTGTACTTCAGAAGATCTTGATAGAGTGTCAGCCCGAAGATTCTTCTCTGCTGGACGGAAATGAATAAAAAAGTTAAACCTGAAGAAGATTATGGACCAGCGAGCCTGTCGAGGGTTGAAACAATGGGCAGACTGAAGATAGAGTAAATTCTTGTGATCTGTGTAGATCAGTGATACCCAAGCGCGGTGCTGCGGCAAGTGTATGTGCCGTTCGGCACTGCCCGTGGTGCTGCGGGATTTTGCTGTAATTTTTATTTTTATTTTTTTAAATGTCCTGCCCCAGCCTGCACGCTTGTGATTGACACCGCAGGGGGAAGGGAAGCCTGCATGCGCACTACGCACACAGCATCCCCCTGTGTCCCCTGCGTCCCCCTCTCCCATGCGGCGCAGTGAGCGAAAATGGTGCCCTGGGGCGGCATGAGCTGCGTCTACGCCGGACTCCCGTGCTCTCCGTGGAACTGCAAGCTGCGTAGGCCGGCTTGCTTAAGGTACCATACCCTTTCTTCCCCTCTGTTACCCCTTCTCAACCCTGCCCAACCCCCTCCACCACCACCACTGTCACCCATGTCCAACCTCTACCCCCCCCCCACTCATGTCCACCCCCCTGTCATCCATGTCCGCCTTGTCCACCTCCCTGTCCATCCCTGTCACCCATGTCCACCCCCCCTGTCACCCATGTTCACCCCCCCTGTCGCCCATGTCCACCCCCCCGTCACTCATGTCCACCACCCCTCTCACACATGTCCACCCTCCTATCATCCCCGTCACCTATGTCCACCCCCCCTCTCACCCATGTCCACCCTCCTTTCATCCATGTCCGCCTTGTCCACTCCCCTGTCCATCCCTGTCACTCTTGTTTACCCCCGTCTACCTCCGTAGTCTACCCTGTCACCCATGTCCAACCCCCCTGTTCACCCATCTGTCCCTTTGTCACCCCAGTCCACCCCTCTCTGTCACTCCTGTCCCTCTTTTACCCCCTTGTCACCCTTGTACACCCCTCTGACCCCGTCTCCCATGTACACTCCTCTGCACCCCTCCTTCATCCATGTACTCTCCTCTACACCCCTCTTTCACCCATGTACACTCCTCTACACCCCTCTGTCACCCATGTACACTCCTCTACACCCATCTGTCACCCATGTACACTCCTCTACACCCATCTGTCACCCATGTACACTCCTCTACACCCATCTGTCACCCATGTACACAACTCTACACCCATCTGTCACCCATGTACACCCATTTGTCACCCATGCACACTTTTCTACACCCCTCTGTACACTCCTCTACACCCCTCTGTACACCCCTCTACACTCCTCTGTCACCCATGTCCACTCCTCTAAACCCCTCTGTACACTCCTCTACACCCCTCTGTACACTCCTCTATACCCTTCTGTACACTCATCTACACCCCTCTGTCACCCATGTCTACTCCTCTACACCCCTCTGTACACTCCTCTACACCCCTCTGTACACCCCTCTACACCCATGTACACCCCTCTATACCCATGTACACTTCTCTACACCCGTCTGTCACTCATGTACACTCCTCTACACCCCTCTGTCACCCATGTACACTCCTCTACATCCCTCTGTCACCCATGTACACTCCTCTACACCCCTCTGTCACCCATGTACACTCCTCTACACCCCTCTGTCACTCATGTACACTCCTCTACACCCCTCTGTACACTCCTCTACACCCCTTTGTCACCCATGTACACTCCTCTGCACCCCTCTTTTATCCATGTACACTCCTCTACATCCCTCTGTCACCCATGTACACTCTTCTACACCCCTCTGTCACCCATGCAAAAAAAAGTGCAGAGCTTAATTTGGTTTGTTTTGCAGGTTTAATGGTGAAGATTTGTGTGTGGATGATGGCCCGGACCATATGGAGAAGAGAAGGCAACAATGCAAATGAGAGAAAACGTAATTTGTGAGTTGCTGTATAAAGCAGCACTTTAAACTACATACCCACTGATAAATAGATATAGTGCATTGCATTTTTTTTACCGTTTTTTCCTTTTTTTTTGCTCATCAACCTCGCTAGGTGTGCCCCGCTGAAAAAAAAAAAAATTCCGAGGTGTGCCCCATGAGATGTCGCCATTCTTCCAAGGCCAACTTAATAGCCAGAAGTTCACAATCTCCTATAGTATAATTTCTCTCTGCTGGAGAGAAAGTCTTAGAGAAGAATCCGCAAGTCACAGTCCTGCCCTTGGAGGAGCTTTGTGTCAAGACTGCTCCTGCACCAACTGAAGGTGCATCCACCTCCAAAGTAAACAGCTTGTCCGGATCCAGTCTTGACAACACCGGAGCAGAAGCAAAGGCAGACTTTAAGTGCTTGAAGGCTTCCTCGTCCCCCACTCTTCCACTCATCCCCTTCTCTTATATGAATCAAATTATAGGCACCACGAAGATCCAGTTTGGAGAAAATCCTGGCACCTCGCAGCCGATAAAACAACTCTGAGATTAAAGGAAGGGAATAACGATTTTTTACTGTAATTTTATTCAGTCCTCGGTAGTCGATGCAAGGACCCATCTTTTTTTTCCACGAAGAAGAACCTGACTCCGGCAGGAGAAGAGGATTTCCTGAAGAATCCCTTCTGAAGATTCTCCTGGATGTAAGTTGACAGGAACTGACAAGGGGTAGATTCGGCCCCTGGGAGATGTGGTGCCAGGCAGTAAATCAATGGGACAATCGTAAGAACGATGTGGAGGCAAGACTTCAGCTTTCTTTTTACTAAAGACATCAGCAAAGTCCTGGAGGAACGAAGGTAAACCTGGCAGAGGACTAGACGAACATTTCAACTTGGTCACACGTATATGTATACAGTGGTGGTTGCAGTATGGGCCCCAGCAAATAACTTTTCCAGTTTTCCAAACAAGCTGCAGAGCATGGAGTTGCAACCAAGGCAGGCCAAGTAATAGAGGAGTACAATGTGGGAGAACATAGAAAGACAAGTTCTCCTTATGGGAGACTCAAACTTGCATAGATAATGGTTCTGTGCGATATAGCGCCATACAGTCCAGTCTTTCTCCATTGACCGTAAAGATATACAGTGGTTTTAAGAGGCGGGACACCGGCAGATGATACCTATGGACTAGGGAGGCATCAATAAAGTTTTTTGCTGAGCCAGAGTCATGTAAAGCCTGAACGGAGATGATCTCTTTTGAAGGAAGAAGAAGCTGGACCGTCATAATTAAGCCCGGAGAGGTGGAACTCACACCTAGGCCGTGAACCCTGGGTTGAGCATTTCCCTGTGCCTGTGGATGCAGAGGACAATCTGTAAGGAAGTGGTCTACACTGGCGCAGTATAGGCATAGATTTTCAGTTCGCCAGTTCTTTCCTGCCGGGTCTGGCGAGACCGATCCACTTGCAGAGCCTCCACTGCGGGAGGCAACATAGAAGGTTGCGTTGGTTGCTGGAGAACTGGTGCCAGACGAGGAAAGCGCAGAGGTCATGCAGTTCCTCTCGTCGTTCAGAGAAACGGATATCAATCCAGGATGCCAATTGTATAAGTTCATTCAGGTTAGATGGCAATTCCCGAGCAATGAGGACATCCTTAATTTGACTTGATAGTCCTCTCTTGAAAGTAGCGCAGAGAGCTTCATTATTCCAAGACAACTCTGACGCCAGGGTCCGAAACCGGATGGCATACTCGCCCACAGTGGAGTTGCCCTGGGAAAGGCTCAGCAAAGCCGTCTCAGCAGAGGAAGCTCAGGCAGGTTCTTCAAAAACAGTGCAAAATTCCATCAGGAATGCCTGGAGCTTGGTAATGAAAGCATCACTACGATCCCACAGCGGAGTTGCCGGGCCAAGGCCCTACCAGACAGGAGACTGATGATGAAGTCTACCTTTGCTCGTTTCATGGAGAACTGGTCGGCCCTGAGTTCAATGTGCATGGAGCACTGCATTACGAAACCATGACAGGACTTGTGATCCCCCTCAAACTTCTCTGGAAGCGACAAACGGAGTTTGGTTCCGGCAGAGACTGCAGCAGCGGGAGGCTGTACTGGAGCTGAAGGAGGCTGTGGCAGGTGCTGCTGGGCAGATAGCAACTGCTGCATCATTGCGAATAGCTGGTTAAGCTGCCATGCTTGCTGGGCCAACTGCTGTGACTGAAGTGCCACGATAGAAGCAAGATCCGTGTTGTCAGGCAGAGGAACCCCAGTGGCATCCATGGCTGGATCTTACTGTAACGGAGGAGGATGTGGATCCTGTACCTGTGTGGCTGATGACTCGGACCGTATCGGGGAGCGGAGTCTAAGGTGCCGCTGGTCTTCAGAGCCCACCGCAAGGCAGGATGGGCTTGCTGCGGCAGGTGACACCCAGGTCGCTACCCCCGACACGGCTTGGCCACACAGGTAACTGGGCAAGGCTAGGTACCGAAGGAGGAGGCTGTAGCATAGTCAAAGTAGCAGAAGTTCAAGGCAGGCAGCAAAGGTTCGTAGTCAAAAAACTTAGCAGAAAGGTCTGGATACATGGGTATGGCAAAACAGGCAATAGGGAATGCTTTCTCTCTGGTAATAGGCACTGAAGATCTGGCAAGGGGGGTGTGGGAGGTGCAACAACTTATAATGTGCTGTCAGGTGCTTTTACTAATTATGGGTGTACTGGCCATTTAAATCTCAAAGCTCCGGCACGAATGCGCGTCCTAAGGAAGGGGGACGCATGCGCCAGAGCTGAGAGAGAATGAGCACTGCAAGAGCGGGACAAGGTGAGTGACGGGTCGGGATTCGCAAGCTGGCGCGTCCCGCAATGCAAATCCCGGTGGCACTGGAGGTCGGGGACACTGCGCTCATGGCCAGTGCTTGCAGCCTGGAGTTCAGTGTGTAACATACTGTAGCGCATTTTCCCCTCATAAATGCATACTGCATACGTACATCTAAGTAGTGTACTATTTTATACCTGTTAATCTATCAAGGGCCAACATACTGTGAAAGGACAGACAAAGGTAATCACCGGATGGTGTTATACAAAAATACAGAGTTTTCAGGCGTACTGTAGCGCACTTTTCTGCCCTCATAAGTGCATACCGCATATGTACATCTAAGTAGTGTACTAATTTGTACCTGTTAATCTGTCAAGAGCCTGCATACGGTGAAAGAACAGACAAAAGTAATCACCGGCTGGTGTTTTACAAAAATACAGAGTTTTTAGGCTTACTGTAGCGCATTTTTCTGTCTACTATTTTTTACCTGTTAATCTGTCAAGGGCCTACATACTGTGAAAGTCCAGGAAAAAGTATTCACCGGCTGGTGTTGTATTCAGATACTTTTTTAAGTGTACTATAGAGCATTTTTCTGCCCTCATCAGTGCATACCACATACCTACATCTAAGTAGTGTAATATTTTGTACCTGTTAATCTGTCAAGGGCCTAGATACTGTGAAAGGCCAGCCAAAAGTGCAAACCTACTGCTGTTCTAGACAAATACTGTTTTAATTTTAGTGAAGCGTATTGTACTCCCCTCATATACACACTAATTATGTAAGGCAGAGAAGTGCCAGGATGAGCACAGAGGAGTGGCAGAGGTCTAAATCCTTCAGGCAGAGTTTACAGGAGAGGTTACCACTAGGGGGGAGTGGCAGCAGGAGTCCCAGTGAGAGGTCTGAGCTCCCGTTATCAACTAGTGGTTGTGTCTCGACCAGCAACCCTTCTACCGTCGTCGATTGGTTAACACGGTCATCCACTTCATCACAAGTGACATCTGACACCCTCAATCAACAGTTGGTGGGTGCCTCAGACACAACCCTCAGTTGATATGGCCCGGGAGCAGTCCCTGTCCTCCCTTTGCCTCTGTCTTATGCTGTTCCCTCCCCTACAGAAGTATCTTATGCTGTTGGTTCAGCTCCACTATTCACTGAGGATGATCTAATAGAGGACAGTCAGCAGCTACTGCCCAGCCAAGAAGTGGAGAAGACATCCGCTGCTTCCTCCGCTAGGAGGGCAAGTAGTGATGAGGAGAGTGACGTGGGAGGCGGTGTTGCCAGGGTTCAGGGTCCTGAAGCAGACACTGTTGAGGAACCTGTGGAGGATATCAGTTACATGCAGAAACTTATTGATGATGATGAAGCTGATCGCATTTGGGAGCCGGGTGCAGAAGGGGCGTCATCATCATCAGGAGAAGAGAGTTGCAGGTTGCCCGTGAGGCAGCAGCTGAGTCAGCAAGGTGGTAGCATGGTTGGCAGTCAGCATGGTGGTAGAAGTGGAATTTCTGGAGCCAAATGTACCCAGGGGAGACCACCTGCTTCGTGGGAGCCTACCTTCCCGGGAGGTAGTGGAACAGGTGTTCCTGGAGAAGGCAGCAGTAGCAGTCAATTAGTGTGGACTGTTGGTGGGAAAATCAGCTACTCGGTGGTGTGGTAGTTTTTCATCAAGCATCTGGAGGAGGTTCACATAGCCACATGCAAGATATGTCGGCAGAAGGTCAAGCGTGGCCAGGGTCTCAATGTTGGCACCACAGCCCTGCGTCAACATATGCTTTGCCACCATAAAACAGCCTGGGAGAACCATGGCTCCGATGTAGTGATCCAGCCTGCTGCATCACCCAGTGCCACGCCGCTCCCTCTTACAGCCAGCCAACACTCCACCACCTTAGCCGAAGGGAGCTGTGTGTCATACCCTCCTTCTGTCGCTCCAGATGCTTCTGCTCCTCCTACTTTTAGTCAGTCATTCCACCAACAATCCATCTGCGAAGACATGTCCAAGAGACAACAGTATGTGCCCACTCATCCAACGGTGCAGAAGCTGAATGTGCTCCTCTCTAAGTTGCTGGTGCTGCAGTCCCTCCCTTTTAAAGTGGTGGACTCTGCACCTTTCAGAGAACTTGTGCCGAGCCATCATTTCTTTGTGAAGAAGGCAGTACCAGCCCTGCACAATTTTGTGGAAGAGAAGGGGGTCCAGTCCTTGAGCCTTTCTGTGTGTTCCAAAGTGCACGGCAGCGCCGACATCTGGAGCTGTAACGACGGTCAGGGACAATACATGTCCTTTACGGCTCACTGGGTGAATGAGGTTCCTGCACAGCCACAACCCCAACTTGGACAGTTCACGCCGCTTCCTCCTCCACGCTTTCAGGCTGTTGGTCCTGTGACAGTGTGTCACTCCGCCTCCTCATCCTCCACATGTCCTCAGCCTCCACTGCCCAGGTAAGTTTCAGTGGCCCTTCAGCATACCATGTGCAGAGGGCACGGCTGTGTCACGCTGTTCTTCACATGGTTTGCCTTGGAGAAAAGAGTCACACGGGGGAGGAACTGCTATAAGTCATTTGTAAACCATGGTGACTGACAACGGGAAGAACATCTTGCATGCGCTACTACTGGGAAGGCTGAGCCATGCGCCCTGCATGGCACATGTGTTCAATCTGGTTGTGAAGCAGTTCCTGAAGTATTCCCCCCATTTGCAAGACATCCTAACAATGGGAAGGAAACTTTGCATGCACTTCAGCCACTCGCACACCGCAAAGCACACCCTCCTTGAGCTGCAGCGTCAGAACGGTATCCTCCAACATAGTCTGATTTGTGACGTTGCCACACTTTGGAATTCCAACGTCCATATGTTGGACTGACTGTACGAACAGAGAAAAGTATCACCAATTTCTTGATGATCTAAGTGGATGGGGCACTCCCCTGTGTAACTTCAATGTGAACCAGTGGCAGCTCATACGTGACACCTGCCGTTTGCTTAGGCCCTTTGAGGAAGGCACATTATTAGTAAGTCGCCAGGATTACGGGATGAACTACATCATTCCACTGCTTCATTTCTTACAACATGTATTGGAAATGATGGCTGGTCAGGGCACTGGAGACATGGCGCCTAAATCTCACGGCCACATGAGCACTCTGGGGGCTGAACTGGAGGAGGGGCACAGTGGAGCACAGTTTAGGTTTCGCCAAATGGGCGCTTTTTCTAGTAATCTGACTGGAGAGGAGGAGCAGGAGCAGCCAAAGTAGCTAGAGGGTTATGAGGAAGGCAAGACAGAGGACCCAGACACACCGTGGCAGTATGCAGTGGAGATTGAAGCAGGGAGATCCTCCGAGTCACTTGCACAAATGGCTTGATGAATGCTCACTTGCTTGTGTAGTGACAGACAAATTGTCACCTTTCGGCAGTGGGATGACTTCTAGATCTCCACCTTATTGGACCCTCACTACCGCCACAAATTAGGGGCCTTTTTTACACCCACTGAGAGGGAGGACAAAATTATCAACTGCAGAGGCATCCTATGTAGTCAGTTGGCCGATGCCTATCGGCGCCATAGTCCATCCTCTCGCAGGTCTGAATCGGGGGGCCCCCTGTGCTCACCTTTAACTGCCATGGCTACTGGGGAGGGGTGGGGTGGCAGGAGCAGTATCAGCTCCATCAGCAGCAGCCTGAGTCTACTGTCGCTGATGAGTAGCTTTCTTCACCCGCATAGTGAAGCAACTCATCAACAGCAGGTACACCTGGAGTAGGACCTGAACCAGCAGGTGGTGGCATACCTTGACAACCTTGCCAACACACCTTGAAGATCCGCAGGAGTACTGGGCAGCCAAACTTGATTTGTGGCCGCAACTTGCAGAGTTTGCCCTGTAAAAGCTGTCCTGCCCGGCCAGTAGTGTGCCATCAGAGCTGGTGTTTAGTGCGGCGGGGGCCATAGTCACCCCTAGGAGAACTTGTCTGTCCACGAAAAATGTGGAAAGACTGACCTTTGTGAAGATGAATCAGGCATGGATCAGCCAGGATTTCCAACCACCAATGCCTGATGCATGAGAGTAGTTTGACCATGGTGCCACACCAACACTTTGCAAATATGGATAGCGCCAAACAGATTTAAGGCGCTGCTCCCCATTTCCAAACATTCCTCCGCATCAGACCTTTTTTCACCCACCTTCGTCACCGGATAGTGGTATTGCCACCCACCGCACCACTCTGTCACCGGGTCACTTTCAGGACTCCTGATGCTGCTGCCACCTTCAGGCTGACTCATTCAGCCACTATATGGTCTCTTCTCATGCTTCAGCCAACTCCATGCTGTGTCATTCAGCCACTATATGGTCTCCTCATGCTTCAGCCACCTCCAGGCTGTGCCATTCATCCAATATATGATTTACTGATGCTTCAGCCAGCTCCAGTCGGTGTCATTCAGCAACTTTATGGTTTAGTGATGCTGCTGGGCCTAGGACATTACCTATATATGTTTATGGTAGCACTAGGTACCATACATCTTCAATGGAAATTTCAAAATTCATCTTTTATTCTTAGAGATTGTGAGGTCCTATTGTTTCCTCACCGGCCGCCAACTCCAGGCTGTGCCATTCAGACACTATATTGTCTCCCCATGCTGCCACATGGCATACTATTTTGGAAACTACACCCCTCAAGGAAGGTAACAAGGGGTACAGTGAGCCTTAACACCCACAGGTGTTTGACAGATTTCCGCTAAAGTTGGACGTGAAGATCAAAAATTAGATTTTTTTCACTAAAATGCTGGTGTTACCCCAAATTTATCATTTTCACAAGAGGTAATAGGAGAAAAAAGCTTCCCAAAATTTGTAACTCCATTTCTTCTGAGTATGGAAATACCCCATATGTGGATGTAAAGTGCTCTTTGGGCGAACTACATTCTCAGAAGAGAAGGAGCTCCATTGAGCTTTTGGACAGAAAATTTGGTTGGACTGAAAGTCAGGGGCCATGTGCGTTTACAAAGCCCCCCCCCCCCCCCCCCGTGGTGCCAGAACAGTGAATCCCCGCCACATGTGACCCCATTTTTGAAACTACACCCCTCACAGATTTTAATAAGGGGTGCAGTGAGCATTTACACTCCACTGGCGTTTGACAGATCTTTGGAACAGTGGGCTTTTCACAGACCACTGTTCCAAAAAATCTGTCAGACACCTGTGGGGTGTAAATGCTCACTGCACTCCTTTTTAAATTCTGTGAGAGGTGTAGTTTCCAAAATGGGGTCACATGTGGGGTGGGGGGGGGTCCACTGTTCTGGCACTATGGGGGCTTTGTAAACACACATGGCCTTCAATTTTGGACACATTCTCTCTTCAAAAGCACAATGGCGCTCCTTCTCTTTTGAGCATTATAGTTCGCCCGCAGAGCCCTTTACATCCACAAATGGGGTATGTTCTTACTCAGAAGAAGTAGGCTACAAATTGTTCCTGTTTTTCCTGTTATCCGTTGTGAAAATGAAAAATGTAGGTTAACACCAGCATTTTAGTGAAAAACATTTTTTTTTTTCATTTTAACAAAAATGTGTCAAATTCCTGTGAGGAATTAAGGCTCACTATACCCCTTGTTACATTCCGTGAGTGGTGTAGTTTCCATATTGGGGTCACGTGGGTATTTTTTGTTTTGCGTTTATGGTAGAAACACTGTAAAATCAGCCACCGCTGTGCAAATCACCAATTTTGACCTCAAATGTAGATGGTGCGCTCTCACTTCTGAGCCATGTTGTGCATCCGCAGATCACTTTACACCCACATATGGAGTAATTCCGTACTCAGAAGATTGTGGGGGTCTTTTTTTTCCTTTTACCGCTTGTGAAAATTTAAAGTATTGGACAACACCAGCATGTTAGTGTTAAAAAAATTTTTTGCACTAACATTCTGGTGTAGATCCCAACATTGAAAAGCAATTTCGGAAACAGTGCCGAACAAGATGTTTTTTTATTGTTTTTTATTGGGGGGAGGGGGGGGACGGTGTAAGGGTATATGTAGTGTTTTACTTTTTATTTTGGGTAATGTAGTGTAGTGTTTATAGGGTACATTCACACGGGCGGGGGTTTACAGTAAGCTTCTCGCTGGGAGTTATATCTGCGGTGGAAAATTTGCCGCATCTCAAACTTGCCGCAGAAAACTCACAGTAAGCCACCTCCCGTGTGAATGTACCCTGTACATTCACATGAGGGGCGCAAACCTCCGGCTGTTGCAAAACTACAACTCCCAGCATGCACTGACAGACCATACATGCTGGAAGTTGTAGTTATGCAGCAGCTGGAGGCACATTGGTTGCGCAACACAGAGTTTGTTACTTAACTCAGTGTTTCACAACCAGTGTGCCTCCAGCTGTTGCAAAACTAGAACTCCCAGCATGTACAGTCTCTCAGTGCATGCTGGGAGTTGAGGTTTTGCAACAGCTGGAGGCACACTGGTTGCGAAATACTGAGTTAGGACACAAAACTGTCCTGTTGCAAAACTGCAAAACTCAGCATGCATTGACACTCGAAGGGCATGCTGAGACTTGTAGTTTTGCAACAGCTGGAGGCACACTGCTACAACTCCCAGCATGCCCTTTGGTAGTCTGTGCATGCTGTGAATTGTAGTTATGCAACAGCTGGATGCACACTTTTTCATAGAAAAAATGTGCCTTCAGCTGTTGTGTAACTACAACCCCCAGCATGTATAGACTACCAAAGGGCATGCTGGGAGTTGTTGGAACTCCAGCTGTTGCAAAACTACAACTTCCAGCATGCCCTTTAGCTGTGCATGCTGAGAGTGGTTGCTAAGCAACAGCAGTAGGTGAACAGGCCTCACCTCCTGCTGTATCCTCCCACCGGGACGTCACCGCTGCTGCCACCGCTCCTGCCACCAGGACCGCCGTGGCCGAGGGGACCTCTGCCGAACTAGGGAGAGGTAGGAGACCCCGGCCGGCCCCGATCGCAGCCCCGATCACCACCCAGCA